>NC_134212.1:32309187-32637521 GCF_965140235.1 Caretta caretta
GAGCCAAATGTCAGAATCAGAAGCCACTACCCGGAGTCAATGGTCAGAGCTAGAATCTGAAGCCAATAATCAGAGCCAGGAGCAGAAGCCAGGCAAGGATGCAGGGTCAGGTGGACTGGAGGAGGACCAAAACAGGGCAGGAGCAAGCAGGCACAGAAGCAATTGCACCTATTGAGGCTCTGGGGGGCGCTGCCTGCCCACATCTAAAGGCCCCTCCCCGCAGCCTATGGGGAGGAGCTACTAGGCCCAAGTCTCAACTGAATTCAGGGGACAACAAATGAAAAAACAGGAATGAGAATGAGGTGCACAGGGTCAAAAGCAGGGATCCAGAGGGGAACGCTAAGCAGAGAACCTCGGACAATGCCTACTGCTCCTCAGAGGCGTCCAGTGGATGCGGCCCAGAGGAACTCTGTCCAGAGATGTGACCTAAGGGAGGATCGGAAATAGATCTCACAGTTGTAGAGCACCTCCCCGTCCAGCTTCCTCCTCCTGGTATGGTGAATGGCCACCGTGGCAAATGCCAGAAGGAGGTCAACGAGGAGGTCTTGCAACTTCATGGGGCCACAGATAGATCAGGAGGTGTGGTGAAAAGTGCAGCCAGAACCTGAGGAGGAGGTTCAGGAGGAGCCGGAAAAGGGGCTGCAACTTGGCGCACTCAAAGTAGATGTGCACCAGGGTCTCCCTCTCACCACCGAAGGGGCAGGTATCGGGGGAGGTGGTGAACCATCCCAGGTACATGCCCATGCTCACAGCTCCATGAAGGAGACGCCAACTAATATCCCTGGCGAGCTGTGCACAAGAGCAATTGCAGCTGCAGGTATAAGTGTTAAGCTGTGCTGTTGTTGAGCATAAATGCAGAATTGTTGGCTTCTTTCAGCCAATTGAACGGCCTGGCCAATCAAGTGATTTTGCTGAAGCCCATTAACCTGTCTGAAGGCTGCCCCTGCTAGCCCCAGCCTCAGCTAGGGAACTCAGCCCCATAGTTCTTGACAGTCCCCTCCTGGTCATTCATGTCTCCCACTCATTTTTCTTTTAATCTTACTCGTTGCTTCAGTAAAATCCAGTAGCATGGAGGTCCACAGGTTTATAAGATATGAGCAGCATCAAACTCCTGTGCAGTGATGGAGGACAGATGTCAATGGGAGTTAGGCACCTAAATACTTTTGAGGATCTGGGCCTAATCAACTTGCCCAAGGTCCCACAGGGAGCCTGTGGTAGAGCAGGGCACTGAATGTGGGTCTATAGCTAAGGGAAAGATGAGGTTGCTGGCTAAGAGAAGACCTGGAAATGCTTCCAGCAATAGCGTTAGAGACAGAAAACAGCCCTGTCTGCTCTGGAGTTCCTAGTCATCTGGCAGAACAGGGTTTTGTTGTTTTAAAGTATGTTTGTAGAAAGGGATAGCAGGGAGGCTGCGCATCAGGATTGAGAGGGAGGAATCCATAATGGAAACAGGAGGTGGGCCTGCAGGTCGGGACTGAGGGCCATTGGCAGTGCTGCATGTGGGGTGAAGACCCCAGAAATGGAATAGCAGGGGGCTGCAGGCCAGGACAGAGGGGCATTGGCAGAGCTGCATATGGGGTGCAGAGGCCAGGAATTGAATAGCTGAAGACTGCAGGCCAGGACAGAGGGGCATTGGCAGGGGCAGGAGGCCAGAACCAGAATAGCAGGTGAGGCTGCAGGTTGATACTGAGGAGCACCAACAGGGCACGTGAGGGGAGTCCAGGATTGCAACGCAGGTTGGGATTGAGGGGCATCAGAGCACAAAGGGGAAAGTTTGGGCAATGTGCAGCTCAGGCCCCCAGCACTTGCATTTCAGAGCCTCCAAATTCACAAAAGGGGAAGAATTTCCAACTCTTCCAGAAACCCCCTTCCTGGTGGGGATCTCTTGGTTTCACAGGCTGTTGCCGGTGGCTGCACAAGACTGCACTGTCTTGTCAGCCATATGAAATGCAGCAGCACCGGTCACCTTTAACGCTCTGAGCAATGTCAAGCTGCATCTCTGCCTGCTGCCCGCCTCTGTGTGACTAACCTATGCTCCCCCTTGCCGCACAGTCCTACCTGACAACCCGGTGTCCGTCTCTCCAAAGCACACACAATAGGTGCTAGCAGTGACTCCAGATTCCTCCCATACATACGCCACACCACGCCCCCTGTCTCTTTAACCCACAGCAGCTGTTGTCACGCCAGCTAATTGTAGCTCGTCCCCCGCCTGTTACTATCACCAAACATCCAATCTGAGAGCAGGGAGCTTTGCCGAGCGAGGGGCAAAGCCAGAGCTTCTGGCCTATCACGATGACTCCAAGCCTCTTACTAACTAAGTGGGTGGATCAAGCTCCCTAAGCTCTCTTCTTACTGGCCAGGAGCTGTGCTCATGGCAATGGCTGCCTTGCCCATCCCAGGAGCCTTGCAGCACAGAAAGAGGCCATGGGCAGCCCAGATCCCAATAGGATCAGGCCATGGGCGGTACCAAAGTGTTTGTATGCAGGGCAAGCCAAATGACTGGGGCCCTATCAAATTCACGGCCATGAAAAACGCATCATGGACCGTGAAATCTGTATAGTAGAGGGTAAAAGCACACCAAAGACCAGATTTCATGGGGGAGACCAACATTTCTCAGTTGGGGGGTCCTGACCCAAGAGGGAGTTGCAGGGGGTCACAAAGTTATTTTAGGGGTGTTGCGGTATTGCCACCCTTCTGCACGCCTTCAGAGCTGGGTGGCTGGAGAGTGGCCACTGTTGGCTGGATGCCCAGCTCTGAAAGTAGTGCTGCCACCAGCAACAACACAGAAGTAAGGGTAGCAGTACCACAACCCTCCCCTCCCCCCCCCCCCCCCCACACACACACACTCCTTTTTGGGTCAGTACCCCTACAATTACAAGACTGTTAAATTTCAGATTTAAATATCTGAAATCATGACAATTATTATTTTAAAAATCCTATGACCGTGAAATTGACCAATATGGATCGTGAATTTGGTAGGGCCCTACAAATGAGTTAGCTTAGATACAGGATTGCAAAGGGTAGGATGTGGCAGTCGGGTGGTGCAGTTTGGGGCTGTTTTGGCAGAGGCTCCCTGCAGTTGTCACTTCTTTGGCCCGTGTGGTTTTGCTAGAATCTAGGGCCTTGCAGGGTTGTTTCTATTAAGAGGAACTGATGATACAAGCCAGGTCTGTTCTTTGGTGCAATCTTGCAATCACAAAGAATGCACACAAAGTCCTGTTGCCCTGAACAGAGTAGGAATCAACAACAGCAGGTGGTTTCCCTGCTCCGAAATCCCCACGTCTGCCTCTTCAGCAGGCTCTGTGCCCAAGAAGCCCTGCATCTCTGCTTCCTCTCAGGGTCATGCTCACAACTGCTTCTCCTGGCTTCCTGCCTCCAGCACACACAGGCAATCCAATCTCCTAGTCTTTGTGTCTGCCATCAGGGAAACCCCTCAGCTCTCTGGCTTGGCTGTGACCTGCCATGCAGCCTAGGCTATGTCTTCATTGTCAGTCAAAGGAGGGGTGTTACAGCGGGATAACTAATGAACATTTGCTGCCTTGCTGTAAAATCCTAGTGGAGACAAGACATAGCCAGTTTTTACCAATGTAGCAACACCATCTCCCCAATCTGGTGTCGCCTATCTGCATTACAGTGAAAGTTACAGAGCCTTGTCCCCATAGCGTTTTACAGCAAAACAACTAACATTCATGGGGATGGCAGGGACCTCCTGGATCAACAAGTTCAGTCGCTGCTGTTGCAGAGAACTATGTCATATACTCCTGTTCATAAACTTATCAAGTAGTTATCATTATCTCTATTTTACAGATGGAGAAACTGAGGCACAGAGCAGGGAAACAACTTGCCTAAGGTAACCCAGCAGAACCGAACGCAGCTCTCCTGAGCCCCTGGCCAATGCCCTTATCCCCTAGGCCACACTGCTTTGTTTTAAGAGGTGTGTCAGGAGTGAGATTTGACCCCATGCTTCTACACAGCAACCTGAATACCCAGGGCAAGAGAATTGGTGCCTTGGATCACTTAGCCATCCTGACACATCTAAAAATAAAATAAAATAAAATAAATGGGCATCTGTCCCGCTACCTGTCACATGCCACGTGCCAAGTGAGTGTTCTGCCATTTGAGCTAATTCCCCAGTTGTTAGCTAACTCACTGTAGAAACCCTTTTTTAGCAGTAAAGACAGCCTTAGTACTGCTTTTGGGGGTCGCTTCCATTGTTTGCAGCTGTCTTTACTACATCGAGGGGTTTAATTGCTCCTCCTCTTGCCCGTGAAGGAGGCTGAGTGGGGCAGCCAATGGCTTGACCTAGGGCTGTGATTGTCTTGGGATGCAAGAATCTGGCACATTAGCACCTTTCAGCATCACAGGGTGTTTCTTTAGCAACAGAGAGATGTGTGTAGGAAACAGACCCTGCTGAGTCCTGCTGAGTGGCCAGTGCTTTACTCTATAAATTGGTTAGTCTCTAAGGTGCCACAAGTACTCCTTTTCTTTTTGCTTTACTCTGAGTCTCTCATGTTTGTGTGCATGTAGCCTCAGCCTGACCGCAGCTTGTGTTCCTGAGACCCTGGTGCCACACCAAATTCCGTCCCTCCTGAACCTCTTTCGCTAGTTATTATTTATATTGCAGTAGTTCCTAGGACTGTTGTGCTAAGCACTGCACAAAGAGAGGCCCCCCACCAAAGAGCATGCAGCAGTTCCACTCACAACACATGCAGTTTCCAAGCTGCAGCTGGGATACTGATTTTATTTCTGGGCACAGAGCAGGGATTGGATGGCCCTGGGCAGACACCCCACGTGGAACTCTCATTCCCAGAGGTTTCCTGTCCTGAAGCCGGGCATCCAGTGCAGTGCGGATCTGCTGCTCTATCTGGCTGTTTACCTTTCAATCCCTCTCAGCTGGAAAATTAGAGGCCAGAGTGTCTGACAGGTTGCAGGCATGGGCGGGGCTTCTCCGGTACCTTTCCCTTTGGGGGAAGGGCACTGGTTGTTAACTAGCTGGTCCTGTCCATGCTCTGTCACTGGTTCCAGAGGCACCAGAACCGGGCAGGGCCCTCCCACTTTTTGAAAGTCAGGGGGCCTGGCCCGTCCACTTGTCACCTGGGCAGACCCTGTCCCCTTCCCCTCCTCTTCCTGCCGAGTGCCCCTCCCTGGCCATGCCAGCATGGAGCCTGGCTGGGGAGTCTCAGCAGCAGCTGTGGGGAGCCACTTTTGGGAGAGCTCCAGCACCCCTGACTGGTTCAACATCCTGTGTCCACTCCTCCACTTCCAGAGGAAGGTCCTGGAGTTCTTTTGACCAGGGAAACACTGGGTCTCTTTAGGTGTCCTGAGCCTCCATCTGGAAGAGGGATGGTAGGGCCTGGTATGTATACACAGCCAGGTTCATACTTTCTGTCTTCAGGCTCTGCAGAGGCTCCTTTCTAGAGCTCATAGTCCGACACGGAGCCAGTTATGGCACGCCTTCCTGTGCCGCCTCTGAGGGCTCTGATATGACTGGCAGCTCTTTTAACTCCAGCCAAGAGTCTCCCTCGAGATGCCTCTGAGCCACTGGTCTTTTACCAGGACCTCCTCAATACCTTGAAGTTGGCCTCTGCAGCTGGATCCATTGTGGCTACCGAGGGTGTCAACTCCCTGTTGAACCCTGGTTCCACAATCTACATTGTGTGGCAGAGGTGGAGGAGGTGACCTCGCTGCACAGGAGATTGGTCTTGGCTGGTGACACCAAAGTCGGAGACCTCCTGGACTACAGTCAGCAGGTCTAGGTGGATACTGTACACTCGCTGAGTGTATGGAGTTGCCCACCCCATGTGTCCCCCACCTCATGCTCCAGGATGTAAAGGCTGCCCTGCCCCCTGCCTCTTTATCTTTCCTTGAGTGAGTCCTGCAGCAAGGTGTTCCCCACCCACCTGTATCCCCTGGCCCTTGCCCTGCAAGCCAGATGCTTCACACCTCCCACATGAGCTCCGCTTCCGAGCTGCATCACAGGAACAACTACAGAAGCTGGAGCTCCAAACTATCCTCGCTTTTCTGTCCTGTCCCTGATATGAACTGTCCTTTTGCCATCTGTGGAGGGCTAGGAGCCCCAGTGGGCCAGCCTGTATTCCACCTTGGTTCCACAGCCCACTGGTGTTATAGGTTGGCAGCTCCGCCATGGAGCCATGAGCTCAGACACATTGCTGACGCACTTTTCAGACTCCCCAACGCTTATTTTTCTTGTGGCGAGAGGGAGACCTTGACGCATTCATATTTACTGTGCACCAGGTTGCAGCCATTTTCCTGCATGCTCCAGAACCTCTTGCTGAGGTTCTGGCTTCACTTTTTTCCAGACCTTTTTATTTACGCTCTCCCCATCCGTGGTCACGTGAAGTCACAGGACCTCTTCATCAACCTCCTCTGGGAGTTGGCCATGTATCTACCAAGGAAGAAGGGGTAGGACAGGGGGGTTCCTTGCAAACATGACTGTGGGGCTCCAATTTGTGCACTTGCACATTCATGTCTCTGGGCAGTGCCCATTAGCTCCCTGGACTCTTTTGAGAAGTAATGGCCGCTGTTCGGGGTCCTCTGCGCAGTGTCCCCCTCTGGAACTCTGCTTGTAAACATACAACCCTCACTCCCATTCTTGTCTTTTTCATTTGTTGCCCCCCAGAATTAGTTGATTCCCATGTTGGATTTTTTTGTCCTTCCCCTCTGAGGAGGGGGAGGACTTCTGGTTTACTAGATGGATTTCCTTTGGGGATTCATCACATACATGGGGACCAAATAGGCCTGAAGCAAGGCAGAGACAGCCCTTCTGTGTGGCTCTAGGAACTCTGTTCACTTCTGTGTCCCCTTTCTGTCAGAGAGAATGATGTCAGATCGGAAGATATTCTAAGAGAAGAACAGCCAAAAATGGCTGGAGGGACTGACTCATGAGTTAAGAATAAAAATTGCTAAATATGTCTAAGCTTGGGTCAGAACTGACTGAGAGGCATGGAAAGGGACAAAGGCTGAGACAAATGAGGGGCTTGTTGAGGGGCATTCAAGGGGTGTGGCTGGGAGCAAGTGGCTGAATTTGACAAGAGAGAAATTCAGAGCTGAATAGCAGGAACCTATTCTTAGCAGTGAGATAAAGTTTTCTGTTCTATACAGGCTCTTATCCCACTCTCATCACTGCAGTATCTTTGCATTATGTAATATGACTAACATCTGCCCCATGGGGGTCATTCTTTCTCTTATCCTCTCCCCAGGGGGAGAATCCTGCATGCAGTGGTTTGTTTAGGTAGGATTGTGTCTTTGTCCACACTGTTCTGTGTTTATGTCAGAGAAGGCTGGTTGGAGAAGTGAGCCTGTCACTAGGAGTAGAAGTCAAGGAGGGTTGGGATGGTCCTTGTTTCCCAGAGGATTTTGTTCCACATTTTTGGACTGGCTGCTGAGGAAGCTTGGTCTCCTGCACAGACAAACTCTGTGTCCTGCTGGCTTTCCCCCTACTTGATTTTCCTCTCCTTTCTTAAACCCTTGTACTCCCATGTCTTTGTAGCTCTCCCTGCAGCCCTGGCACATTCCAGGGCTCTATGAATCCAGACTATTGTGTTTTTTTAAAATTGCATTTAAGAATTTGAGGTTTTATTGGCAAAGGTATCAACAAAAAATCAACACTGCTATTTCAGAGAGACCATTTAGGAAATAGCACTCATACAAAATCCCAGCTCCCATATGCAAGCCCCAACCATGTCTACATACATTGTTATTAATTATGTTGTCTATTGTGATGACATCTAGAGTCCCAGTCATGGAAAAGGAGCCCATTGTGTTAGGTGCTGTACATGTGCAGAACGAAAAGACGGTCCCTGCCCCAAAGGGCTTGCAATCTAAGGCCACATCCACCCTTGAAAGTTTTACCAATAGTATTTTTGCCAGCATACAGCTGCTGCTGTTCCAGTGTAACCAGCATGGCCTTTGCCAGTACCACGCAGCCTCACTGTGAGAGGCTGTGAAAGCAAACGGGACACTGCACTGTGAGTAGGTGTACCGGTGCCCCTGTGTCACTGTCCAGCGCACTGCCTTGTGGGTCATTTTTGAAGTAGGGGCAGGGACTTTTTGTTCTGTATTTGTACAGCACCAAGGGGTCCTGACTAGGATCCCTAGGCACTACGTTAACACAATATAAGAATAATGAATAATACCAGCACTCCCCTTGGGTGAGCGCATCCCTTGGTCTAAGTAAGGATAAAAGGTGTGTTTTTAAACACATGTTAAAATCCTAGTATAGACAAAGTGATTGTAGGTTTAATATGGGTTTGCCTTGACAAGCTAACGTGTTAAAACTGCAGCTCACCTGGTCTGCACTATGATTTCAACATGTCAACAGGGTTAGTTAACAGATATGGGCTAACGTGTTAAAATCACACCTTGTTCCCTAAGAAAGACAAGACCCCAGTGACTGGAGTGTAGCTAGTGATTTAACCTGCCTCTGTGCTAAACAGACCCTGCCTAATGCCCATAGTGTACCCATAATCCTCCAGGGTTGAGAAAGCATAGTTTCTGCCATGCCAGGAGCTATAAGGGATTTCAACCCATTCTACAGGCATTAGAAGAATAAAGGTGATGACACCGAGCACTTTATAACACCCCAGAGATTTATGAAATCTCCCAATGCCTCTACTGTAAGATGGGCAAAGGAGAATTGTTGTACAGGGTTGTATAGCCAGGGGCAGGACTGTGAATAGAACCAAGGACTCCTGACTTCCAACACCCCTGCTTTAACTACTAGACCTCTCTCCTCCTGGAGCTGGAAACCAGGGAGCCTGACTCCCAGCCCTCTGCTCCAACCCACTAGACCCCACAGAATGGAAACAGAACTCAGGAGTCATGACTCTGAGCCCCCCTATTCTGATCCATGAGACCCCCATCCCCAGAACCAGGAATACAACTGACCCCCCACCCCAGCCCCATCCTTCTAACCACTAGACCCTACTTCCTTCCCCTTGCTCTAACTACTAGACTCTACTCCCAGAACTAGGAGTCGAACCAAGATCCCTTGACTCCTAGTCCAGGCTGTGCTTATGCCTTTGGGAAACCGGTTCACAGCTGCAGGTGCCTGGGCATCGCAGCCTGTGATCGCATAAGTATCACAGTTCAGTGCCAAGCGCACAGCATATGGAACAGCTTTTAAAGCCACACAGGTGGGATCCTATGCTGGGGAAAGCTGGGCACAGCATGGGCTGTACTACTGGACACAGCTGCTTTGGGTGAAGAAAAGGAGGGGCATTCCTGGGAAGGGAGGGGTGGGTACAAGACAGGTGACCCCTTCCTTCCCAGCACTCAGGGTCACGTTGGTGGAGTGCAGCCAAGTCTCCAGGTCCTGCAAGCTGCAGTGGCAAAGCAGAGAGACCTCCTGAAGATTCAGGAATGCCAGTGCCTGGAGTGGCTGAAGAACAGATGGTGACAGGGTCACCAAGGGGTTACTCTGCAGCCCTAGCACCTGCAGGGAGCGCAGATCCTGGAACAACCCATCAGAAAGCATGGCCATGAGGTTCCCAGACAGGTCCAGAGCCTGGAGAGACACCAGCCCCTGGAAGAGGCCCTCAGGCAAGGTCTGGAGGTTGTTTCTGCTGAGATTCAAGGCTGTCAGCCTGTCTAGATGGTGGAAGACATCCACACAGCCCCCTGCATTCCAGATGATATTCAGGGAGTTCTGGGAAAGATCCAGAACCCTGAGCTGACTGCGCTTGGGCATGGCTCTGTCCTGGCGCTCAGAGCACCTTGAGATCAGGTTGTGTGAAAGGTTTAGGAACTGCAAGGCAGGGATGCCCCTCAGCTCATTCCAGAGTCCCCTCAGGTCTTGCATGCGGTTGGAAGACAAGTCAAGGAAGGTCAGGTTTGTGGAAAGCTTCCCAATTCCCCAGGTGTCCTTGATCCTGTTCTGGCCCAGCAGCAGGCGCTCCAGGGCAGGGAGCTGCCCTGACAGCATGCGTGAGAGGGCGTTGTCCTGCAGATTCAGCGTCCGCAGGGTCCTCAGTCCCTCCAGGGCATTGTGCTGGATGGCCCCAATGTGGTTGGACTTGAGGTTGAGGTGCAGCAGTGGGGAAGAGCTTAGGCTCTGGAGAGTCTTCGTGTTCAGCTCCCCCAGCAGATTGTGGGAGAGGTCCAGGGTCCAGAGGTGCTGCAATCCAGCAAAGGCCTCCCCAGAGATCTCGTGGATCTGATTGGATGCCAGGCGCAGCGCGCGCAGCTCAGGGAGACCCGAGAAGACCAAAGGCCCCAGCTTGGAGAGGAAGCCGTGAGACATGTCGAAAGAGAGGACCCTGCTCTGGCTGAGCCCTGAGAAGGTGCTGGCAGAGAGGCCCTGCAGGTTATTGAACCCAAACCCCCTCCCAATGGCCCCCGAGTGCTGTAACTTCAGATGCCATATCTGGGCACCCGCCATGACCTTAAAGAACCATTCAGCACTACCCACATCCCATGGGTTGGAGGAGACATCTAGAGTTTCCACTGTGATGTTGCGGAAGGGACTGGGGCAGGAGTGGTTGTACCAAGGGTTCCTATAGGACAGAAGGTTGGACGAGAGATCTAGAAGAGACAGGTGTCGTCCCCCGAGGTGAGTCAGATCCTCCCCGCAGATTGTCTTGATCCTGTTCAGCCGGAGCTGGAGGAAAGCCAGCAGCTTCAAGCCTTGGAAAGAGGAATCGGGTCTCAGCCTCTTTATCTGGTTCCCTGTGAGATCCAGTCTTTTGAGGGACACTAAATCTTGGAAGTAGCCACTCTCCAGCACAGTCTCGTCAAGGCCATTGGCATCCAGCAGGAGCACCTCGAGCTGCTGCAAGCCAGCCAAGGCCGTGGGTTGGAGGCTCAGCTTCCTGTTGCCCCCGAGGTCCAGGAATGTGATATTGGCCACCTTCTGAAAGGCCTTCTCTCCAATGGAGAGTGATCCCCCTAGCTGACATCCCAGAGATAGCTTCCTGAGCCTCTCCAGCCTGGGGAAGGAGGAGGCCGAGATGTTGGAGAGGAGGTTGAAATTCAGCAGAAGGATCTGGGTGGATGGGTCAATTTCCGGCAGCGTCTCATGATATTGAGCTTGGCAGCTGGAGACCACTGAAGCCTGGACCCTGGAGGCATGACAGCTCCGAACGTCAGCCAGGGCAGCACTAGAGCCCAGGAGCCAGAGCGCTAGGAGACAAAGGTGTCTGAGCATGGTGGAATCTGTCAAAGAGTGAGAACGATGTTACTCCACAGCACCCACTCTTGTAATGGGACATTTATACTGTGCCTGCTAGTGGTGCTAAGTGCAGATACAACCCACACCCATTCTGTGCGGCACGCTAGCACCTGCCAGTGATGGCTGGGAGATATATAGCGGTTGATGAGGCTGCTACAGGCATAATAAAGCTGTCTCTTAGCCCAGGCATAGAGGTTCCTGCTTGAGATTCCAGGTGTGATTCCTACTACTAACAACGCCCGCAGAGAACTGGTGTTATACAGAGATAGCAAGATATCTAAAAGGGGACTGCCCTGAGCAGATTGCAGGGCAAGAGATGTCAATCTGGGGGTCACAAGCAGGTAACTTCTCTTTCTTTCCCAATTTAAGAACATAAGAATATAAGAACGGCCCTACTGGGTCAGCCAAAGGTCCAGCTAGCCTAGTGTCCTGTCTTCCGACAGTGACCAGTGCCAGGTCCCCAGAGGGAATGAACAGAACAGATAATCATCAAGTGATCCATCCCCTGTCGCTCATTCCCAGCTTCTGGCAAACAGAGGCTAGGGATACCATCCCTGCCCATACTGTCCAATAGCCATTGATGGATCTATCCTCCTTGAATTTATCTAGTTCTTTTTTGAACACTGTTATGGTCTTGGCCTTCATAACATCCTCTGGCAAGGAGTTCCACAGGTTGACTGTGCGTTGTGTGAAGAATTACTTCCTTTTATTTGTTTTAAACCTGCTGCCTATTAATTTCATTTGATGACCCCTAGTTCTTGTGTTATGAGAAGTAGTAAACAATACTTCCTTATATACTTTCTCTACACCAGTCATGATTTTATAGACCTCAATCATATCTCCCTTTAGCCATCTCTTTTCCAAGCTGAAAAGTCCCAGTCTTATTAATCTCTCCTCATACAGAAGCCGTTCCATACTCCTGATCATTTTTTTTGCCCTTTTCTGAACCTTTTCGAATTCCTATATACCTGTTTTTGAGATGGGGCGACCACATCTGCACACAGTATTCAAGATGTGGGCCCAAACCATGCATTTATATTGCGGCAACATGATATTTTCTGTCCTATTATCTCTCCCTTTCTTAATGATTCCCAGCATTCTGTTCGCTTTTTTGACAGCTGCTGCACATTGAGTGGATGTTTTCAGAGAACTCTCCACAATGACTCTAAGATCTCTTTCTTGAGTTGTAACAGGTAATTTAGACCCCATCATTATATATATATATATAGTTGGGATTATGCTTTCCAATGTGCATTACTTTGCATTTCTCAACATGAAATTTCATCTGCCATTTTGTTGCCTAAGTCACCCAGTTTTGAGAGATCCTTTTGTAGCTCTTCGCAGTCTGCCTGGGTCTTAACTATCTTTAGTAATTTTGTATCATATGCAAATATTGCCACCTCACTGTTTACCCCTTTTTCCAGATCATTTATGAATATGTCGAATAGGACTGGTCCCAGAACAGACCCCTGTAGGACACTACTATTTACCTCTCTCCATTCTGAAAACTGACCATTTATACCTACCCTTTGTTTCCTATCTTTTAACCAGTTACCAATCCATGAGAGCACCTTCCCTCTTCTCCCGCGGCAGCTTACTTTGCATAAGAGCCTTTGGTGAGGGACCTTGTCAAAGGCTTTCTGAAAATCTAAGTACACTATATCCACTGGATCCCCTTGGTCCACATGCTTGTTGACCCCCTCAAAGAATTCTAGTAGATTGGTGAGGTATATTTCCCCTTCCCAGTTATCTGGTACAGAAGCTGATTTAAATGATAGGTTACAGGCTACAGTTAGTAGTTCTGCAATTTCACATTTGAGTTCCTCCCGAACTCTTGGGTGAATACCAGCTGGTCCTGATGACTTATTGCTGTTTACTTTATCAATTTTTTTTTCCAAACCCCCCTCTAATGATACCTCAATCTGGGACAGTTCCTTAGATCTGTCTCCTAAAAAGAATGGCTCAGGCTTGGGAATCTCCCTCACATCCTCAGCCATGAAGACCAATGCAAAGAATTCATTTAGTTTCTCTGCAATGGTCTTACCGTCCTTGAGTGCTCTGTTAGCACCTCGATCGTTCAGCGGCCCCACTGGTGGTTTAGCCGGCTTCCCGCTTCTGGTGTACTTAAAAAAAAATTGCTATTACTTGTTGAGTCTTTGGCTTGCTGTTCCTCAAATTCTTTTTTGGCCTTTCTAATTGTATTTTTACACTTTATTTGCCAGTGCTTCTGCTCCTGTCTATTCTCCTCACTAGGATTTAACTTCAATTTTTTAAAGGCTGTCTTTTTGCTTCTCGCTGCTTCTTTTTCTTTGTTGTTCAGCCACGGCGGCTCTTTTTTGGTTCTCTTACTAGGTTTTTTAATTTGTGGTATACATTTAAGTTGAGCCTCTATTATGGTGTCTTTAAAAAGTTTCCACGCAGCTTGCAGGGACTTCACTTTTGGCCCTGTCCCCTTTAATTTCTGTTTAACTAACCTCCTCATTTTTGTGTAGGGCCCCTTTCTGAAATTAAATGCTACAGTGTTGGGCCTCTGTGGTGTTTTTCCTTCCACAGGGATATTAGATTTAATTATATTATGGTCACTATTACCAAGCTGTCCAGCTATATTCACCTCTTGGACCAGATCCTGTGCTCCATTTAGGATTAAATCAAGAATTGCCTCCTCTGGTGGTTTCCAGGACTAGGTGCTCCAAGAAGCAGTCATTTAAGGTGTCAAGAAACTTGATCTCTGCATCCCATCCTGAGGTGACATGTACCCAGTCAATATGGGGATAATTGAAATCCCCCACTATTATTATTGAGTTTTTTATTTTAATAGCCTCTCTAATCTCCCGGAGCATTTCACAGTCATTATCACCTTCCTGGTCAGGTGGTCGGTAAGATATCCCTACAGCTATATTCTTATTATTAGAGCATGGAATTTCTATCCATAGAGATTCTATGGTACAGTTTGATTCATTTACGATTTTTACTTCATTTGATTCTATGTTTTCTTTCACATATAGTGCCACTCCCCCACCAGCACGACCTGTTCTGTCCTTCTGATATATTTTGTACCCTGGTATTACTGTATCCCATTAATTATCCTCATTCCACCAAGTTTCTGTGATGCCTATTATATCAATATCCTCATTTAATACGAGGCACTCCAGTTCACCCATTTCATTATTTAGACTTCTAGCAATTTTATTCTAGAAATACCCATTTCTGTTGTGCACTACAGCTGTAAGGTACAGGCACAAGTAAAGCCAGGAGGCTCTCAAGGGTAGCTGAGCATGCCTTTCCCTCCCATCAATGTCCTCATATCCTGGCTATCTCAGGGATCAGGTACAGGGCACTGTGCGGTTGAGGGAATGGGGAGCCCACTGGATTCCCTCTCCAGGGCAGTGACTGCTGGCAGTGACCAACGACTGCCCAGTAGCATATGAAAAATGAGCGTGACCAGTCTCAGCTCAGCTCCCAGGGAACAGGTGACCATAACTGGCCCTTCATCTCAGCAGAGGACCACAGGGTCAGAGCTCCCCTCTAGCAGCCATACTCAGAAGGCAGCACCTAGGCATGCTGACCGGGAAGCTTGCACTGCAGGCACCCTGCTCTATCCTTGTGCAGAGCTTCCCCTCCCACCCAGCATCTCCCCCATCCCTACCAGACCCTCTACTCACCCTGAGGGAGCGAGGATTCGTGCTGGAGATACTGCACAGCAGCCGCGTTCACCGCCTATGCCCTTTGCCATCCACCCGTCTGCTCCAGCTTTATTTAAGCCCCCACCATGGAAGAGGACAGCAGCTCCCAGGAAGCTCCAGCCCCCACCTCGGTTGCTGTTTACTCAGCGGGTGTTCAGGAACTTGCGAAATAGGAAGTTGGGGGAAATTCCCCTCCGGGCCCCCTCCTGCAGTTACTGCTTCCTCGGGCCTTTGCTGTGAACGGTCGCGGGTCACCCTAGCAAGCTGGTGTGCGTGGCCTTATATCTTCTTGAGTTAATGGGCTGCAGCCTTACTCTCAGCCCTGCTGCTCTAACCACTCGACATCAGTCCCCACCCAGAGCTGGAACAGAACCCAGGAGTTCTGACTCCCAGTCTCCTACTTATACCAGTAAATGTGAGAAAGGCTGGCCATTTGGACTGGGACTTTCGTGACCTCAGGATGCTTCAGACCAAAACCTTGTGCAATCCTGGCCCGAGGCAGAGTCCTTCTTCATTCCCACTGGTGACCAGCTCCAAGCCTGAAGAGTGAGGCTGGAGAATCCCTGGGTTGTTGCTGGCTTGGACACATCCTCCCTGTGTGCACATGGGCAGATCACTGAACCTCTCTGGGCCTCAGTTTCCCATCTGTGAAATGGGAAGAATAGTTGTTCCTCTGCCTTGTCTATTCAGATTGTCCTGGGGCAATCTGTGTGTGTGTGCAGCACCTGGCACAATGGGGCCCCAATCTCGATCAAGCATAGGCAGCCCCCAGCACAATGGGGGCCCCACTCTCAGTCAGGGTCTGTGAAACACCTGGCACAATGCAGGCCCTAGTCTTCATCAGGGTTTGTGCAGCACTCCATACAATGGAGCTCTGATTTCAGTCAGGTCTGTGCAGCGACGGCTACCAATAGGCCCCCGTCTCAGTGAAGGACTGTGCAGTGCCCGGCCCAATGTAGCCCTGATCTCATCTGGGCTCTGTAGGTGCTACTGCAATGCCAGTGGTAAATGCTGCTCCAACACTGGAATGGTAACCGGGGGCCTAGCCAGGACCACGTTTTGGCACTATGTTAGGAGGGAGGAAAAGGAGACAAGACCCGCAGCTGGGACTGCTCTGTGATGACACTTGACATTTCAGTTGTGCCAGGAGAGAGCCTGGCCAGGGAGAACCAAACTCTCTGTCTCCTTGAACTGGTATTTTCCCAGGTTGTGCTTTACCTCATTGTCAGAGCATGTTCACTTGCCCAACCCTGGAATCTCCCTGCCTCCCTGAGCAGCGCTGCAGAGCACAAGGAGTTAAACTCTCTGCGCACAGAGTGTCCCAGGACCCCGGGTAACTACAGGGTGCTCGGGAGTGTTACCCAACTGTGGCCCTTTCATCACAGCCTGAGCTAGTGCCAGGTCATGGGGCACGTGCCGTCCTCTGAAGCAAACAGGATCGGTCCAAGTTATGAAACCAGGGGTGTTCTGACTGCATAGGGGACCGGTGTCTGGGATGCAGGAAGCACCACGGAGCCATGAAAAGGCCCCTTCTAGACAAGAAGCTCTTGCTGCCATTGGAGTGGATAGTAAAAGAAAGAACCAACTGCTAGACTGCTGTGAGCTGGTTACCCCCCAGAGTTGTCTGGCCAGGATTTAGATGGGAGACCGGGTAAAGGTGTTGCAGGGAGTGGTGTAGGTTGCAGTGAACACCCTCTCCTTGGAGTCAGTGCAGATGCCCCCACGTGTTGCGACGGGGTGCTGTGGTACAGGGAGTGGGGTGGGGGCTCAGTAGGGGGGCACTATCCCCTCAGAGGCAGTGCCGGCACCAGTGTGGCATTAAGGGGTGCTGTGCTGCATGGAGCAGGGTAGGGGCACGCTCCCCTCAGCAGGAGTGCTGATACTACTGGGGTGCTGTGGGGTAGGATACCCTGCTGGGTGGCGTGGCTGCCGCTGCTCTGCTGTAGTTTTTTGGCAGACACACAATGCTGCGGTTCTAACCCCTCATGCAGATTAAAGACATTTTTCCCAAGCGCAGAAGCATTAAATGCACCTCACTACCCAAATGCCAGCCTAGGTCAGTTCTGTCATCAGTGGCCCCTGATAGTCCCAGTTAGATCGGGGTGGGGGTTGTCCCTCCCCTTTAACTCCCTGTCCTAAACGGATGCTTTGGCACAGTGTTAATGCTTGCTACTCTCTACACCAGAAGCAGGTAAATTTCAGCAAGTGGTGAGCAGTCTTTGTATAAATAGCTGTGGTGCCCGACCCCAGAGGCAGCTGAATCTAAGGGTATATGTACACCACTAATTAAGGTGTAAGTGTAGCAAGGGTAGACATACGCCTCTAGATTCCATATAGTTAGCATGGGTAACAACAGCAATGAAGATGTGGTGGCACAGGTATCAGCATGGACTAGCAATCCCAGTAGATGCCTGCCAGGGACCATGGCTACTTATCTGAGCGGCTAGCCCATGTTGAAGTCCATGATGCCACATCTGCCCTGGTGTCGTTACCTGCACACTCTAGACTAAAGCTAGCATCGGTATGCTTTCGCACACTATTCACACCTTAATTTGCGGTACAGCCATATCCTTGGCACTGGGTGAATGGTCTTTGTATAAACAGCTGCCATGCCCCACCCAAGAGGCAGGTGCAAGTGAGGCTTAGAGTATGTCTACCCTTAAACCATTACAGCTACGGCCGCACCACTATAGCACTTCAGTGTAGAGAGTACCTGCACCGACAGGAGGGTTCTCCCATCCATGTAGTTAATTCACTTCCCAAGAGGCAGTAGCGAGGACAACGGAAGAATTCTTCCATCGACCTAGCGCCATCTACACCGGAGATTAGGTCAGCATAGCTGCATCTCTCCGTGTAGTTATACAGCTATAAGTTCCCAATGTAGACCACCCCTTTGTATCTTTCTGAAGGATATGACAAGCCAATCCCATTTATTGGTAGAATCTGCCCCAGGCAATTACCTCTGACCTGGATGAAAACTGGATTTAAATTCTGTGCATGCACTGTGCTATTACAAAACCAGAGTGACACTCCACCATTCCCACCCTGAAGAATGAAGATGGGAAAATCCTGTGGTTTCAGGGCAGGGTCGCTGCAGGCATTTCCCCTCATACATAGCAACCATACTGTGGTCAGCATCTCCATTTCTACAAAAACAGAAGTAAGAGAAAGACAAAGGAAAGTGCAGGGCCATTACTTAATGGAGAAGGAGAGCAAATAACGGCTGGCACAGGGAAGGCTGAAGTGTGTTTAATGCCTTTTTTGCTTCAGTCTTCACTAAAAAGGTTAGTTGGGACCAGATACTTAATAACAGTTACTATTGAAAAGAGGGAGGAAGAACACATTCCAGAATAGGGAAAGAACAGGTTAAAGAATATGTAGCTAAGTTAGATTATTCAAGTCAGCAGGGCCTTCTTAAATGCACCATAGGGTAGTTAAGGAACATGCCGAAGCAATCTGCAAACCAGTCGCGTTTACCTTCAAGAACTCAGGGAGAATGGGTGAGGTCCCAGACAACTGGGGATAACACCTATCTTCCAAAAGGGGGAAAATGGAGGACTTGGGGCATTATAGACCCAGTCTGACTAACTTTGATACCCAGAAAAAGATACAGGCACAAATTATTAGACAATCAGTTTGTAAGCCCCTAGAGGATAATAAAGTTATAAGGAAAAGCCAACGTGGATTTGTCAAGAACAAATCATGCCAAACCAACCTAATTTCCTTCTTTGACAGGATAACTAGCCTAAGGGATAGAGGGGAAGCAGTAGATTTGATATATCTGGACTTGAGTAAAACTTCTGACATAGTCCCACATGACATTCTCATAAGCAAACTAGGAAAATATGAAATTACTAAGTGAAATTACTATAAGATGGGTGCATAACTGGTTGAAACGCTGTTCTCAAAGGGTAGTTATCAACGGTTTGCTGTAAACTGGGAGGACGTATCTAGTGCGGTTCTGCACGGGTCTATCCTGAGTCTGGTACTATTTAATATTTCCATTCATGACTTGGATGATGCAGTAGAAAGTATGCTTATAAAATATCCAGATGACACAAAGCTGAAGAGGGTTGCTAGCACTCTGGAGGACAGGATTAGAATTCAAAATGACCTTGGATGAATTGGTCTGAAATCAATACGATGAAAGTCAATAAAAACCAAGTGCAAAACGCTACACTGGGGAAGGAAAAATCAAACACACAAATACAAAACAGGGAATAACTGGCGAGGCAGAAGTACTGCAGAAAAGGAACTGGAGGGCGACATAGTGGATCTCAAGTTGAATATGATTCAAGGCTGTGATGCTGTTGCAAAACAGCAAACATCATTCTGGGATTTAGTAACAGGAGCGTCATATGTAAGACACAGGATGTAATTGTACTTGCTCTACTTGAGGTGAGAACTCAACTGGAGCCATGTGTTGTTTTGGGCACCACACTTACACGCAAAAGGTTGTTCTAAAGATTAGTTGTTCTCCACGTCCACATAGAGTAGGAAGAAAAGTAAATGGATTAGATTGCAGCCAGGGAGATTCAAGTTAGATATTAGAAAAAACTTTCTAACCCCAACAATAAGCAAGGACTAGAACAGGTTACACAGGGAGCAGGCAGAATCCCCTTATTGGGGTTTTTGATAACATGTTAGACAGACACCTGGCACGGATAGTCAAGGTATACTTGGTTCCTACTCAGTGCAGGGGGATGGACCAGATGAGCTCTTGTGGTCCCTTCCAGTCCTACGTTGCTATGATTCTATAAACCGCACAAAGTGAAACAACAGGAGGGGGAGAAGGGATGATATGGAGAAATGCAGAGAGGCTGTAGCACATGGCAGCTTGCAAAGGCAAAAGCTCTTGCACCCACATCCAGGAAGGACAGAGGAGGAGGCTATTGCTAGATGGGAAGGGAGATTCAGACCCTGCAAGTAACAAGGCACCAAGGAAGCCATACATGACAGGGGGTCTCTGAGATTGAGGCCAGTGGAGGGGAGCTAAACCCAGAGCTTGTAATGAGCAGCAGAGACATGATCAGATCATGGTATGTTTTATTCAGCACATTCCCCTCCCTGTCCAATAAGATCCAGGCTAGCAGTAGTGAGAATATGCACATGGCATTCCCCCTCCCCCCGGTATGTTCACAGGCCATTCTCTGCCATGCTCTCAGGCACTCTTCATAACCATCTGGTATGGGAAAGATCTGGTAGAATGGATGAGTCTGAGGGGGACACGTGTCCACTCCCCGCATAGGAGCAAGCCAGCATCTGCCTTGAGGCTGGGCTGACTCGCCTCATATCAGCCCCTCTCACAGATGACCTCAATGACACTCTGCTCCATGGGCACAGGGTCCAGGCAGCGGTGGGCTGTGCTGCCCACGATTTCATCTAGCAGGAAGTGCACCAGGTTCTCATCGCAGACAAAGCGCCACAGGTAAAGCTGTAGATAGTAGCAGTCCACCTGGATCTGCTGCAGGCCATAGCGCCCAAAGGTCCGCAGCCGCACGCATTCCAGGAAGGTCTTCAGGCTGATCTTGATTATGCCAGTCAGGACGGAGACCTGGGGAGTGGGTGGGGGGGGTCATTCAAGCACTGTCCCTTATGGGCCTGGAGGACACAGAGGGGAAGAATCACCTCCAGGACTCCCTATGTGGCTGAAGTCTCTTGTGGAGGAATGAGGCCAGGTCTGGGCTGCACACCGAGCCGGAGGAGCAAGGGGATCAGTGGCAGCTAGGGAACAGGGAAGTGTGAGTGAACATGGAGTAGGTGTGTGACAGCTCTAGAGGGAAGGGTCCCCAGAGGATGGGGGAGGTGTGTGGGGAGCTCTGTTCCTCCTTTAATGCACTGTGGGGGGTCCCTTGAAGATTAATAGATCCTAAGGCCAGAAGAGACCACTATGATCAGATGGAGTGAGTGTTGGGAGCTGTGTCCCTGCACTGAGGGGGAGCTAGAGTACTGGCTGAGTTTAGGGGGTTCTGATCTGTGGCTCTCCCCCAGGGTGGCAGCTCTGCTCACCTTGTTGAACTCCACGGGGCTGAAGATGTCGATGCGCTCAGAGAACAGCTTCTGAATGTTACTCAGGAGGTTAGTGTCCAGGGGGGCACTGCATGGGAAGGGGGGGGAGGTGAGGCAGAGACAAGGGGTTACACACTCACCAGGAGCCAGGAACCCCACTGCACAGCAGGGGATTGGATCTGGGCAGGACTCCTCACCTGAGGCTGCGTCTGGGAGTAAAACACTGGGTCACAGCCCTCTCCTCTGGGGTGCAGGTAGGAACAGCCGACCTGCCTTCGTGCAGGCCACTCACCCCAACATGTAGCTAGGAGGGTAGACACCTCACTGCAGCTCTGCCAGTGCCCCTCAGTTCTGACCTGCAGCCCCCTAATATCCCAGCCCTGCCGGTGCCCCTTAATCCTGACCAGCAGCCTCCTGCTATCCCAGCCCTGCCGGTGCCCCTCAATCCTGACCCACAGCTTCCTGCTATCCCAGCCCTGCCGGTGCCCCTCAATCCTGACCCACAGCTTCCTGCTTTCCCAGCCCTGCCGGTGCCCCTCAATCCTGACCCACAGCTTCCTGCTTTCCCAGCCCTGCACTCCCCCCGCCAATGCCCCTCAATCCTGACCCACTCCACACCCTGCCGCAGCCCCCTGACCTGGGCGTGTAGCTGGGTGCGTAGCGGCTCTGCTGCCGGGAGCTGCTGTACACGGAGAAAGTCCTCTTGCTGGAGTCGCTGCTCTGGGCCTTGCGGACGCCCTCCTCGTACAGGAGCCCCACCTGCAAGCGGGTAGGCAAGAAGCCTGGGTGAGTGCGGGGTCCCTGGGGGTACAGGAAGCCCTGGATCCTCCTTTCCCCCACTGACCTGCACGTCGATGGAGGTGGTGTCCTCCACCACCCTCTTCATGACGGCCCGCACGTTGCGCGGCTCAATGGTGTTGACCCAGTCGCGTGTCTCCACGCTCTTGCGCAGCATCTGCGAGATGATCAGCCCCTGCACCTTCACGTAGTGATTGAGCAGCCTCTGGGCTGCCTCGCGGGCCTCCGCACACAGGCTGGTAACTGGGGTGATGGGGGAGTGATCCTAGGGAGAGAGAACAGCGGGTCAGTGGTGCCGGACCGGGCATTTTCCCCAGCACCCACTAGCTCCAGGAAGGACAGGCTGCCCCACCCTTCTACACACGTGCCACCCAGCACCACCAGCTCCATGTGGGTCAGGGTCGCTCAGCCTCTCCATCCCACCTCACCCCACTGCTCCTCTGGCTCTGTGTGGGCAGGGGTGCTGCTAGGGATGACATAGGCTTCATTCCCCCCAACTCCCCACCAGTTCTGTGTGGGGCAGGGGCACTCAAGATGGCATGGGCTGCCCCCATCCTACCCTGCCCAGTGCCATCCATACATCGCTTCCCCCCAAGCTGCCCCCATCCCTGATGCTCCCCATGTCCCCACTGCCTGCAGGTGGGGATGGAATCTCAAACCCACTGAAGGAGTGGGGTGGTCAGATCAGCTGGGAACTGACAGGAAACCCTGTGGCATGCAGCAGAGCCAGGGGGGTGCATGCCCACACACTAGATCTCCCACTGCCATCCAGTCTGAATACATATATCCCATCCCTTCCCCTGGGCAGACGATTCCTCAGCCCTGAGGATCCCAGCCCCGGGGATCATCCCCTGGAAATCTGGCTTAGTCACACACTCTGGGGCCACTTCCTAGCATGCTCCTCTTCGGGGAGACTGCCTCCCCCACCCTGTCTAGGTCCATCCTACTAGCCCTTGATGGGAAAGGAGGCCCTGGGGATTGAGGGGCTTTGAACTGAACATGGGGTCCCAGGTGGAGAATCCCCAGAGCCAGACAGACAGGGACACCCCTCCCCCCCATACTGAGGGCCTGGATCCTGGGGGCGGAGACGTATTTCCTCCTTGTTCCTGCGTCCCAGGGGCTGGCACCTACCCACCTGCACTAGGAACTGCTCATCCGTCAGGGTGAGAATGTAGCTGATGGTGGAGGTCTCATAGTCCAGGCAGAGGCGGGAGAGCAGGAGCAGCAGGGCCGGGGGAGTAGAGCCACCCTTGTCCCCCGTGCTCTCACAGAACTGCCGTGCCGTCTGGCAGATGGACTTGATGAAGCCGACGATCAGGCCCTCGCGGACACCCTGACTGCAGAACTCACCCTGGGGGATGAAATGGGGGGAGGGGTTCAGCACTTCCTCTTGCTGCCCAGTAGAGTGGCTCCTCCTGGAGCCAGGCAGCAATTCTGACACCATCTCCCCACTCCATGTCTGCTCCCCCAGATGAAGACTGCCCATGGAATACACCCAGATGACAGACCTGGTGGGGTTGTGGGTGGGGATCAAAGGGCACCAGCAGAAATGTCATAGTGGGAGGAGCCATGGGTTGGGATAAGGGGGAAAGATATAGGGAAAAGTTACAGGGACATAAGACTCGACAGGACCTCCTAGGTTACTGAGTCCAACCCCCGCTATCACAAGCAACCAGGCCATATCGTCCTGGCCACAAACTCCCTTGTAAAATTAGTTGGGCTGTTTTCCCCCCACTCCACCTGCTGGGAGGCTGTTCCAGACCCTTCCTCCTCTGATGGGTAGAAACCTTCTCAATTCCAGCCTCAACCGATTCCTGGCACTTTATCCCCATTTGTTCTTGTGCCAACACTGTCCTTTAGCGCCAATAGCTGTTCTCCCTCCCTAGGGTTTGCCCCTCTGCTGTATGTACAGAAAGCAGTCAGATCCCCTCCTGGCCTTCATCTGACCAGTCTAAACAAGTCCAGCTCTTTCAGTCTCCTAAAATCAGCTCTCCTTTCTCCTCATCAGCCTAGGAACTCTTCTCTGCCCACGGGCCAGTTTGAAAATCTATCTGATAGACGGGGCTTTTCAGTACACCAGATGAAGGCATAGCAAGATCCAATGGTTGGAAGTTGAAGTTAGACAAATGTAATCTTGATATAAAGCAATTTCCTAGCAGGGAGGGTGGGTAAACACTGGAACAGCTCACCAGGGGAGCCGTGGGCTGGCCAACACCTGGAGTCTACTGATAATAGCACATCTTAATTAATTAGCCTCTTACAGTTTGTATGGCAAATTCCACCTTCTCTGTATGTGTGTGTGTGTGTGTATACATATATCTTCTTATTATATGTTCCATTCTATGCATCCGATGAAGTGGGCTGTAGCCCACGAAAGCTCATGTGCAAATAAATTTGTTAGTCTCTAAGGTGCCACAAGTACTCCTGTTTTTTTTTCGGATACAGACTAACACGGCTGCTACTCTGAAACCTAAAGCAAAACTAGATTTCTTTCTAAACTAGATCTCTTTCATGCTTTAATCCAGCATCTGGGGAAAATTCTACAGCCTGTGTGCGTAGGAGAGCACTGCGTGATCATAATGGTCCCTTCTGGTTTTAGAATCTATGAAAGGCCCACATGGCTCTTTAGTTCAGGAGACAAAACACACAGCTGAATTGTGTATCAACATAAAAAGGCACATGTATGGTGTAGTTTCAATTGTACAAAGTCCTTGTGAGGGATGGGACATTCAGAAAGCCACTCTGAAGCCAGTTATGAAGTCAGGGAGGTCCCAGCAGCAGCCAGGAAACCCCTGCAGACTGATACAGAATAGTATCTGCATGGAATACATTATTCCAGAGGTCCCCAAACTGGGAGGCGCGCCCCCACCAGAGGGGCATGGAGGAACCTTCAGGGACAGGGGGCAGCAGAGACTGGGCCAGCCCCAGGGTTGGTGAGGGAGCACCACCCAGCCCCTCCCTGCCCGCAGCTCTGGTCCCATCCCAGCCGCATCCCCGGCTCCCAGCCCTGTGCCTGGCCCTATCCCCAGCCTGGGGGTGGGGTGGGGCTGGGAGCAGAGCCGCACCTGACTGCAGGCTCGGTTGCCAGTCCCCACCACAGCCCCCTATGGCTCCACCCCTGCCCCCAGCCTTGGCAACGGCTCTGTCCCTGGCCCCGCTCCTGGCCCCAGACCCACCCCCAGTTGTGGCCCCAACCTCAGCCCCCTTATCCCTGTCCACATCACTGCCGCACCCCAGCTGCAGCCTCCACTCCCGGCCCCAAAGACAGGGGTAAGGGCGCGACTCTTTTGGGGACCACTGCGTTATTCTGACTCCCTGAAAGGCCCATAGCCAAGGATTAGGTGTTTATGGCCATGTGGTTTAGAGGATAGAGCACTGGGACTCAACAGACCAGGGTTCTATTCCCAGCTCTGCCCCTGGCCTGCTGGGTGACCTTCAGCAACTCACTTCCCTCCCTGTACCAGTGTGTATCTTTGGGGCCATATCCATACATATCCCATGGCATCTGAGTGCCTTACAATCTTCAACGTATCTATCCTCACAATACCCCTATGCAGCAGGCCAGAGCTATTATCCCCCTTATATAAATGGGGAAACCGAGGCACAGAGTGGCTAAGTGACTTGCCCAAGATCACAGAGAAAGCCTGTGGCAGAGCAGGAAATTGAACTTGTCTCCCAAGTCCTAGGCTAGTGCCTGAACCACTGGACCATCCTTTTGAGTTTCCTCATCTCTACAAATTGAGCTGATGATAGCGACTGCCCTTATACAGAGCTTTGAAGATGTCCTGATGAAAAGGGCTAGAAGAGCTAGGGATTGCTGAGGGGCACCAGAACTGTTGGAGAAGAAACTGAATACCCCTGACCCTCAACCTCTAACTCCCATGGTTCACAGTCCCCTCCTCCCCCGCCAGGCAGTGTCACCTTAAAATAGGGCTTGTTGGAGAAGGTGATGTCCTTCGCTGTGAAAAGGTGAACGTAGGTAAGCACTGACTTGATCTGGTTAAGGACAGAGGCCGAGATGGTGCCCAGAAGCTCAGCCAGGTTGGGGCTCTCCTTGCCTGCCAGGCGTGGGGCAGCTAGTGACTGGCGCACATCTGTCAGACAGTCCTGGTAGAAGCTCTGCAGGGCCAGCAGGTACTGGCGGATGCGCTCCTTGGCGGCCCGCACCACAATCTCTGTGCCCTCTGCTGCCACGTTGGAGGCTGGCAGCAGCTTGGCCAGGGCTTGTAGGCGCCGATGGAAGCGATCCAGGGCCCGCACCAGCAGTGAGTTGTCCCCGACCCCTTTCTCCAACTGGATGCGCCGCTCCACCAGGGAGAAGTATGTCTCCATGAGGGAGTTGACGAAGGCCACCAGCTTGTCCTGCGCCATGCGGGTGATGCTCTGCACCCCTTCTCGGCTGACAAAGAGCTCCTGGTAGGAGGCGATCACCAGGCACATGTTGCTGACAAAGATGTTGCAGCCACGGTCGATGAACTCCAGGATGTCAGTGATAGGGGCACCACCTGGCTGCCCCAGCTCTGCTTCTAGGGCCTCCAGCTCAGCCTCCAACCGGCAGCAGGCATGTGAAAGGAACTCGTCACACAGCTCCTCTGCGGGTTCATCCAGCTGCAGCAGCAGTTCCACACACTCAGCCAGGTCCTTTGCCCCAGAGCCCCCGTCCCTACCAAGGAAAGGAGAGGACACTGGAGATGCCAGGGGAGCTGACACATGGACCCCCCCGCTCCCAATGCATCTGCAGCAGGGTTTAAGGGACGGCTATTGGAATTAACAAGAGCATGCAGCTTCTGGACCTGGAATCCAATCCAACTGTCCCAATCGAGGTGATAATTCTGAAACCTGATGATAGACCTCAGTGTTGCTGATTTCCACCATGCGGACACTATTTGTGTTGCCGTTAAGTTTCAGAGTTAACAGCCTGACTGAAATGAATGGGGGAAGTTGGGTGATTAAGTTAATAGATAACCTATCACCCTTTGGATCAGACCATTGCACCCATCTACCCTGGTATCCCTCCCTCTCTGGGTCAGACCAATGCAGCTGTCCCACTTCGTTCTGTGTCTGCTCCCCCAACACTGGATCAGATCCAAGG
Source organism: Caretta caretta (assembly GCF_965140235.1). Taxonomy (NCBI): domain Eukaryota; kingdom Metazoa; phylum Chordata; order Testudines; family Cheloniidae; genus Caretta; species Caretta caretta. The sequence goes on from NC_134212.1 coordinate 32,335,958, forward strand.
GCCTGTACCTGAATTTCTCCCGCAGCTTCTGTGCCAGGCTGGCCATGATCTTCTGGCAGTCATCCTGGATGCCCTGGAAGGAGGGCATGTGCTGGTACTGGTGCAGGATAGAGCGGGCTTTGCTGTAGTAGCGCACTGCCTGTCCATAGGCCTCCAGCTCCACACACTTGGTGAGGCGGGCAGGCAGCTCAAAGAGGAACTGCAGCTTGCGCAGGAGCGTGTGGACCCCTGGGATCCAGAGAGACCCTGTTAGAGACAGTGCCAGCATCCCCTAACACGCACCTCCTCCGTATGCCCTTCTCCAGCTGCTCAGGCAGAATGTGGCCCGGAGCTCTTCATGGACCCTCCCACAACCCCTGTTCTATCCTGATTCTTCTGGTCACTGGGTGGTTTCCTGAGCTGCTCTTCCCCCTCCATCAGCTGCCATCTTGGCCCTAGATCAGGGAGACCAGATAACACTGCCCTCCCGAGCTGTGGAGATGAGCAGCCACAGCACTGGCCAAGCAGGGGAATGAACAGTGCAGCTACAGGGCTCTCCCTCCCAGGTTTCCCTCCATGCCTCGTTTCTAGCCTTGGAAGCCCTAGATCCACTCCTGAGTCCCTGCCTCCTGAGAAGAGACTTGGTGTCTTGGCCCAGACAAGGCAGAGGACAGCACACCTGCCACCCTCTCCCAGAATCCTCTCTGCTCTTGAACCTCACATAGGATTTACTGTGTCAGATACAACCGATGAGCTCATCATGCCTCCCCATGCCATCCCTACTGCCCTGGATCAAACCCATGAGCCTATTCAGCCCCATATCCCTACCACCCCAGATCAGACCCTTGGATCTTTCCAGCTGGCTCAGAGGACAGCTTGTGGCCAGTACCCGAGAGCTTGGTGATCTGCTCGTGCTGGTCCTGGAGAGTGCTGCTGATGCAGGCACTGAACTCCGTGATGACAGCCATGTTGGCAGCCAGGCAATCCATCTCGTCCTCCATCTTCTTGAAGTCATTCTTCATCTTGCGGATTGTGTCTGGGGAATAGAAGAATGAAATCAGCCAGGCCCAAAGATTCAGCTGCAATGTTAAGGACACAGGCCCACTCATCCCCCACATCTGGAGGACTGGGATCTGGGCAGCCCTGCATGGTACCTGTGGCTGAGATGAACTTGTTGTAGTTCTCATAGACCAGGGTCTGCATGTCGCTGTCCAGGGCGCGGATCTGCTTTACCATGTCAGTCTCACAGTCCATAAGCTGGGCTAGTGAGCACTCCTTCCGCAGCTAGGGAGAGTAACAGTGAGTGAGGGGCATGGCCAGGGATGCCAGCTCTGCCAGTCCCCTTCAATCCCCACCTGTTTCCCTATTATCCCAACCCTGAGCTTCGCCCTACAATTTTGCCAATTCCCCTCAATACTGATCTGCAGCCCTCTACAATCTCAGGCCTAGACTATGTGCTCTCCCCAGCTCTGCTGGTGCACCTCAAGCCTGACCTGCAGCCCCATCAATCTCAGGCCTGAACTCCCCTACTCTGCTGGTACCCCATATTCATGACCCACAGACCCCCCCGCATATTGGGGGATGGAGGTGCATGGGAGGGAGGAGGGCTCCCCAAGGGAGGCAATAGAAACTGGCAGGGGTTGCAGTACTGAAAGGGGTTTGATAGGCTGGTTTCCCTGAGAGACAGGCTATAAAGTCAACCCCTTTTTGGGAGAATCCCCAGGTGCAGTGGCTGCAGTGACAGGGTCCCTGGGAGTGAAGTGTGGGCGTGTGGAGTCCCGCCGGGGGAGCTACCCCCAGGAGCCTGGGTCCCTAGCAGGGGCAGACCGGGGACTTGAGGGGCGAACCCTGGAGAATCAGTATGGGAGGGGAGGCTCCGCGGGCAGGGTTCGGCGATCCGGGGGCGGGGGGGGGCAAGTCCGGCAGAGGGGTCAGTGTGTGTGGGGGGCTCATTGAGGCATACTGGGGGGAGCGCCTTGGTACGCGGGGTCCCATAGGGACCCCTGGGTCTGAGCACATCCAGCATCAGGGAGCACCTTAGTGAGGAACACTTCCGGGTCGAAGTGCGCCCCATTGATGTCAGTCGGTCCCCCGGGATCCCCGCCTGGGGCCAGGCCGCCCCGAGCCTCCCCCGCCGGGTCCGGCAGCCCGTAGTAGAGCTTCAGCATCCCGTGCGGCCGCCGCTTCCCGCCCGGCGCCTCCGAGCCGGGCTCGGCCGGGCCCGGCAGGGGACCCCCCTGGGGAGCTGACATCTCCCCCGGCCCAGAGCCGCACAGGTTTGTTTGGATGAGGGAAAAAAGACGCTGAGGTCACTTCCGGGATCAGTGACGTTCTGTTGAGAACATCCCCCACCCCACCCCCCCGCTCCCGATGGTGAGGTCATTTCCGGGATCAGTAAAGTTTGTTGAGAGCTTTCACCCTCCATGGCGGTGATGTCACCGCCGGGATCAGTAACGTTCTGTTGAGAGCACTCATCCCCGATGGCCGTGAGGTCACTTCCGGAATCGGTAGCGTTCTGCTGCTTTCACAGACGACGGCCGCTGTCTCGGCAATAAGCCTCTGGCGGCTGGGGCAGCGCAACGGTAACCACGACAAGGCGCCGTTCTGAAGGTGGCGTTTGCAACTGGATGATGTCTTGTCATGAGCCAGTGACATCGTAGGCGCCGCGTGGTTCCCTGAGCCTGTGGCCGCGCCCTGGCGTGCTGCGATGTCACCGTCTGACATCAGCCAGTTCCATACGCACATGAATTAATCAGCCATCTGCCCAGCATTTCCCAGACCATTTTATGATGTCAGCACACAGGTGTGATTTATGACATCTCCTAGTCCTTATTTTGCCACATGACACCTTCAAATGGGTTTATGATGCCATCCTATTATTTCAATTTGTTAGTCTAGTTAATCTGTGCGTCCATCCACAGATCTAACTATCCCCATGCACACTCATCATCTAATCTATCCATCCATCCCTTTCCATACCCATCTAATCTAATGCATCCAATCCATCTATCTACCCATCCATGCCCTCACATACCATCTAATCTATCCATCCATCCCATCGCTATCTAATATTCCCATACATGCTCATCCATCCATCTATACTCTATCATGCATGGGGACAATTAATTTGTTTATCAGTGTGATATCTCAAATTGGGGGTAAGAGTTTATAATGATTCCCCATCCTGTATCCTCTTTTCCCCTCTTCCAGTGTCCACTCATTCAATCTTCTGCAATCCGTTCTCCTAGTCCCTATGGGTGTTCTGCAAACCTTTCTAGAACTCCCAGTTCTTTATGACCTCAGCACCCTGATACATGGATTCTGAACCACTCCTAGCCTGCAGTGAGGTCACGCCATCACTACAAACAGCCTGCAGACTGCCTCCTGGAGCTAAATACCCCCTCCCAGCACCATGGTCAGCATCAGAGTTACCAAGCAGCTGCTCCTTACACCTAACATGGGATGGGGAGGTATGAGCTGGAAGGACTCCTTTGTCACCATCACTTTCCCCAGCAAAGTAATCTTCACCAGTGCCTCCCTCCTGCTGCTGCTGGTTCACATGGGTATCTTCGGAGGAGACCTCTACCACTTCACTGTGACCCAGAAGTTCAATCTCATGAGCTTTCATGGCACCACAGTACTACTGGTAAGGGAGGTTCCCTTGCTCCTTGTGTCTTGCAGCTTGACCTACAGGTTAAGGCACTAGCCAGGTACTTTGGACACCTGCTTTCTACTTGAATCTCTGCCACAGACTGTGACCTCAGGCAAGTCACCTCATCTCTGAAGTGGAGATAACCCATCTCTACTGGACAGGGATCTACAGGCTCTGGCCACTGTCAGACCTTAGGTCCAATCCAGGCTGGTTATTCCTATACCCCTCATACAGTTGAATACTGAGGGATGTCTATAGTATGAGGAGGGCAGCATTAGGACTCCTGGGTTCTAGTCTCAACTCTGGGCAGGAGTAGTAAGACATTTAGGAGGGGAGTGGGTTATAGCAGGTTAGCACTGGGGAGTGACAGATCAGGGAAGGGTCCTGACCATCTCCCTGACCATTTGCATTGGTCTCTACAGGTATCCCATGTGATGAGCTTTTACTGGGCCTTGCTTGCAACATTTTACACCTTGGAGGCCAATGACAAGGTTCTCAGGGGGTTTGCCCTGACCTCACTGGGTAAGTGACTCCAGCCAGATGCCTGAACTGCTGGGTGTTCCCAGCAAGGGCAACAGGGGAAACTCAGCTGAGTCTAACCAGTTTAAGTGGTTGGGGGGAGGGACAGGAGTCAGGACTACTGGGTTCTATCCTCATCTCTAGATGAGAAGTGTGCTCTAGCGGGAGCACCTTCCAAAGCCAGTTTGCAAGGGACATGGCAGCTGGGATTTAGGCTCCTCAGCTCAGGAGGTTTCTGAGCATGACTCAGAACCACACAAGGGCACAGCCGGGGGACCTGTGTGCGTGACCATGAACACGTGGACACTCAGTTATTCTGGGGAGGACTCCAGCTGTTTAGCTGCCCCTCTGGTCCAGCCGCAAAGGGAAGCTGTGATCTCCATTCCCATCCCCTTGACCAGGGCTCTGGCTCTAACCCCTCTAGTGATGAACTTCACCCTCTTCGTGGGCCGCTTCTGCCTGGACTACCTGACTATTGAATACAGGGAGGAGATTTACTGAACCCCATCCTGGCCTTGTCCAAAGCAGCCCTGGAGAGAGACGCACACGCAGCATTCATCCCCAGATCTGTCGGAATTGGGAAGCAGGGAGGAAAGGGGGCAGTAACACACTGCTCAGGCTGTAGCCAAAATCAAGTTTAATAACAATACAGGATATTGCTGTAGTGTTAGCGATGGTGTCATTCATTAGTCATGTCACCTTCCTGGGAGGTGAGAGCAAGGCAGTCATTACAGCCAGGATCTTTCCCCCAACACGCCCAATAGGCACTCAACAACTCAGGTGGCCAACCCTCAGTGGGAGCATTTGATGGCTACAGGGCTCATCCCGTTCCACTGCAGTGGCCCATCACAACCCCTACCCCAACACCCCCCTGACCATAGGGTCATGCTAAAGGGCATGGGCCCAATCCAACCCTCTGGCTCATGCTGGAACTAACCCAAGGGAGGGGAAGAGGTTCTGATTCCACCTCCTCCATCCCCCACCACAAACAGCCCCCATCCTTTGGTGGAAGCCCACAGGACTTATGTTCATAGCTCTCCTTTCCACTGGCAGTGGCTTGTGAGGAAGGTGATATTTTTCCTCTACTCCTTCCAGCCTAAGTCCCATGCCACCTCCCCTACCCCAGGGCTAGCAGAGCCATCAGCAGAAAAGGGTGGGAGCTGAGGAGGTTGCAAAACAGATCCTGACTCAGGCCCAGTCAAAGATCTGGACTCAGAAAAGCAGGGGGATTGGAGGCAATGGTCAGTTTTTGGGCAGAGGGGGTGTGTGGCGTGTGCTGTCTTTGGTCACTGAGGCCACCCCATGCATTTCACACCCTACAGGAAGAACTGTCTCCTATCAACCATTTCAATAAATAGAAGGAAAGCAACCGTATTCAAAGCATGAAACCCCATCCCCACCAGAGCTCTGAAAATCCACAAGCCAGGAAGTCTCTTCCCCTCCCCTTCCCTCCCCTCCATCTTTAAACTCCAGTGCTGACCAGCATGTCCCATCCCCTCCCTAAACTCCAGAACAGGTCAATACTTCACACACAAGTGCCCCTTTCCAGTAGGGGACAGCCCAAAGTACCCATAGCAACAGCTCTGTACAGAGACGGGAGGGACCAGCTTTGGAATTACACACACCCGCCCTCATGGAAAGCAGAGGGACACCAACCCCACCCCATTCTCATTAGTAAAATAATCACACCCAAGAGGACCAGCCAACTCCTTCCCTTTCCCCTGGTATTATGAGATGGGAAGTGAAGGCTCCCCTCAACGGAGATGATGTTAGGGGAAGGGGTTAACGACATCTCATCCCTACAAATAATGCTGGACGTAGGGGGTGGATCTCAGTATTTGCCCTTTGAATTCTAGCAAAGTTAAGGCCCAGGTAGTTACTGATGTGAAAAATTAGAATTGGTGAAAGTAAGTTATATCTCCCCACCCCCCAATATAGCTCAGTAGGAGGGGAGGGTAAATGAGGATGCGACAAGGGGCTGGTTCCTGTCATTTGGTTCAATGAGCTGCATTTGCAAAACTAAAACGTGTGTGTGTGTGGCTGGGAGAGGGTTGGGATCCAGTGTCCATTCCATTTGAACCCCCAAAGGATGTGTGGGAGAAGGGGGATGATGGAAGATTATGTACCACTCCCATTCACAGCAAAGCAGAAGGGTAGTTTTATGTGGGGTCTGTGGGTGGGGCTGAAATCCTGCCCCATCCCCAGGCAGGAAAGGAGGTTTATGTTGGAACAGGCCTCCCCCAAAAAGTCCCAGCAGCTGGCTGTGTCAAACAGATCCTCTGTCTCCCATCTAGTTGAGACCAGGAAAATAATGACACCTCCCTCTTCAGGGCAAAGGCGTTTTGGAGACAAGGGTGAATAAAGCACAAGGTGGCTTAACATAGCAGATGGGCTTAGAATCAGAGCGCTCTGCAGCGCTTTGAGGATACAGGAATGGGTCCATCAAATATGGGATGGGTTTTACAAGGCACCTCTGAGGAAGCAGAGTCTGCCCAGGATTGGAGAATGGGAAAGGGGAACAAAAGAGCCCTGAACCCTTTCAAACACCTGCATTCAAACAACTGTATTCTCACCCACTGAGACAATCTGGGCTGGCAAGTTCCAAGTGACAGACAGTTGAGAGGCTCCTAGGGGAAGGGCATTGAAGCCCAAGGTTTAAGGAGCCAGATGCCAGTTTCAGGGGGGCAGGGCTGTAATGCCAAGGAGTTCACGCTTCCAAGAAGGTGTGGGACATTTGCCCTTCAGTGCTGCTAACATCAGCTCTTCTGCAGGCAGGAATGGAAATGCCCAATTTCCCTGCACACACCCCACCAGCAGCATTGCTAGTTACAGAGTGGGGAAACTGAGGCATGGGGCAGGGAAGTGACTCACCTGAGATTGCGCAATGGGGTCAGCAGCAGTGGGAACAGAACTCAGGAATTCTGGCTCCCAATTTCCCTGCTCTGACCAATAAATCCTTGTGGGCTGGCAACGGAACCCAGGAGTCCAGGCTTCCATTCCTGTGCTGTCTCTCACTTGCCCCAGTCCTTGGACACTCGTACTAGCAGCACAAGCCCTCCCCGATCACCAGTGCTTGACGCTTTCCTCTTTCCTGGCCCACTCCAAAGCTGAACAGCTATAGTGGCTGATTCTCAGCTGGAGCACTCAGCGACTAGAGAGCTCATTCCAGCCCACCTCGGGGGGCCCAATCCGTAGCTGTACAAGTCTCCCCTTTCCTCCCAATCCTGCTCTGCCCACCCCACCTAGAGAGATGAGTCTCATTTTTAAAAGAGGCCAAAGTCACTTCACACCCCCCTCACCAGTTTCACGTTTTGACTCTCAGCTGAGCTGACCCAGCAGTGTCCTGGCTGGAGGCTTCCCCTGGTACTCCCCCCGGAGCCCCACTTGCAGCTGCCAGCCCCCAGCACCCCTGCCTTGGCAGGCCAGTCTTGGTGCCCAGGGAGGAGCCACCAGCTTGGTTCATTCCTGGCCCACCCGGATGTGGGGGTTGAACATGGGGTCCAGGTTGGGGTCATTGTCGGCCGAGGCCCGGCCCAGCTTTGACATGATGATGATCAGGGTTAGGAAGCCGATGCCGCCAATCAGGAGGATGATGACAAACCGCTGCATCAGGGATCTTGGCTGCCGCTTCTTGGACCCAGAGCGATTCCTGCCAGGGGACTTGTTATTAGCATGACAGTAGCAGTGCCCAGAGGCCCAAAGCGACATCAGGGGCACATCAGGGCATGTGCATCATTAGCAGTATTATGGTAGCGCCTAAAGACCGCAAATAAGATCGGGGGCACATTAGCAGTATTACGGTAATAGCTACAGGTGCCAACCGAGATTGCGACCCTATCATGGATGTGCACTGGTTTCCTCCCACCCCACCACTGATCACTTACTTCAGAAGCTGTGCGAACCAACTGAGCGTTGGCCGCCGGCGGTACTTGTCCTCATCACAGTCGATTTGGGTGCTGGATGCTCTGCCACTGCCACCCCCACCCTCCCGGGTGTCATAGACCTTCCGTGGTGTAGAGGCTGCTGAGGAGATGGGGAGTGTAGGAGCTTAGCAGAGAGCCATTGGCACCAGGAAAGGAGAAAGTGGTGGTGGGGGGGGTACAGGCACCCCCCTAACCTTATTGTCCCCCCTTCTGCCACAGCTAGGCAATCCATACACCTGTTCTTCCCCAGCCCTGTTGGCTGTGGTTGACCCAGACTCCTTTGCCCCTGAGTTATCTTGTCCACTAAGTGGGCTCCTGATCCAGACAGGAGTGAATGGAAACAGCCTAAGGGACATGAGACACACAACCGCTACCCCACTCAGAAGGTAGCCACTGGGTCCTCACTTCTTAGGGGCTATGTTCCACTGATTCGTAATCCCCCCACCGCCGCAGGAGATGACAACAATGCTGCTCACCTGCATTGATGGTGATGGTCTCATTACTAGCATTCCCCATGTCGATGACTGAATGCTCCTCCTTCACGCCCCCATTGTTCACGCCCTGCTGCTGCTGTGGGGAAGAGAGGCCGGGCGGAGCACTGTAGGAATAGGCCGACATGACACTTTGCTGGATGGTCTCCTCTGAGCTGGGGTCTGCAGTTGCTGCCAAGAAAGGAGGTAACAAAATGAATCCTGTGTGGAATGGGGCAGCCTAAGACAGCTGGCTTCCATCTACAAAGCCGGGACAGCAAACTGTGACCCACTTGCTCCATGGATCTCTGTGTCAGGGGCCCAACTAGAAGTGATGCCCTAGAACTGAAAAGTCTCATATCCCATTCCTTGATCCCTGAAAGCCAGCCAGTCTTCCCCTCCCATCACCTTAGAAGAGAGAGCAGATGAAATTGGACCCCTTGGTCTCATCCCAGGCAGCAGGGAGGTGGGGATTCTGGGCTACACGTGACCACTGGTCTGATCCAGTGTGGAAGGAGGGGATAGCAGACTAGGTGGGCCCCTAGGTCTGATCTAGTGTGGTGAGGGTGGGGGAGGTGGATACTGGGCTAGATGGGCCCTGTGCAGGCATCAGTGGAGCCATTCCCATGCCCATAGCCCAGCAGCACTTACCAGAGAAGCTAGACCAGTCAGTGTAATCTGTGGTATCAGGCGACTCTGTCTCTTGTATGGTATCAGCCTCATCAATCTGAAGAGAACAGAAGAAAACTGCGTCAGACCTTAGACACCAAAGCAAACTCTGCCCCATCAGCTCAGCCAATCCCAGATAGTGGTTGCTGCTCAAGCCGGAAGCTAGATCAAAGTGTCCCCTCTGCCGCATCCCCCAAGAGGGGAAAGGCCCCTACTCTGTTTCCCATCTCCGGCTGGTACATTAACAGCAGTATCTGTCTAGCTTGGCTGTCCTCTTGGCTCCCATCTTGCAAACCCTCAGAGAGCCCCAAAACAAGAGGATAGTCTCATGGGTAATCTCTTACCAGTGGCAGCCCAAGCCCGGCCCGAGCCCAGTTCACAGTCAACAGTTTCTCTCGCAGCACTGAGGCCACCGGACTGACCAGGTTGGCTGGGGGGAAGATAGGACCCTTGCAGCTGGGACACTGGTAGCCAGCTGGGGCCGTGTTCTTTGGGAGCTGGTTTGCCATCTCGTTGAGACATGACCAGTGAAACAGATCTGCAAAGGTGAAGAGCATGGAATGTCTTTAAGTGAAGGGTCTAGATCAGTTACTCCCCTAGTCAGATCTACTTCACAAACATCTCCCCTTCCATTAGTCCCCAGGGGCAGCACAGCTGCTGGAAAGTAAGCTGGAGACCATTCTGCCATAGACATTGTATTCATCCACTCAGTTCTCATAAGTGTAGGGGCTTTATTCCCACTTTCAGAGGCCAGCTGGCTCTTATGTGGGGTAAAGGGGTGGAGGAATCTGTGTGTAGAGATACCCAGTCTGATGAAGAAACTACAAAGACAGAATAAACAGGGTGCCATTTTGGCAATCATTTTTCTGACCCAAGTTTTATATTTGCTTTTAAAAAAAACTAAATCAGGCTTTGGTGGCCAGGACTGTCACTTGCTAATGAAAAGAAAACGAAGCAAAGCTCTTGAAATGCTCCCAAAGCCATGGCTAAAAGTACCTCACCATAACACACAAGCCGGGCAGTATCTTTGGTGGACAGGAGGGTGTTGCAAAGACGACAGTTGGGGTTGTAATCACTGTCCTGAAGCCACTGGAGATAGGACTGAACAATGCACTGGAAGATACAGGAAGTTAGTGACAGAAAGCCCATGGTATGGGTGAGGTAGGATTGCAATTGGAGGGGCAGCACAAGAAAAGACTTTACATTTTAAGGCCTAAAGGGACCATTATGTTAGTTGAGTCTGAACTCCTGCCTAGTACAAATCACAGAATCTCACCCAGTGATTCCTGCATCAAGCCCATAACCTGTGTCTGAGCTGGAATATCTCTTGTAGAAAGATGTCCACTTATGACTTAAAGATTGCAACGGACAGAAAATTCATCATATCCCTAGGTATGAAGCATTTGTAGATGGGAACGTCCAATGAGGTCTATGCTAACAGGCCCCTGGACAGAATTGTGGAAGTATCAGAGGAAATATGAGGAAGGTGTCCATTGCTGGATATTAACAGGATGTGCCGTTCCAGGAGTCATGACACAGGATAGAGGAACACTGATAACCAAGAACTCAGGTTGGGGGCAGGGGAGAGGGTTGTTGAGCAAAGAGGACTTTCATATTTGATCCAGGTTGGCAGCAATTGAACCAGTGTCCAAGAGGGGAAAGCCCCGTATCCCATTCCCCACCCTCCTGAGCTAGCTGGTCCCCCCTTCCTGGGGCCAGATTATAGCTGAAGCCCTAGAAACTCCCATTCCCCTGAGATGCCATTGCTCAGCAGCCAGACTGGAGCTGGAGTCCAGTTACCTTGGAATGGTTTGCGACGAGGCAGCTCTCACAGACATTCACTCGGTGCTCAAAACAGAAAAGGTTGGTGACTTTCCTTTTGGGGCATTTACACAGCCCCATGGTGCTTCACTGATGACACAGCTGGAGAGAAAGCGTACTGAGCAAAATCAAAGCCCAGATCGACCCCACTCCCGTCCCAGCGCTGGGACAGAACCCAGGAGTCCTGGGTCCCAATTCCCACCCCAACCACTAGACCCCACTCCCCTCTCGGCTCCAGGAGTCCTGTCTCCCAGTCCCCCCCGCCCCTGCTCTAACCGACAAACCCCACTCCCCTCCCCAGTGCCAGGGAGGGAACCCAGGAGTCCTGGCTCCCAGCCCCGCTTTGCCCCTCCATAGGGTCCCCCTGACACTCACAGGCTCCTATTGAAGCTGAGTCCGCTGTTGCCACGTCTCTTCCGGGTAGGACGCAGCTTGATGACGTTACGACCTGAGACACTCCCCGCAGCTCGGCGCTCTCAGGGAGAGATCGGGTTCGAAGGCTCGCGAGAAGTAGCTGCCGCGTCACTTCTACTCTAGCGGCGGGTGATTCGAACGGGGCTTGGTGGCGGGTTCCATCCCGCTCGGCGCGGAGCGGACAGGCCCACGGATGGCGGGCGGGGGCCAGAGGCGGACCCGGTCTGCGGGCGCGGCCCCAGCGGGGAGCGGAGCCCGCGGGGGTGAGTGCGGCCCGGGGGTCACCCTGGGCGGGGAGGGGTCTGTGCCGGGGGTCTCTGGGGGGCCCTTGGGGGCTACGTGCGGGGGGCGGGGTCTCTGGGGGGCCCTTGGGGGCTACGTGCGGGGGGCGGGGGTCTCTGGGGGGCCCTTGGGGGCTACGTGCGGGGGGCGGGGGTCTCTGGGGGGCACTTGGCGTCTACGGGCGGGGGTCTCTGGGGGCACTGAGTGCGCGGGGGGCGGGGTCTCTGGAGGTGCGGTGGGTACGGGGGGGTACGCTGGGGGGCGGGTCTCTGGGGGGCGGTGGGTACGAGGGGGTACGCTGGGGGTGGGTCTCTGGGGGGGGCGGTGGGTACGAGGGGGGTACGCTGGGGGTGGGTCTCTGGGGGGGCGGTGGGTACGAGGGGGGTACGCTGGGGGTGGGTCTCTGGGGGGGCGGTGGTATCAGATGTTTCCCTCAGGTGGGGTCTGGGGCAGTAATTTCTCTAAGGGGGATTCCAGGAGGAGCAGGATACAAGGAAGAATCATAGAATATCAGGGTTGGAAGGGACCTCAGGAGGTCATCTAGTCTAACTCCTTGCTCAAAGCAGGACCAATCCCCAACTAAATCATCCTAGCCAGGGCTTTGTCAAGCCGGGCCTTAAAAACCTCTAAGGAAGGAGATTCCATCACCTCCCTATGTAACCCATTCCAGTGCTTCACCACCCTCCTAGTGAAATAGTGTTTCCTAATATCCAACCTAGACCTTCCCCACTGCAACTTGAGACCATTACTCCTTGTTCTGTCATCTGCCACCACTGAGAACAGCCAAGCTCTATCCTCTTTGGAACCCCCTTTCAGGTAGTTGAAGGCTGCTATCAAATCCCTCCTCATTCTTCTCTTCTGCAGACTAAACAAGCCCTATTCCCTCAGCCTCTCCTCTTAAGTCATGTGCCCCAGCCCCGTGATCATTTTCGTTGCCCTCTGCTGGGGACTCTCTAATTTGTCCACATCCTTTCTGTAGTGGGGGGCCCAAAACTGGACACAGTATTCTAGGTGTGGCCTCACCAGTGCCGAATAGAGGGGAATAATCACTTCCCTCTATCTGCTGGCAATGCTCCTACAAATGCAGCCCAATATGCCATTAGCCTGCTTGGCAACAAGGGTACACTGCTGACTCATATCCAGCTTCTTATTCACTGTAATCCCCAAGTCCTTTTTTGCAGAACTGCTGCTTAGCCAGTCGGTCCCCAGCCTGTAGCGGTGCATGGGATTCCTCTCCATGGGAGCAGCGTGTGGAGGAACATTTGTTGGAGTACTGATGGGGGCTTGGGGAGCAGGGTATGAGGAGAAGGTGTTGCTCCCTGTGGATGCAGGATTTGTGGGCATGTTTCCTGAGGTTTGGGAGGGGGGTCCTCAGAGAATCAGGATGTGGGGAGGGGTCCCACTGGAGGAGCAGGGTGCATGGGAATGTCTCCCTCAGGTTGGAGAATTCCTTGGGGTAGGATGCAGGACTGGAGGGTATTTCACAGCTTCCTAGCATCTTACGCCTATGAAAAGGCGAACACCAGGAGATAGGAAAGTACTGAGAGGCAGTTAAATGTCCCCACATTGGTAGTTTGGATGAAGGGGCTTCCCCATGCGGTGGGAACAATCAACTTTCAAACTTTTCCTCTCTCTCTCACTTTCAGACACTGTCTCCCCTCCTCTGAGGCGCAGGTCCGAGAGGATTTCAGGGTCTCCTACCAGGCGTGCCCCCCAGAGGAAACCTTTGGTGGAGAAGAAGATGGTGGGGAGCCCAGTGAGTAGTAATGCATCCGTTAGTACCAAATGTTCCAAAATCCAGCTGTGGGAGGGTTTGGAATAGGTTATACGAACCCTGAAAAGCTAGATTTTTCCATTCTGGAGAACTCAACAGGCTGTCAACCTTAAAAGTCATCCTGAGTTGTGCCCTCAGTCTAGAAGCATCCCCCACGCAGAAGTCCTTTGGTGCTCTGATATTATTTGCTCACCCAAGGCACTTTCCAGTCTGGACTGTTCCTTGCTTGTTTGGATTGTGAGCTCTGCAGGGCAGGTGTCTTACTCAAGTGGTTTGTTTGTACAGTGATGAATCTGCTCCTTATTATTGCAAAGCAAAGAGCTGCAAACTTGCTCTATGTGCAAAGGACAAGACATATCCTTGGCCATCTGAGGAAAAGGGATTTAACTGCAGCATCCCTTTTTTAAAAAAAAAAAAAATGGATTGGGCAGATGCGCAAAAAGTGCAGTGCTTGGCAGTATGAAGGCTGTCTAAAGTGTAAGCTCTTTGCACGCTATTGCCACTTCATAAATAATGCACCTGGATGTGGGTTTAATTGTTGGCACTTTAGAAACCACGTATAATAGTCATGACTAACTAGAAGCTTCTCCCGTCTGAAAGCCACTCAGTGGCCTGTGTGAGTCAATTGGGTTTCTTAGTTCACAAATACTTATATTGTTTAACTGACTTACTCGTTGGCAGCCTTGACAGAGAATGGAACGGGCTGCAGATGCTGAACTCTTCTTCACTAGAGAAGAGTTGGGACGGGCAGGCACTGCCCTTGTTGTACTTGGCTATGGATAAGCAGAGGCAAAGATTTTAAGCCCATCACCCAGCAGGGTCCATTCCGATCAGCTAGGCTCACCTGCATACCACAGGCTAGAGAGCCTCACTCATTGTTGCATCAAGCCCATTACTTCTGTTTGAGCTCCACCATGTCTTTTAAAAAGACAGCTAGTCTTGAGTTAGATGTCAAGTAATGGAAAATCCATCATGCCCCTTGGTAAAACTATTTCAGTGGCACTGGTAATAGCCATTAGGAACTATCTGCATGCACTCCAACTTCATTAACTGTGTTGGGTGCAGGTGTATTGAATGGTGGAGGAATAAGTTGGAAGAGTTGTGATGTGATCTGGGGGGGCTGTGGCATTGTTCTTGCCCCTAGGCCACACTGTTGCTATGTGGTTCCTACATGCCTCCCTGTGCACTTTGTTTTAGTGGAATGGACATAGTGGTCATGCATTGAAATATTTGGATGATGGAGTTGTTAACAAGTGCTGAAAGAAATCTCAGACGTGGTTTGTGTCCAAAGAACTTTACCTTCATAACAGTTGTGACAACTGAGCACTCCCGAGCAGTGACGAATTATCTCACCAAGATTTCCGGTTTCAAAGTGAAATCCATCAATAACCCCTTTTACTTTACTATCACGGTTTACTGTTTGTTCAAGTGCCATGTCTGTTCAGACTCTGCTGAATTTATTTTTTAGACTGAGCCACAGCATGATTTCTTTGCACAAACTGCTCATGAACTTTGGGGGCATAATCTGGCAGAAGGTTTATGTCACTGACGTACACAGCTATCCAGAAGGAATAATTGGTCCAGTCAAAGGCAAAAAATAATGGTAACATATCTACAGCCACCGCGAGATGCAGGTCCCTGTTGCTGTCACATTCTGCTCTAATGAAACGCATTAGGATGTCGGCCTAGAATTGGGGTTCTCAAACTGGGGGTCATGACCGCTAAGGGGGTCGCAAGGTGTCAGCCTCCACCCCCAAACCCCATTTTGCCTCTAGCATTTATAAGCATGGCTTGCTTTGTGACAGGGGTCACCAATACAAAAAATTGAGAACCATGGATCTAAGGTAGGAAAACCAGAATGCTGGGACCGGTGCTGGAATGGCGAGACTAGCCAGGTTATGAAAACCAGAGGACCTACTCAAAGGGAGTTAATGCAGGCGCTATGCTTCCTGTTGAAGATCAAGTTGCTAAAGACCTCTGTCTGTCATCCACAAATGGACAGACTAGTTGAGAGATTCAACAAAACCCTGAAGGCAGTGCTGAAAAGATTTGTGTCCTTTGATCGCAAGCGTTGAGGATCAGCTACTCTCTCCTTTTTGGCCCACCATAAGGGAGATGCTGCAAGTTTCCATCAAGTTCTCTCCCTTCAAACTGTTATTTAGCAACAGCCTCAAGGGATAATGGCTCTCCTGTATGAGGGCTGGGAGGAGCAGGAACTGAGAGCATCCAATGTGGCCCAGGATGTTCTCCAGTTCAGGAAGCTCCTCCAATTCCATTTGCTCACTAAAACCGTTGGGGTCCCAGCAAACACAAGAACGGGGTGCATGCCTCTAGATCTTCCAGTCCAGTGATAGTGTAGTTACTACTCCCCAGCACGGAACCCAAGTGACTAGCCAGATGACAAGAGCCTTTTGAAGTGGATCATCAGCTTGGGCCTGTAGACTGTGAGGTCCAGTTGCTTGGGAGGTGGAAAGAAACCAGGGTCTACAATTTGAACCTGCTGAAGCCTTGGAAAACCAGGGAAGGGATGTTGACCACTCCTTACCCACCAGAAGCTGAACTGGGATTTCAGGCATCCATTCACCCAGAGCCAGCACACATGCAGAGAGAGGTGCTGAACTACCTGGACAAAGAGCTTAGGTTTTACTATTGCTGAGGCCTTTCCCAGTATATTCTCCCCTGCACCCGGCTAGCCCCAGCTGATACACCCTCTCATCAAGATGGTCCCAGGACAGCAGGATAGAGACCCCATACCCCAGAAGATGTGGGAGACAGTCTGGGAGCTACTGGAACATTTAGGGTCCGTCAGCTATATCAGTACCATAGATCTTTAAAAAAGGGTATTGGCAAATCGCCCTTGTCAGGGTTCCTTCCCCACTCTGAACTCTGGGGTACAGTTGTAGGGACCCGCTTATTTTTACCAGCTTCGGTTAAAAACAAAAGATGCACAAAACACAGAGGAACCCCCTCTAGCCTTAGTTTCAAAGTTACAACAAAACAGGAATAAACCTCCCTCCAGCAAAGGGAAAATTCACAAGTTGAGAAAACAAAGATAAACTAATACGCCTTGCCTGGCTGTATTTACAATTTCTGTAATGTGAGAGACTGGTTCAGAATGGTTTGGAGGACATGAATTGAAGAGCAAACGAACACAGAAACAAAGAACCCGAAACAAAGCCTTTCCCCACCCCCAGATTTGAAAGTATCTTTTGTCCCCATTGGTTCCTTTGGTCAGGTGCCAACCAGGTTATTTGAGCTTTTTAACCCCTTACAGGTAAGAAGGAATTCTAGGCTACCCTTAGCTGTATGGTTATGACAGCCCTTCTCTCCCAAACTTCAAGAAAAAAGTCTTCTTGACTGACTCCCTTTGGGCTCTTCTACTTCTAGACAATGCCCTTTGGTTTAGAGTGGTAGCAGTGTTTCAGCATTTAATGAACAAGGTGTTCAGGCCTCATCAGCAGTACGATGCTGCATATTTGGACATTGTTATATATAGCAACAACTGGGCCTGCTTGCAACAAGTACAAGCCATCCTCCATTCCTTGGCTGAAGAAGGTCTCATAGTCAATCTGGCCAAATGCAAATTGGCAAATCAAAGTGTTACTTACCTGGGTAGTAATGTGGGATGAAGCCAATGTAGGCCACTAGTTAGCAAAGTGAAGGCAGTGTTGGCCTACTCAATTCCTTGAACAAAGAAAGCAGGTAAGAGACTTCCTTGGACTAGCTGGGTATTACAGGCAATTTGTCCCTTGTGTCGCCACCATTGCATCCCCTCTGACGGACCCCAATAAAAGGTGGTAATCCAAAGGAGGTCTGCTGGAACAGCACTTGTGATAATGCCTTTAACATGGCTGTGCCAGGAAACAGTCCTCTTCCATCCAGATTTTTCAAACGGGTTGATTTTAGAGAAGTAGGCCTGGGTGCTGTGCTGTTAGAAGGGGTAAATGGTGAGGTGCACCTACTTCTATACTCATGTAGGAAGGTCTTTCACAGGGAAGAAGCCTATTCCATGGTTGAAAAGGAGGCACACGCAGTGAAGTGGGCATAGAATCTCTTAGGAATTATTTTTTGGGTAACTCTTTTCCCTCATTACGGCCCATACCTCCCTCTAACCATGATGAAAGAGATGAACCTGCACCTTATGGGGTGGTAGTTTGCTCTCCCAACACTATACTTTTAGTATACAACATCATGCTGGAGCAAAACACAGAAACACGGTGTGGGAGTTGGGCCCCTGAGGAGTGGGGTATGTAGTGGGGTAGGTTTGCACCCCAGCCAGGAAAGGATTAAAGAACTCCTCTGGGCACAGTCAGGCCCAACTTGGCCCACCTTTTAGGCCTGGATGACACCTTGAAAGGGAGAATCTAAGCCTAGTGCAAAATGGCACTCAGAGCTCCCTAGCCCTGCAGAGTGGGGGCAGGGGGGGGAGAAGTTGATGCTTTCTGGGGGTACCCAAGGTTGTGAGGCACCTGACAAAGCCTTGTCTGTCCCTGTTGTGGGTCAGCTCCCCAACTCCACTGGCTGTGAGCAACACAAGCCCTCCCAGTCCCAGCTATCCATTTGCAGGCTAGCGATAGCATGCTCGAGCTCTCTGTCTCCCTGGACAGCTCCTGCACCCCTGGACAATCACAGTATTCGCAAACTTGCTGCTTCCAGAGGAACAGAACACCCCAGTTAATCTCTGATCAGCGCCCCACTTATCACACAGCACTTAGATATATTTATAGTGAAATCAAGTATATTTATTTAACAAAGCATAGTGGTGCAAGGAGTGGCAAGCAGAAGTATTGGAAACAGATGGCTACATATAGAATCATAACACACATTCTAGAGCCTAGACTTAATTAATAAGATACTCTCATGTCTGGTAGAGTATTGCTCACCCAAAATCCTTGCAGAGCTTTTCAGCCAGGCTGGCTGTGACCTCCTTTCCTGAGACAGCACGCTGCCTACTAGATGAAGGATGCAGTGTGTTCCTTTGCACCCTAAGATATCCCAGAACAATCCTTTGTCTTCATTCAAAAACAAGACATCCCCTTCAGTTTTCCTCTCTCGTAGATTTCATGGTTTTTCAATTTGTACTTGGCTCAGTATGCAAACAGCCATACCATATGAGGCACATAATACACAAATAGCCAGACAGGGACAGAGGAGCATTTCTGAGGTATGTCACCTCCTGGTGACCTGCCTTAACTCCAAGACCTAAAAAGCATAATTTATAGTATAGATGCATAACTCCTTAAATATTATCCATACATACATTTCACACTAATTATGATGACAGTGGACTACTGGCTGTCACATGCCATCCTTCAGTGAACTATTATGCAGATATCTGGCTCAGGATCACACTAAAACCTTATGCACCCCCTGTACTCTCTGCCATTTGGCATCATGGGTCCTTGAGTCAATCATCCCCCCCTACATTGGTGCAGTAGGGTCAGCCACTGGCTAATCCACAGAACCCTCTTGCCTATACAGTGCATCCACCACTACACTTTCCTTGTCTTGAATATGTACAATTTCTATATCATAATTTTGAAGTGCTATATTCCAGCATAGCAGTCTGGAGTTGGTACCTGTTGTTCTGTGAAGCCATACCAATGGGGAGTGGCCTGTTAGGACCCTGAACTTTCTGTTGAGCAGGTACGGCCTTAGCTCCCTGACCACCCACACAATTGCACAACTTTCTCTTTCTATAACCGTGAAATTTTGTCCAGTGAGGGGGGGGCATCAGTTTTTTTACTTAAGAAAGCAGTAGGATGCTTCTTATTGCCTTTGCTCACTTGCATCAATATAGTCCACAGGCCTGTATTGGATGCTTCTGTGCAGAATTCAAACATCTTGTCAAAGTTTAGACTAGCTTCTCTGACAGAGCTCTTTTCACTTTTATTAAAATCCTCCTGACAGGCAGTAATCCAAACCACCATGTCAGGCTGCGTTTTCTTGCAGAGGTCTATAATTACGTACACAAGGTCTCTGAAACCCTCCACAAACCAGAGGTAATAATTTGCCAAGACTATAAAACACTGAACTTGCTTTTTGGTTCAGGGCATGGGACAGTTAACAGTGGATTCCACTTTTAAGGGATCTGGCCCCCTCCAATCCAGTGACCTAGATAAGGGACTTTGGCTGCCCCTGTCTTACACTTTGATGCTGTAATTGTGAGACCTGCCTCTCTGAATTTCTTCAGCACAATTCCCAAGTGATTTTTATGATTGTGATACACTTTTAACCTGTTTATATGCCATTTGAGCTGCTACCTTTCTGTTGGGCCTTTGGACATTATAGGTAACATCATTAAACCCTTTCTACTACCTCTAAAGGCCCCTCCCATGAGTTTTGCATTTTGTACTTTTTTACAGGGTCTAGCACCAGTATTAAATCTCCCACATGAAATCATTGATCGCAGGCATTGTAATCAGATCATTCTTTCTGAGCGGCCTAGCTTTTAAAAAGTGAGGTTTTGCTGCACTATCCCCATCATGGATTTTAAATCCTCCCCGAACCTCTGCACATATTCAGTCACCGGTTCCCCCTCTGCTTCAGTGCCACTTTCCCAGGAGTCTCTAATGAGATCCAGGGAACCTCTGACCATTCTTCTATACAGGAGGTCAAATGGGCAAGCCCCAGGGACTCTGGGGGCACCTTCTGATATGCAAACAGATAAAGTAACACTATGTCCCTGTTTACTTACATTCTTAGCATAGATTTTAGGATCCAGTTGAACCTGTCAATTAATCCATTTGTTTCTGGGTGGTATTTTTCCCCACACATTCTGGGACATGAAATCTGATCCACAATCTGATGAGACCTCTTTTGGAAAGCCCACCTGCTGATTATGGAGAACTGTGCCTTAGCAACAGTTTCAGCTTCCACATTTGACAGAGCAACTGCTTCTGGATACCTGGTGACAAAATCCACCACCAATAATATAAATTTTCCCCCTCTGAGTTGGTCTGGATACAGGCCTTATGATGATCATAGCAAGCCTGAAAAATGCTGCTTTGATTGCCAGTAAAGGATGCAAAGGAGCCTGGCAGAGACGCAAGTCACAAGGCTTGCAGTATTCCTCTTCTTCATTTTGAATATGGGGCCAATAGACATTTTTCTTTAGCCTTTCATATGTCTTCTCCATTCCTAAGTGACCAGCAAAAGGGCAGTTTTGGGCTAAGAACTTTAACTCCACACAGTGCTTTGTGGGAATGATTATTTGTAGGGCCCCAGCAGGACTTCTGTTTTCCCCAACCAAGGCTTCCCTTTAAATCCTTCCCTCTTCTGAAAACCTCCTGCTGTGCTCTCTATCTGGGTCAATACTGAGGATGCTTCCCCAAAACATGTCTGCAGTTGGTTCTGCAGCAAACTCCATTTTGGCTCTTGCTTGTACTGATAGCTGCCTCAGGTAAGGGGGGGGACGACTCCTCATTTCCCTCCCCTTTAGACACATTGCTGTGTTCTGCTGGTTAGGTGTCCCCCACCCCCCACAAGCATTTACCTTTGGGACAGAATACTAATAGCCTTGGCCAGTGATATCCTGTCATTTCCCACCAATACATTAGCCAGTAAATTCTTAAAAACTCCTACGTTCAAAATACCCCTTAAGCCTTCCCACTCTAATTCAATGGGAGCTAAAGACACCATGGTTCTAAACTGCCCCAAGGCCAGGAGTTTTACCTCTTTCCTGGGAGCATATCCACTTCCTTAATGACGTACCTCCTGAGTAGAGGAGGTATGTGATTATGTCTCTCCTCTCTGGCACATTTGGCCATTTACCTTGGCCTCCTTCATACACTCTTTATCTACCTCCAGAAGGTCAGACTGCACAAAATTTAACTAGAACCCCCTTTGGCATCACTGAAGGCTCTGAACTGAGGGTAGCTGCGTTAACTTGGATAGATCAGGCATTGTATTTGGACTCCCCATTGTTTGTGCCTGTGTTGTAGGGACCCACATCAGAGAAAATACTTTGGGCTGTTCCCTCAGGCTGGGATCTGATAATTAGGGACTTTCGTGTGCTTATTCCCCTCCCCTTCTTCATTCTTCCCAGGAACAAACAAGGGTCTCCCTTTTACCCCAGGCTTTTGTCCTTCCTTTTGGGCCTTGTGCCCTAGGAATGGTCTCGCTTGCAGGTATAAGTCAGCAGCACTGGCTGCCTCTTCCGCAGTTGCTGGGGAAATTTCCCACACCTCTGCCCCCACTTAATCAGAGCAGACCGCAAAGAACCGCACCTGAGCAAGCCGATCTACCAACCGGTGATCATTTTCTCCCCTTTTACTTTTCATCCATTTTCTCCGATAATCTCCCATTTTATGACCATATTTCCTGTTATCCAGTTGTTAGGTTTCTACACTTTAGGTGATATATCTATGGGGTAAATTGAAAGCTTTCTAACATCGACCCCTTAAACCAATCATACAACATAGCATTATTTACATTCATATAATTAAACCAGTTGTTCTGAACACCACTGTGGGTCACACATGCAGCTCTCTGTGTTATGTGGGCGGCATCCACACTATATACTCCCTGTGTGGCCTGAGGATGTCACATGGGCTGCAGCTGTGTCTTCATTGGGCTGCAAGTGGCCCACATGCTGCAGGTTGAGAATGACTGGATTAAATATGTGTAAGGCTTTGCCAGTCAATTTGGGAGGTAAGAAGGCCAAGTCTGTTCAGCAGGGATTTTGTACATCCTGCCTATCCTTTCAAACGTGGTCATATTCTTCAATGGACTCTCTCCCACTGTGACTCAGGCAGTTTCCCCCAGCTGGGTGATCCCTAGGGAGGATTACTTGTGGGCTGAGGGTTCTGTTTGTGTAATTCCAGTTTTTTAAACTTGTGGGGCCTTTCCTTCTCCCTTCCTTTAACTTCTGTGACCTGCTTTCGCTCCTCTGCTTTCCTCTTTTTTGGCTTTCTCTGCTGCTTCCAGTTTATGATCTCCCTCTTGGCCAGTTCTAACTGGAGGGCTGCCCCTCTGGGACCTGTGCCAGGCTGGTTTCCTAAGCCTGCACCTCCCACTCAACTTCACGTAATTTTGATGGATGAATCAGTTCTCCATGATGCTTATCATATTGCATGAACAGAGATTTTTATCCCCTCTACTATTTTCCCTAAAGCCTCCAAGCCATGATCTGTACAGTTTTTCCAAGTGTGATTTGGTATGTTTGGCATGTCTCTGGCTTACTCAACCTGTCCTTTATGTTCTATTTCCCTTACCCAAAATAAAGCAATGGAAAACAACACACCATAACCTTTTTCTTTACTTGTTTCTAAGCCTCTCACTTTTGACTCTCTCAGTGTATATATACTATCTGGTATGTCAATGCTTGGCGCATGATCCTTGGTTAATCAGCAAACAGGGTGTAGAGTGTGCTGTTTACACCATTAGGATGCTACGAGGGGGTTCCAGGGTTGTGAGATACCTCACAACCACCTGCCCTTTGTGTGAGGAAGCCTTGTCTGTGCCTGCTGGGGATCACTACTCTACTGGCCATGGACAACACAAGCCCTCCCCTCTGGACCTCGCAGACCCTGCTGTTACTCTGCAGGCTAGCTATTGGCACACTCAAGCCCTCTGAGTGTCTCCCTGGAGTCACCAACTCCTGCTCCCCTGGACACTCGCAGTATTCACAGATTTGCTGCTTCCAAAGAAGCAGTATAGCCCGGCTTACCAAATCCTCCTGAGGATCCCCGCTCTGCTTAATACACAGCACTGAGATAGGTTTATAATGAGATCAAGTATAAGTTTATTTAACAAACCATAGTAGCAAGTACAAGTATTGGAAACAAATGGTGACATATAAAATAAAATCATAACACACATTCCAGAGCCTAGACTTAATTAACAAGATACTGTCATGTCTGGTAGAGTATTACTCACCCAAAATCCTTGCAGAGCTTTTCAGCCAGGCTGGCTGTGACCCTCCTTTCATAAGACAGCCTGCTGTCAGTCTGCCTGCTAGATCAGTGGTTCTCAACCAGGAGTCCGGGGGCCGTGAGCAGGTTTCAGGGGGGTCTGCCAAAATAAACCAGAGAGCAGGGCCGGCTTTAGACTTGCTGGGGCCAAGGGCAAAAAGCTGAAGCCTGAGCTCTGCCGAGGGCTGCAAGCCGAAGCCAGAACAACTTAACTTCACAGGGCCCCTGGGCAGTTGCCCTGCTTGCTACCCCCTAACGCCAGCCCTGGCTTTTAATCTACTGGCTGTGCAGAAAAGCAGCTGTTGCGGCACAGGTGGGCTGTGGAATTTTTTTTAGCATGTTGGGGGGAGGGGGGCTCAGAAAGAAAAAGGTTGAGAACCCCGGTGCTAGATGAAGGGTTCAGTGTTTCTTTGCACCCTAAGGGTATGTCTACACTTGCAGAGGTTTTGCGCCGTCAGTTTCACCGGTGACAGGGAACCTGTGAAAGAAAAGTGCTGGTTTGTGTTCTCACTTACTTCCACGGGCGCCAGAGAGTGGTTACATTAGCAGCACTTCCATCACTGATGAGAGCAGCGCTTGAGGGAAGGTATCCCACAGTGCAGCTCTCTCCAGTTTGACGATGGGCCTTATGGGAAGGGGTGGGGGTCAATCGCAGGGCATCCTGGGTCCTTGCACAGCCTCCTCTCCCCAAACACTGATCAGCTCGAGTAGCTCAGCATTGCTCCAAGCAGGGGTCGTTTGCTTTGTGGAGCAGGCATTTCACTTGGCCAGATAAGTGAGCACTTGCCAAGAAATCAGGAAGGGGAGTTTTAAAGTTCCCTGGGCTTTACAGAGGGAGGGGTGGATGTCTGTTTACCTGGTGTCAGAGCAGCAGAGCTGCTGGCCAGAGTGGTCACCTAGGCACTGTGGGATATGCTCCGGAGGCTAAAGCTCTGTAAACAGGAAGAATATGTCTTCACCTGCACATCACAGCAAAAGCATCACCAGTAAGAGCTGTACGCTTCTCGTGGAGGTGGTTTACTTTTTGCGGTGAAACTTCTGAGTTTTGCTGCAAAAAGTCATTGGCAAGTGTAGACGCTCCCATGGTTTTTGTGCAAAAAAGGGACTTTTTCCGCTTTAAATGGCAAGTGTAGACATGCCCTCCGATATCCCAGAAAAATCCTTTGTGTTTATTCATAAACAGGACATCCCCCTGCTCTCTGTTACACCATGCAGAGATTTTCTCTCTTGTAGGTTTCACAATCTTTCAATGTGTACTTGGCTCAGTATGCAAATAGGCAAACAGTATACAAATGGCTAGACAGGGAGATAGGTGGGTGTTATCTCCTACCTGAAAGGAACATTGCCAAGGTATATCACCTTCTGGTGACCTGCCTTAACTCCAAGACCTTCATAGCATAATTTTCAGTGTAGATACATAGCTTCTTCAAAATCTGTTCATACGTTTTGTAATGATTATGATGGCTAGTGGGCTACTGGCTTTCAGTAGAGACCTCATATGCTACCCTTTAGTGTGAATTATTATGCAGCTACCTGACCCAGGAAATCCCTGTAAAAAGCCTATACTCCTTTGCCCCATGCCCTCGGCCAGTTGGCATCAAGGAGTCCCTGGGTAACAGGCTGATTACCAGGAAAGCTGCTTAAGAGCTTCTGCCACCTGGACCCTAAGGAGAGGTAGAGGGACCATCTCAACTTTGTACCATTCCTTGCATATATACTCACACCCTTCCTTGGGAAGCTGGCGCAACGGTCCTGCTCTGTCTCTGGCATGCCAAAGAAGTCTGATGGTCCAGATCCCCTTTTACACGGTGTTCTGGCCTGTTACAGGGCCTGGGGGCTGTCATGAATATTCACACACATGCCCAGCCTCCCTTGTCCATATCTAACTTCTTCACCCTAATTATGTTGGGGTGTCCTTATCCTATAGATTAGTATAGTCATGGTTTCAACTAATTGTTAAATACATCAACTTATTGCCAAGGCCAGTCTGCAGTTAAGCATTTGCCAACATTTTATCCTAAAATATCCAAACCTAGTATCAGTTCAGTGTTCCTGTGATTACCTGGTATTCCGTTGTACGAACTCTCTGCTTTAAGCACACTATTCCCAGTTCCCCAAGCCTCAGGGTCACTGTTGGGCCATTTATCTATAACAAAGTTCATGGGACTCAAAGCCTTATTATGGTAACTGGGTAAGCTAATGTCTTACAGGATACAGGCCTGTACGTTCCTTGAATTACTGTTAAGTAAAATAAAATGCTAAAGCTAGCTCAATAGGCTACAGCTGTGGGTCGTCAAAGACGGTTGTGTTCCAGTCTGACCTTTCTTTCCTTGAGCACATCTGTCTCTTTTGTCTTATGCTTGGACTGGAAGCTTTGGGGAGCAGGGGCCATCTTTTAGTTCTGTGTTTGTACATCACCTACCACAATGGGGTCCTGACCCAGGACCAGGTCCTAGGCTGTACTACAGTGCAAGAAACAAATAATAAGTCTTGTCTCTTTTATCCTATTTACGCAGCTTCCAGCTCCAGTGGTGAAGCGATTGATCATGGTGAAAAAGATCATGCCCCGAAAACAGCAGGTCTGTGAATCAAACCTTCCTGTAGCTGTTGTTTGTGTATGCATGCAAACTGAAATCTGTTTTGATTATACTCCCCAACTCCAAACCAGCCACAGACCAAGCATCGCTTTCCAGCCTGTAGGAGAAGTATAAGAATAAAGAATTAAAGTTAGGATGTTTGGTTAAGGATATATGTGTGTGTGTATATATATAAAAAGAAAAGGAGTACTTGTGGCACCTTAGAGACTAACCAATTTATTTGAGCATGAGCTTTCGTGAGCTACAGCTCACTTCATCGGATGCATACCGTGGAAACTGCAGCAGACTTTATATACACACAGAGAATATGAAACAATACCTCCTCCCACCCCACTGTCCTGCTGGTAATAGCTTATCTAAAGTGATCATCAGGTTGGGCCATTTCCAGCACAAATCCAGGTTTTCTCACCCTCCACCCCCCCACACAAATTCACTCTCCTCAAGCACAAATCCAGGTTTTCTCACCCTCCACCCCACCACACAAATTCACTCTCCTGCTGAGGAGAGTGAATTTGTGTGGGGGGGTGGAGGGTGAGAAAACCTGGATTTGTGCTGGAAATGGCCCAACCTGATGATCACTTTAGATAAGCTATTACCAGCAGGACAGTGGGGTGGGAAGAGGTATTGTTTCATATTCTCTGTGTGTATATAAAGTCTGCTGCAGTTTCCACGGTATACATCTGATGAAGTGAGCTGTAGCTCACGAAAGCTCATGCTCAAATAAATTGGTTAGTCTCTAAGGTGCCACAAGTACTCCTTTTCTTTTTGCGAATACAGACTAACACGGCTGTTACTCTGAAACCTGTATATATATAGTGTGTGTTCGTGTGTTGTAAAGAAGGCCCCATCAGCAAGTAACAGAGGCCATGAGAATAATTAGTATTACATGTAGTGTGGGAAGGTTGTATGGTTTCAAAAGTAAAACTAATAAAATAAAGAGCTGCAGTAACAAGACAAAGAAAAACTGTCTTAAAAGAAACACGCCCAAACCTTCCCACCGTTCTGCTAGTAAGCAAAGGAGGAGGTGGGGAGAGAAGATAAGAAAGAAAAGGCTTTGGGAAGAAAGGAGGCTGTAAATCTTATCTGGATTAAGACTTGGAAAAAGGGTAAATAGTTTCACACTGATTTTTAGCTGAAGTTAGTAATTGGCAGTGACATCGCTTGTTTGATAAAGGGTATAAAAAGTAAACTTTTAAAGGGTTCACTGCTAATACCTGCCTGACCACCGCTGGAACCGATCAATATTGGTCTAAGCATCCCCCGGGTTTAGCTCATTTGTAAGTATCTTGATCAAAAGTCCATAAATGTTTTGTTACTGTTTGGATGCAGTACATTGCTTACTAGCTAGACTTTTTAGGCACGTTTAGAGCAACTGTATAAATATAATTTGGCCTTGGGATTTAATAAAGAAATTTAGTGTTTGGTGGTTTCCCATATCAATTAGTGTTTAAATTAAATTAAAATTAGTGTTTGATGGTTTCCCATATCAATATTAATAATTCCAACACAGCCCATTGAGAAAGGAAAGGCAAATCTCATTTTGTTTCTCTTTCCAGCTCTGGAAAGGAGTGCTGTCTAGCATTTAGAGCAGAGTGGGCGGGGTGGCAAGACACCGACTATTAGTTCTGGCTCTGCAGCTGGTTTTCTGTATCATATGTTACAGGAAAGAGAACTTAAATGACTTGGGCAGGATCATGCAAGGCTGTGAGTAGGACCCAGGAGTCCTGGCTTCCAGAGTCCACTGCTCTAACCTGCTAATCACTGTTCTTCTCCCAGAGCTGGGATAGAAATCCAGGAGTCCAGGCCCCCAGCCCTTTTTCTGTACTCGTTAGACACACTGCCTTCCAGAACTGAAAAGAGAACCCAGAAAGCCTCATTTCCGGTCCACTGCTCTGACCATTAGACAACACCCAGCCCCACCCATTATGAAGCTGAGATGTTTGCATCTGACTTGGAATGAATTGCATCTTTATTCATTTAATGTATGGACTTAAAAAAGCAGACTTCAGCAAACTCGGAACTGGTAGGTAGGTTCTGCCATGGATCCACAGCTACACCTCAGCTTTAAAACAGTCTCTTGGAAAGCCCCCCATTAGCATGGCAGATCCCCAAGGAGTCCCACTCCTTTCTTCAGGGTAGGCCATGCTGCCTCCTAGACTGAGTGTCTGGGCTCCAGCACTTCTGCTCTACATTGTGAGCTGTGCCCAGCAAGTCCAACTGAAATAGTCTTCTGGTAGAGACTTGTACACTCTTTAGGGACTAGTGCACCTCGGCAGATATTTATTGTAGGTAGGTAACAGCCAAACCTGGATTTGTCTAGAACAAGTCATGCCAAACCAAAGGAATATCCTTTGACAAGATAATGGGCCTAGTGGATAGGGGCGAAGCAACAGACATGATATGTTTGGATTTTAATAAGACTTTTGATACAGTCCTATGTGACGTTCTCATAAACAAATGAGGGAAATCTGAAATTAGGATAAGTTGGGTGCAAAACTGGTTGAAAGATTGTGTCCAGTTTTTGTTCTCAAAGAGTAGTCACGAATGGTTTGCTGTCAAACTGGGAGGGCATATCTATTGGGGTCCTGCAGGGATCTCTCCTGGGTCAGGTACTCTTCCATACTTTACTAATGACTCAGATAATGGAGTGGAGAGTAGGCTTATAAAATTTGTGCATGACACCAAACTAGGAGGGAGAGCACTTTGGAGGACAGGATTAGAATTCAAAATGGCCCTGATAAGTTGCAGTTGTCTTTACTGAATTTCATCTTGTTGATTTCAGAGCAAAGTACTACACTTAGCAAGGAAAAAAATCAAATGCACAAATATAGAATGGGGATTAACTGGTTAGGTGGTAGTACAGTACTACAGAAAAGGATCTGGGGTTTCTAGTGGATCACAAATTCAATATAAGCCAATAGCGTAGTGCACTTGCAAAAGAGGCTAATACTGTATCATTCTGGGGTGTATCCACAGGAGTGTTTGGGAGGTAACTGGCTTACTCTGCTTGGCAGTGGTGAGGTCTTAGGTGGAATATTGTGTCCAGTTCTGGCTGCCAAGCTTTAAAAAAGATGCGGACACATTGGAGAGAGTCCAGTGGAGAGGAACAAAAATGATAAAACCTGACCTATGAGGAAAGGCTAAAAACCGGGCCAGGTTTAGTCTTGAGAAAAGACTGAGGGGGACCTGACAGCAATATTCAAATATATTAAGGGCTGTTATAAAGAGGCCAGTGATCAACTGTTCTCCACGTCCACTGAAAGCAGGACAAGAAGTAATCAGCTTAATGTGCAGCAAAGGAGATTCAGGTTAGATACTAAGAAAAATTTGCTAACCCTAAGGACAGTTAAGTAATGGAATAAGTTACCCAGGGAGGTTGTGGAACCCTTGTCATTGGAGGTTTTTAAAAACAGGTTAGGCAAGCACCTCTCAGGAATGTTTACTTGGTTTACTAGGTCCTGTCTCAGCGCTGGTGGATGGACTAGATGACAGATCCCTTCCAACGCTACATTTCTTAGTGTATATTGTACTGCTACTTGTCTGGAGAAGTTATGAATGGCACAGCTACTGTGTGAGCACCAGTTTAGACTTAAAATATTCCTATTCTGACTGCCACGTCCCAAAAAGAGATTCTCAACTGTTATAATACATGAAAAATCAGGAATTCGGAAAACTGTGATAATGTGGCTGTGGATTTTGAAAGCTATTTTCTAATCTATGTAGCCCACTTTATAGATCTTAAAGCCAGAGGGACCATTAGATCACCTAGATCATTATGCAGGCCAGAGAATTTCACCCAGTTACCACTGCATTGAGCCCAATAACTTGTTTGACTAAAGCATCTTCCAGAAAAGACATCAAGGGATGGAGAATCCACCACTTCCCTTCAGAGTTTGTTCCAGTTAATCACCTTCTATTTGAAAAAAGAATAAGGGGAGGGGGGTGGCTCATTTCTAATTGGATTGTGTCTGGCTTTAACTTCCAGCCATTGGTTCTTATTCTGCCTTTCTCCTCTAGGCTGCTAAAGAACCCTGTAGTACCTGGGATTTTTTTCCTGGTGAAGGTATTTATATGCCGTAATTGAGTCACCTCTTGTTCTTCTTCAAGAAGCATCCCTATAGGTGCTCCATGTCCAGATATGTACACGCCCATGCGCTCTTCACTGGAGATTTTTGTCAACAGTGCCCGTGGGACGGCACCCCAGACACCCTCGTGCCCATTACAAGAGTATATGGGGGAGATGGACCTGCTGCCACTCCAGTTCCTTCTCCTCCGTCTGTGGCTTGGGATGGAGCATCACGGTGTCTGGTAGCTGAACTACGTGTCTCGCTGCACTTCACTTTCTTATACCATTTTCCTTTTAGTTTTTTTCTTAGTTATTTATTTTTATTCTATTAGCTCCAGCTTGTGGTTTGAGGGGTGTCCACTCGCCGCATTTTGCCCATTTTGGGCCCTCAGGTTTTTTTTCCCCTGGGCCTCATCCATGGCCTTGACTGTGGATTATGCCCAAGACATTGGGCTTTGAATCTTGCCAGACCTGCCACAGGTCCTTCCCCCACAGCGACAGACAATCAAGCTGCTTCCACTGCTTGGGATAAACCCACGTTCCCTTTACATGTGAAATCTGTTTAGGATTTAAAAGCAGATCTAAATAATTGAGGGAGTACAGACAAACTCCTACTTATGGAGTGCTCTCTGAGACTTGTGGGGGGCGAGTCACTCCCCATACCTCAGTTCCACCCACCACCTTCACCTCAGTGGTAAGCAAAGACCCTGGACACTTTGGGGTACTCCCCAGGTCCTCCAAGAAGAGAAGACCCCATTTGCCAGACAAGGAAAGGGGAAAGTCACCTCCTCAGTCTGTGTCTCAGGAGACCTCATGTCCCAGTACGGGTACTGCTGAGGCTCCTATTCCCTCCAGTACCGCAACCTTGTTACCAACTAAGCCGACCACGTCACATACTGAGAGGCCATCTACAGCAGCACCAGCATTGCCACCCGACTCAGTGCCTCCAAAAGCCTGAACCAAGGCAAAGTCCTCGTCGGTACCATCTTCCATAGCCAGAAGCAAAAAGTGTACTGTACCTATTTTGGTGCAGTCTCTGGTACCGCCCAGTGTTCTTACTCCTGAGGAACCACATCTGAGGACCCCAGTACCATCCAGGCTCCTATGTTATGAGGACCTCTGAATCCTCAAAGAGCCCAAATCACTGTTATTAAGAGGTACTGAGAGATACTCCCCACTGTTACTTACCCTCCGTCCATTTCTTCAATGGTGACTCACTCTCTGGTACCGACACTTTCCCTGTGCAATCTTTGAGGGCTCCGAGAAATATTTTCAGCTGGTACCGTTATAACATTCTCCGGCACCACCTCACCAGCCTCCCTTTCTAGCCACAGTACTGACACAAGTTCAGGTCTCTTCCCAGGGCCTAGTACTGCCCTGACCACCAGTACCCACACCCCTGACCACCCCCCAATGGATATAGAGGATGACGCCTCATCTGACTCAAAAGTGTCTGTATATGATTTCTCCACCTTTCCCTCCTTAGAGATTCACGCTGAAGAAGGAGCTCATAGCAGGAAGTACACCCAGTTACCATGGCAAGGACAACCTTGGAGTCCCACCACAGTGGGCTTACCGGAATCCTTAGGTGACCCTTTCTAAAGGGTCCCATCCCAAAAGAGGTCACATCAGGATCATCATTACTTCAGCATGGATGGTGTGGCAAACTGAAGCCACTGTCCCACTTATGTGTAAACAAGCTGACAAAAAGTATCACATCCTCCTCCCCGCAGAACTGAGTGTTTTTTTCTCCCACCTGATTCCCAGTTCTCTGGTGGTGGAGGATGCTAACAAACAGACCAGGCAACATCAGTTCTGTTCCACAACGACTGATAAGGATCTAAAAAGGACTGGAGCTTCTGGACCCTAAGAAGCACTCCTCAGCCTTCTGGCAGTTCAGAGTGGCCAATTATCAAGTCCTGGTGGCTAAATATGACTTGACTGTCTATTCAAAAATTTCAACATTTAATGAACACTTGCCTCAGGAGCACAGAGAACAATTTCAGGTCCTCTTTGCAGAAGGTCGGACAGTTGCTAAGACATCTCACCGAGCCTCGCTAGATGCTACTGACACAGCTGTACGTTCCCTGACTACAGCAGTAGTCATAAGCCCAGCTTCCTAGCTACGGTCTTCCAGCCATCTCCAGGAGGTACAAAATACTGTAAAGGACCTTCCTTTTGTTTGTTAGTGACCTCAGTTTGTTTAGTGATGCCACAGATGGGTCCCTCCATTCTCTCAAGGGCTCCTGGGCGACACTAAAATCTCTGGGCATCTCTATGTACACCTGCAATGAAAAGAAAATACAGCCGGTCACAGGTGGCTCAATGATCTCGCCCAGTCCACTACCAGGAGACCTCCCTGGAAGAAGCACAAATTCCCATGAGGCCTCCCTGGAAGAAGCACAAATTCCCTAAGAAAGGGCCTTCTCCATCAGCAACGTCCCAGCCAGCAATGACTTCAAAATGTCCGTTGTGACCAGTTGGGTGAGGGTCACAAACTACTTCCCACTCCAGATCCTATGTTGCATCTATTCCCCTCCATTTCCTACCTTCCTGGGAGCTCATCATCTTGGACAGATGGATCCTAGAAGTAATTTCCATAATCTATTCCATCCAGTTGAGCTCTTTACCACTCCCTGTCCCTCTTCAGGGACCCCTTTACCTCCCTCCACAAAGACCTCGTAAGGCAAGAGGTACAGTCCCTCCTAGTTTTGGGGATGATCTAACCTGTCCCACTGGCCTTCATTGGGAAAGGGCTCTAGTCTCAGTACTTCCTCGTCCTGAAGAAAAATGGGGGTGGGTGGGTAGGTGGGTGGAGGAGACCAATTCTAGACCTCAGGACTTTAAACATCTTCATCTGCTCCCAACAGTTCAGTATGATGACCCAAGCAACAATTCCCTTTCTGAATCTGGGAGATGAGTTTGGTCGCATTCATCCCTTGCACAAACAATTCCTATGTTTTGTGGTAGGCAAGGACCACTGCCAGCATTGCATCCTACTCTTTGGCCTCTCCACCATCCCCCGCTGCCCCCCAAGGGTCTTTATCGAAGTTCTGTCAGCCACGGCAGCCTATCTTTGCCGTATTGGCATCATCATCTTTTCCTGCCTAGCTGACTGGCTCCTGAAAGGCCTCTCCCTTCTCAAAGCACAGAGTGCAACCAGGAAGACCGTCTCTGTTTCACTTGCTGGGTCTCCACCTCAACATGGAGACGTTTACCCTAACACCCACACAACATATAGACTTAATCTGGACCACTTTGGACTCCTTCCACCAGAGCATACTTGTCCAGGGACAGATTCACCCCTGTCTCCAACCTTGTTTCAATAATCCAACAGAGTCCACTAACCACTACGAGGATTTCCTAAACTTCTGGACCATGGGGAAGCCTGTATGTTCACAACTCCCATTTTCAGTGTCTTCAAGCATGGTTGAGAACCATCGACACCCCCTACAGACACAACCTATCCAAGTGGGCGTCCGTACCTCGGAAGGGTCTTGATTCTCTGAACTCATGGAAGGACCCACAAAAAGTGTGCATGGGAGTTCTGTTTCTACAGCATTCTTCAACGATCATCACCACAGATGACTCTGTCACATGTTGGGGCGTACGCTCCCAAAACCTCACAGTTCAGGGCAAAAGGACCACCCTCCATATCAACATATTGGAGCTCAGAACAGTCAGTTACACTTGCCATCACTTCCTACTATACATCAAGGACAACAGCGCAGCAGTGTATTACATCAATCAGCATGGAGGAGCAAGATCCCAGTCCTTGTGCACCAAAGCCATAAAACTATGGTACTGGTGCCTATCACATTGCATACAGGTGTGAGCGATTTTCTGCAGCCCAAATGCTCTTTAGAACCAAAATGCTCTTTAGCTCACAATCTCGATTACCTGCTGAATTTAAAAACCACAGACTTACTGCTGAGCTCCATCAAAGTTTACCTAGCTGCCCTCACAGCTTCTCACCTTCCCAGAGAAGGGTTCTCAGTCTTTGCCACACCCCACCACTGTAAGATTTATCAAAGGCCTATTCAACATCTTCCCACCTATCAAGGAACTAACTCTGCCATGAGACCTCACTTTAATTCTTGCCTTTTACCTCGACAGGACTAGGCCCTTTTCAGGTTTCCCCTGGACTCTTCATCTCTGTTGCAGAACAAATGGAGGGACATCCAATCTCCACCCAAAAACTGTCCATGCGATTTGCAGGTTGTGTTCTGTCATTCTATGAGTTTTCAGGGGTTCATCCTACACTCCAAAAGTTATTGCTTGTACCACCAGGGCTCAATCTACCTCTGTAGCCATTCTCAAAAATTGACCCATCTCAGGCATCTGCAAGGCCACCACCTGGTCTTTGCCGCACACATTTTACCAGCATTACACTCTTGTGCCCTATTCCAGGACTGATACAGCCTTTGGTGGTGCTGTCCTTTGAGCAGTACTGAATCCACTTCCTCGCACTGGGGCCTCACTTCGAGATGTTTCTCCCTGTGGGTGATCCACTACCTGCTCTCCTTCCCCTTGGCCTCAGAGTCTCTTTCTTGGGACTTTCGTGGTTGAGAAGGAACTGGAGTGGTGTCAGGTGTACCCCTCCTTATATACCCTCATATCTGGGCACAAGGGTCTCTGGGGTGCAAGCATGGAGCACCCCTAGGGAGACATCTCAAAGAATTCAGTTTACTATACCAGGTAAGTAACTCCTCCATCTTTTTGATAAAGAGCTCAGTCAGTTTAGTTTGTATCCCACTGTAAGGCATTTTTGTGGCTGAGGTGACTTGTTTGGCTGATGTAAGTTGCATTAATTTCCCTTTTGCCTTCCAGCCTGCTGTTGCTTTAACTGAAGCAGAACAAACCACATGCGTAAGTTATTGTAACCTCTATTGTAACCTTGAAATGTTTGTTTCAGTGATTAATCCTTGATTCCTTAAGTTGGTGTGGAGTAAAATGAAAAGCCCCACTGTGGTGATATGGCATAATTATGTACCTGACAGCCTGTCGAGCTACATTCCCTATGTGTTGCTGAGCACATCTCTCATCCCAGACACCCCCTTCTGAGGGATAAGAGTGTCAAGTTCTGAACTGAGACATTTGATGTTTGGGAAATGGTCTGATTTTTATGAGTGTCCTAACAAGTAGCATTGAGTCTGGTATTTCTAAACACACCATAAGAGTGTCCATGCTCTGTATGTCCTTCCCCTTGTCCTCCCACAGCCCTTTGGCTACACACTAATTGTAATTCATTTGTTCCTCCAAGATGACTGGTACTGCTTTGACTCCACGGCGCAGCCCCAGGGTAAGTGTCTATGTTCTCCTTTGGGTTCTGCTAGTATATTGGATATCAGGGGAAGGATGGTACCAGTGACTTAGGGCACTAGCCTCAGACTTGGCAGACCTTGAACTTTTACAGACCTGCTTTAACTTAAAGTAAATATGGGCTGAGCTACTTCCTTTAGACAGCCCTGAGACTGAAGTGTCCATTGGCCCCGCCAGTGAGGAGTGGGGGTGGCTGGGAGATCCACAGATTAGCTGTATTGGTGAGGGAGAAGAAGGGATAAACTCCATCTCCTTTCCTTGCAGATCTCCCAGAAGGCAGGAAAGGAGAACTTCCCAGTGGAAAGCAGCGAGGCCAAAGGATGTGGAAGCACTGATGCTAACCCAGTCTTAACATCATCTCTCCCTGCCAATGCCTCAGGCCTGGTGAAGAAGGCTGCCCTGTCTACAGTTAGCATCAATGTATGTGACTCTCCTCCCCAGGATGAGAGGGATGTTCTGATGTCTAAGAAAGTGCGCCGATCCTACAGCCGTCTGGATGCCTCACCCAGCTTGGACATGTCAACACCCACATTCGCCCATGGCCTGCAGAAGAAGTGCTCGCTCTTTGGCTTTGAGAAGTTCCTAGTGCCTGATGCACTGGCAGATGTGTCTCCAGTGGGTAAGGTTTCCCCTGCCCAGGAGACTCCAGTGGAGCCCAGTGCCTTGGGCTCCACTAAGGAATGGGACACAAACATTCCTGGCATCTCCTTTCCCAAAGAGAAACGGAAGAAAAGGAGGATCCCCCAGATAGATGTGAGTACTGCCAGCTTGGATGGGAGACCTCAAGGGAATGAGACTGGGAATTCTGGTATCACTCAAGTGCTCTAGTTGAGGGATGGGGAGATCTTTGGGGCAGTGACCCCTGCATTCTGTTAGCTACTCTGTATCAATCAGCTTGTGCTTGTTATAATTACAGTTTTTCTGGTTTTTTTTACTTCCTTTGCTCTAGAAATCTGAACTGGATGAATGGGCTGCTCAGATGAATGCAGAGTTTGAAGAAGCAGAGCAGTTTGATCTTCTTGTGGAATGAAGCCTCTCCCAGTAACCTGCATTATTCTTTTGTACATAGAGCTGACGTGTTGTTTTTTCACTCTAAAAATTAATAAAGTGGTTCTGTCTGTCTGTCTCTCTTTAGAAGTCTGCTCTATAGATTCTGGTATGTATTGCTTACTAGGGCTGTCAAGCAATTAAAAAAATTAATCGCTCTATTAAACAATAATAGAATACCCTGTATTTCACTATTTCTGGCTGTTTTCTACATTTTCAAATATATTGATTTCAGTTACAACACAATTCAAAGTGTATTGAAATTACTAGAGTAGAATTATGTACAAAAATAACTGCATTCAAAAATAAAACAGTGTAAAACTTTAGAGTCTACAAGTCCACTCAGTCCTTCAGCTAAGCAAAGACGATAATGCTGCTGGTTACGAAAATGCAGAAAAACATCTAAACATCTTTAATAAATTTTAGGGCTGGCAAGCAATTAATCACTAGTAATAGTGCAATTAATCGCACTGTTAACAATAGAATAAAATTTATTTTTGGATGTTTACTACATTTTCAAATATTAATTTCAATTACAACACAGAATACAAAGTGTACAGTGTTCACTTTATATTTATTTTTATTACAAATATTTGCATTGTAAAAAACAAAAAAAAAATATTTTTCAATTCCCCCCCTACACAATGTGAAATTTTGGAGCCTACAAGTCCACTCAGTGCTACTTCTTGGTCAGCCAGTCACTCAGACAAACAAGGTTGGTTACAGTTTGCAGGAGATAATGCTGCCTGCTTCTTGTTTACAATGTCACCTGAAAGTGAGAACAGGCGATTGCATGGCACTGTTGTAGCCAGTGTCGCAAGACAGTTATGTGTCAGATGCGCTAAAGATTTATCTGTCCCTTCATGCTTGAACCACCATTCCAGAGGACATGCATCTATGCTGATGATGGGTTCTGCTTGATAACGATCCAAAGCAGAGCGGACTGATGCATGTTCATTTTCATCATCTGAGTCAGATGCCACCAGCAGAAGGTTGATTTTCTTTTTTGGTGGTTTGAGTTCTGTAGTTTCCACATCAGAGTGATGCTCTTTTAAGACTTCTGAAAGCATTCTCCACACCTCGTCCCTCTCAGATTTTGGATGGCACTTCAGTTTCTTAAACCTTGGGTCGAGTGCTGTAGCTATTTTTAGAAATTTCACATTGGTACCTTCTTTACATTTTGTCAAATCTGCTGTGAAAGTGTTCTTAAAATGAACATGTGCTGGGTCATCATCCGAGACTGCTATAACATGAAATACATGGCAGAATGCGAGTAATGGGTAAAACAGAGCAGGAGACATACAATTCTGCCCCCGCCAAGGACTACAGTCACAAATTTAATTGACACTTTTTTTTTAACGAGCATCATCAGCATGGAAGCATGTACTCTGGCATGGTGGCTGCAGCATGAAGGGGCATACACACGTTTAGCATATCTGGCATGTAAAGACCTTGCAACACAGGCTACAAAAGTGCCATGCGAACGCCTGTTCTCAAGTTCAGGTGACATTGTAAACAAGAAGCAGGCAGCAGTATCTCCCATCAATGTAAACAAACTTGTTTCAGTGATTGGCTGAACAAGAAGTAGGACTGAATGGACTTGTAGGCTCTACAGTTTTACAGTGTTTTGTTTTTGAGTGCAGTTATGTAACTTGAAAAAAAATCTGCATTTGTAAGTAACACTTTCACCATAAAGAGATTGCACTTCAGTCCTTAGTATTTTTCAGTTCACCTCACACATTTCTTTTATCATTTTTACAGTGCAAATATTTGTAATCAAGAATAATAATATAAAGTGAGCACTGTGCACTTTATATTAGTGTTGTAATTGAAATCAATATTGAAAATGTAGAAAAAACACCCAAAAATATTTAATAAATTTCAATTGGGTTTTTTTGTTTTGTTTTTCACCTATTAATACTTGAGTACAGTCAGGGACTCAGTAAGGCAGCTGGAGATTAATGGTGGAGTGGCCTCCCTGGAGTTGGATAGAAGGGGGCAAGGGCTACCTGCTCATTGGAAAACATAATTCTCAATGAGAATCACTGTACTATGTGGAACTCTGTGCATCTTGCATATCTCAAGTAATTAATGTAACCTGTGTATTGTAACCTGCTGCTGTCAGAGGTGGGATGCAAGTCCTGCCTCTCTCCCCCTCCCCTGGCACTCCTTGCAGTACCGGTAGGGGCCCACTGTACCCCATTAAGGCAATTAATAGTGCAAACATTACGGCATTTGTATAAACACCCCTACTTCCCTCCCTCCCTCTGCCAGGCTTGGGCTTATTGGGAAAGGCAGGGCAGCTTTTTTATTTCAGCTCTTTGTGAGCCTTGGCGACGCCCCACTCCCAGAAAGCTGGTCTCCCCGGAACGCTGCTGCCGCGCACCCCCTTGCCCAGCGCCAGCCCGCCCAGCAGGGGGGGCCCCGCAGCTGCTGCCGCGCGCTGCAGCCTCCTCCGGGGCGGGGCCCTGGGGGGCGAATCAGCGACATCGGCCGCGGCGCCAGCCTCCGCCCCACCCGCCAGCCGAGGCGGGCCCAGCGCGCCCAGACCCGCCCGCGGCTCACTCGCCTCCTTTCTGCCGGAGGCTGCCCGCGCGCCCGGAGCCACGTCCGGGTTTGATCCCAGCTCCTGCCTCCCCATTGGCTACACCCAGGACCAGCAGGCGACTAGCCACGCCCTGTTTTAAGGCGCATGCGCGGAAGACGTAGTCGTGCCCGGAAACGCTTGTGCCAGTATTTTCCTCCCGCCGCCGAGGCGGTTGGTTCGGCTGCTTACGGGAAGCCACCAGGTGGCAGCAGAGAGGGGGCTGGGGCTGCTCTACGCCGCGGGAGCATTGCCCCGCCCCGCCCGGCCCCGCCCGGCCCAGGGGCTGCTGTTACACGGGGCACCTTGCACAGGGAGCGTCTGGGGTGCAGAGAGGGGCCCGATCCTGTATGCGCCGCCACCAGCTCTGTCCACCCCTGAAATCTCAGCGTCCAGCTGCCCACCTGATCACGGGGGGGTGGCTGCAGGGAGCCTGGCTGATTCCCACCCCCCTTTGTCTTTCTCCAGCCGCGCAGGGAGCCTCACAGCCCCGCAGCTATTCCTGCCCAGCCTCCCTGCCATGCTGCTTTTTCACCCCGGGCTCAGTACAGCCACACGTGTGCACCCACCCTGAACACTGCCCCATGGAAAGCCCCGGGCAGCACGAGGCCCTGGTGCTATGGAAAGCTGGGGGACTGGATCCCTGCCATTGGTAGCAGCACGAGGCCTGTCGATCCCACTTGCCCCCAGCACAGGAGGGGAGGCCGGACTCCGCATCAGAGTGACAGGGGTGAAGCAGGCATCACTGACGCTTCAGCATACGGGTGAGGCTACGGCACAACATGCGTTGCAACGCCGGCACTCCCACACCCCCAGCTGAGATTTCCCTTGCCCAGCCCCTAGATCCCCACAGGGCCAGAAGCCACAGCCCACCTCCCCATGGGTGCAAAGCAGCACGATCACATCACCCAACAAAAACTTCCGGGGGGTTGGGGGGAGATGGACTGATGGCATGAAAGTCCTTGCAGTGCAGAGGGGAATGGGGGGGCTATCAGTGGTGAGGAGTTTGGGGGGAGGCTGCTGCTGCTACCAACTCACTGTCACTGCCCCCCCCCCCCCGCAGCTATATTCCCCAACTGCTTGTTTAAGAGCTGATTAAATCCATGCCCCATCGATCCCTGCCCAGGAAGCCAATGGAGGCTGACTCTAACCTTGCTGTATCTTTGCTGGGGGCAGCGGGATCACATGATATCGATTGGGCGGGGCACTGAACGCTGCACTCTGGCAACGGAGGCGGAATCCATGTTTAGCTTGTGCCCGAAAAGTTTTGGGGAGGAATCCAGGCTGGTCCCCTCCTGGTGGAAATGGCAGCCGAGTCCTTGGGCCTAGTTCATCTACAGGTGGGAGAGAGACCAAGTGGGTTGCGGGGAGTGTGAGTGCAAGGGACTGGGGATCACAGGGGTATGTGTGCACAGAGTCCTTATTTATTCCAACACTCATCCCTGATCAGACTCATGAGATGCTTTGTTTGGGGCTGTAAACTCATCCCTCTAGCTCAATAAACCCACCCCAGCGCGGCTACCAGAGCGAGGGATCCCTGTTATAAACAGCCCCAGCTAGCGAGGAGCACGGATCGCTGAGCTGGGGGGCTGTAACTGATGCAGGAGGCGCAGCAGGCCTGGAGAAGGATCTGGCTAACAGGAGAAACAAGGTGTGTGGGGGAGGGGTTGTCACTCACCTCAGTGGGTCTGACTCAGTCCCACCCCCACACCAGGGCTGCTCTCCAAACTATGACTGTCTCCCTCATGATGTTATTTTCACCAGGGCCCTAGGGCAGGCCAGAGTGATCAGCGTATTAACCTCTGCACAGCACAAAGCAGAGACAGCCCCTCACGTCACACCATGCCAGCTGCCTTCCTGCCCTGGACTCTTATGCACCATTGCTGTGATTGTTCAAACAGTCCCTATGCCCCAGCCCAGATGTGGCTGCATCTTGGCACATGGGAGACGTCCCTTGCATAGTGTGCAGTCTACACCAATGCAGGAGGTTCCCCCCACCTCATGGAGTGGGCAGTGCCACCCTCAGTGCCCGTCTGTCACACTGCACACGCTAGTTCAGGGCTGTTGAGCCAAATAATTCCAGGATCTGGGAAAACTTTTTTCTTTGAAACGACCAACCAGCCAAGGCAATACCAGACCGCCCCTTGCATGAAGGCTGCAGAGTTAAAAGCTAGGGAATGGCCTCAGATAACATAACTCTGTCCTGAGAGCACATTTATTATTTGTATTCTGGTAGCTCCTAGGAGCTGAACGGAGCTCGGGGCCCCTATCATGCTGGACAGACCCAAAGTCCCTGACCTGAAGAGCTCACAGCCTAAACAGACACAGGGTGGGAGGGGAAACTGAGGCAGCAAGTGATCAAATGACTTGCTCTAGTCATCACACAGCAGGTCAGTGGTAGAGGTGGGAACAGAACCCAGGTGTCCTGAGGCCCAGTTACTGTCTCCCCACTCTTTAAAACCGATTTCTCAGTTGCACTGTCCCTGCATTTGAGACAGGGAGAAGGTGGCTTTAGGGTCTTGCCTACACTTGACATGCTACAATGGCCGAGCCGTAGCGCTTTGGTGTAGACATTTGCTGCAGCGACAGGAGGGTCTCTCAGTTAATCTGCCTCCCAGAGAAGCAGTAGCTACGTCCATGTCTATGCCAGGGGGTGAGGTCAGCTTAACTGGGAGGGGATGGATTTGGTTTGAGTGTAGACAGGGCCTTAATCTTTGCCCTCCACAGCATGAACTGGAGCAGCCTTCCCATGGCCTGCAGTGGGATAGAGTAGCCAGGGCGCAGTGCACTCCCCTTACACCAGTTCTACACCCCTTGGGAAGGCCCCTCCCCCTTTGAGGGGGGGAATCCCCAGGAGCCCATCTACACCCCAGAGCAGTCGAACTTCAGGGTGGCATAACTGAGGATGAGGCCCATCATAGTTAGTTAGCTGATCACATGATCCACAGGACTTTCCAAGAGCATCTGTGGCGTCCGGGAGAAGAGGACTCCGGGTTTGCCTAGGAGTTAAAGGTGTGTGGTTACACAGAGTCACAGCATCCCTGCTGCAGGAGGGGTCATGGGAGGGAAGGATGGCTCAGGGGCTAGGGCACCTGTTTGGGCCTGGGGGTTAATTCCCTGCCCTGTCACAGACTACCTGGGTGACGTTGGGCAGGTCACTTGGCCTCTCTGGGCCCCCATTTCCCCACCCCTAATGTGGGGATAATGGCACTGGGGGGACTGGGCAGATACACAGATAAGAGATGTGTGAGGTGCTCAGCCAGTACCACGATGGGGAACCAGAGAACCTGGGAGCTTGACATCCCCACACCCCCAAATCCCACAGCTCT
The DNA here is from genome assembly GCF_965140235.1 of Caretta caretta. Lineage (NCBI taxonomy): Eukaryota > Metazoa > Chordata > Testudines > Cheloniidae > Caretta > Caretta caretta. Next base: position 32,378,320 of record NC_134212.1, read on the forward strand.
GCTACCCCCCAGCCCCCAGAATGCATCCAGCCCAGCAGCAGCGCTTTGCACCCTGGGATAGAACCCTGTGCTTCTAGGGGCGCCACCAGGGAAGCAGCAGGGGCTGACGCCTCGGGTTTAGTGATGTCACAATCATTATCCAGGGTACCAGACCCAAGGTTGGGGCCCCCCTTACACCTGGCACTGCCCAGACTCGCAGCAGCTCGCACACGACACTCCGCTCCAGATTCAGTCTGACAACAGAGCAACAGTGGAAACGCCAGTGCCTGCCAAGGCCCCATTCTGTGAATGTTTTTGCTTTAAAATGGACTGCCCAGTACCCTTGAATTTGCCCCATCTGCACACCAATACCTGACTCTTACACAGCACTTGCAGTCTGTAGCTCTCAAAGCCCTTTACCCCAGGAAGTCAGCCTCACTACCCTCATTTTACAGATGGGGAAACTGAGGCACTGAGCAGGGAAGTGGCTTCCTCAAGCTCACCCAGCAAGACAGTGGCAGAACTGGGATCAGAACCAGCTGTCCTGAATCCTCGCTCCAGTGCGCTATCCACTAGGCAGCACTGCCGCCTCCTCTTATTACTTGCGGAATAGTGGGTGAGTGGGTAATTAAGACACACAGGATTGTAACAGCAGGCCAGCATTAAGGGTGTGCGTGTCAGAGCTTTGCAACCCAATGGGACCTGACTGCCGGTGTCAGCCTCAGGGCAGGTATAAAAACAACCCGACCCTCACGGGCTCGGTAGCCTCGGATCCCCTCTTGCCCATGAGGGTTGGCGTGGTGGTGGCTGCATGCCCCACTCCTGCCAGCTGCTGCCACCATGCTGCGCTGTGTGCATCGCAAAGTGTGTGTGCCCAGCAGCGTCAGCGCAATGGGAGGCAGGCGTGGGCACACAGCTGCCCCCACGCCAACCCCAGGAGCAGGAGACTGGCAGAGACGGATCGTGGGCATGGGGAGCCCCCACCAGGCCGAGCCCCAAGAGCGAGGGGTAGCACTGGAACAGGGTCGGGAGCAGCGACCTGGGAGGAGGAGGGAACCAGCAGCCCTTCGGGTGGCCAGCACTGGGCCGGGATGCAGGATCAGGGCTGGGGGTTAGTTAGCCCTGGCGACTCTGCAGAGGAAACAAAGTAAAGCAAACGGAGTCCAGGCTGGCGGCTAGACCCTCGCACACGACCCAAACCCAACGGGACCAGCTAGTGTTGGCTTTGTGTCAGCCTGGGTATGAGAACTACCCAAAGTGCTCAGGATCAGGCTCTGGTCCTCTAGTCAGGCTCATGTCAGGCTTTAAAATTAGCCCTGAGCCAAGGTCTAAGATGAGTAGCAATGTGTGTCTGTAAAAAGAAAAGGAGTACTTGTGGCACCTTAGAGACTAACCAATTTATTTGAGCATGAGCTTTCGTGAGCTACAGCTCACTTCATCGGATGCATACCGTGGAAACTGCAGCAGACTTTATATACACACAGAGAATATGAAACAATACCTCCTCCCACCCCACTGTCCTGCTGGTAATAGCTTATCTAAAGTGATCATCAGGTTGGGCCATTTCCAGCACAAATCCAGGTTTTCTCACCCTCCACCCCCCCACACAAATTCACTCTCCTGCTGGTGATAGCCCATCCTTTGTGCTGGAAATGGCCCAACCTGATGATCACTTTAGATAAGCTATTACCAGCAGGACAGTGGGGTGGGAGGAGGTATTGTTTCATAGTCTCTGTGTGTATATAAAGTCTGCTGCAGTTTCCACGGTATGCATCCAATGAAGTGAGCTGTAGCTCACGAAAGCTTATGCTCAAATAAATTGGTTAGTCTCTAAGGTGCCATAAGTACTCCTTTTCTTTTTGCGAATACAGACTAACACGGCTGTTACTCTGAAACCTGTCAATGTGTGTCTGTGTCTCCCCCTAGTGGATATTTATCTATAAACCTGCCACATGCACCAGCAACATGAACTCTGGCATCTCCTGCCGTCTGAGTGCTTATCGCAATGCAGCCTTAAACATGGGGAGTTTAAAGAGATCACTAATGACAGCACAAATTATCATCATCATTTCTTATCCATGTTCCAGTGGTGTCTAGAGTCCACAGCTGAGATCGGGGCTCTTGTTACCTATCAGCTGTGTGTTCTTGGGGAACCAGGGTGCAGTACCCATCCTGTCTGACTAACGAAAGACCTCCCCCCGGACCCCCAGCCTCTGCTTGAACCAAAACCGATCAGACGAAAGACTTACAAAAAGCAATGAAAAGGCAGTGGGAGACACACCTAAACCCCTCCGGACAAGGGTGACAGGATTAAGGAAACTCCCCTAGCCTCATTTGCATTGAGATGGGACAGGGAGGCTTCTCCATTAGCATACAGAATGGAGAACATAAATTCCAAGGCAAGAACCGCACTGAACTCTGGGACTAGAAAAGCAGGGAAGCACTGCATGATGGGGATCTCTACTCCAGATGTTAATGAACCCACACCTGCACACACCCAGCTCAGTAGTTATCAGACCAATTCTAGTAATAAATCCTTTATTGGTATCCAAAAGAGTGAAGCTGCCTAATTGCATTGTGAGCTCCCTAGAAGGAATGAGCACCTTCCATGGTCTAGCCTGAACAAAACAACTTTGGTGTACTCCCTTGAGCCATCACTTTACCCACAAACAAATCTAGTGTTCTCCCTTGGACTATTGTTCTTTCCCTACAAAAACCCTTACCCATGCTCAAGTAAGTGTTCTGATGCCCAGATCCAAAATCTGCATCAGTTCCCTTGGGACTTCATCTTCTCCTGACTGATCGTGCTGGGGGCTCTGCCTGTCTCCAGCACTCCGGACCCTCAGCTACCACCACCACCTGGGACCCCCGATCAAGCTTCACAGAGTGGTGAGAACCCAGCTCTCTCTCTTGGTACAGCCTTCTGACCCTGAACTGAGATCAGTTACAGTTTTCTAACCCTGACTTTTATAATCAAATTTAAGTTAGATTTACTATTGTCACTGTTTTGTTTGTTTGGCTTCCCTATGGTTATTAAAAATAACTTTCATGGTTAAGCTGGTTGCTTCTCTCTCTCTCCCCCTCATGGGTGTTTTTTGGCTTTCTCATTCATTCTGCAGCAACCCTCCTAGTACCTAAGCTAAAAGATCCCCGCAGTGCCCAAAAGTCCTGTGGTGTTTGCTCATCAAGTGGGTTACTACCAGAACAATCGTAACGTGAAAGTGGGGATAGGGTTGTGCTGAACCTGGGGCATATGAGGGTGGCTAGGAAGTGCTGCTCGACCCAGTCTGCTGAGTCCAGGGACATATAAGGGGTCAGCCTGGGAGTGCCGATTAACCCGGTCCTCTCAGACGCACACTGTTAATGTGTGTGTGTTCGTTTGATTCTGGGGCTGGGAGAACCCAGTCCTGGGGAACCTAGGTCCTGCAGGATAGCTCCACTGCGGGGGGAACTTACAGAAGTAGTGCTCCGTATGAGAACACAAGCGACACACATAGGCGCCAACTTTTCCAGGCGCACATGGGTGCTCACCCCCGGCCCCACCCCGACTCCACCCTGCCCCGCCCCATCCCAACCCCTTCCCCAAATCCCCGCCCCAGCCCCGCCTCCTCCCAGAGCGCGCTGCATTCCCCCTCCTCCCCCTCCCTCCCAGTGCTTGCCGCCGCAAAACAGCTGTTTTGCGGCGGTAAGCGCTGGGAGCTAGGGGGAGAAGTGGGATGTGGTGCACTCAGGGGAGGAGGCGCAGCAGAGGTGAGCTGGGACGGGGAGCACCCACAGAGTCGGCGCCTATGCCACAAGCAGTACATTGATAGAATTACAGAACCTCCCCTCCCAGAAGAGTAACCCTGATAAATGAGCGTACCCCAAAGTAATGGGCAAATCTGGTAAAACTCTATTGTGCTGGGCGCCACACAGATACCCCCTGCAAACAAGATATCCCCCCACCATGCCAGGCACTGCACAGACACACAGTCAGAGACAGTCCCTGCCCCAAAGATGTCACAGTTTAAATAGACACCAAAGCCCTATATGAGAAAGAAAGCACAGAGTCAAATAAAGTGAAAAATCTAAATGAATCAAACGGTACCATAGATTCTCTAGGGATAGAAATTCCACCCTTGAAGAAGAAGAGTACAGTAGTAGGAATATACCACTGACCACATGACCAGGATGGTGACAGTGACTGTGAAATACTGTACCCCAGATCAAAACAAGCGTAAGAGAACCAAGAAAATGCCACCTGGCTAAATAGCAAAGCAAGAGGCAGTTAGAGACAAAAAGGCATCCTTTAAGAATTGGAAGTCGAATCCTGGTGAGGAAAATAGAAAGGCACAAAAAACTCTGTCAAGTCAAGTGTAAAAGTATAACAAGAGCAAGCCAAGAGAGAGTTTGAAACACAACTAGCTAAAGACACAAAAACTAACAGGAAAAAACAATGAGGGGGGCCACCGGAGGATCTAAGTGCTAAAGGAGCACTCGAGGAAGACAAGGCTGTTGCAGAGAAGCTAAGTGAATTTGTTGCATTGGTCTTCACTGCAAAGCACGTGGGGGGCATCCCCACACCCAAGCCCTTTCTTTCAGGTGACAAATCTGAGGAACTCTCCTAGATTGAGGTGTCAGTAGAGGAGGCTTTGGAACAAACTGATAAACAGCAATTAAGTCACCAGGATCAGATGGTATCAGCCAAGTGTTCTGAAGGAACTCAGTTGTGAACATTGCAGCACTATTAACTGTGGTATGTAACCTATCGCTGAAATCAGCCTCTGTACCAGGTGACTGGAGTGTAGCTCATGTAATGCCAATTTTTTAAAAAGGCTCCAGAGGTGATCCTGGTATTTACTGGCCAGTGAGCCTGACTTCATTACCAGGCAAATTGGTTGAAACTATAGTAAAACACAGACTTTTCAGACACATTGATAAACACAGTTTGCTGGGGAAGAGTCAGCACAGCTTTTGTAAAGGGAAATCATGCCTCACCGATCTATTAGAATTCTTTGAGGGGGTCAACAAGCCTGTGGACAAGGGTTATTCAGTCAATATAGTGTACTTGGGCTCTCAGAAAGCCTTTGATCAGGTCCCTCACCAAAGGCTCTTAAGCAAAGTAAACAGTCATGGGATAAGAGGGAAGGTCCTCTCCTGGATCAGTAACTGGTTAAAAAGACAGGAAACAAAGGGTAGGAATAAATGGTCAGTTTATTAGAGAGAGGTAAATAGCATTGTTCCCCAGGGATCTGTACTGGGACTTTTGCTGTTCAGCATATTCATAAATGATCTAGAAAAGGGGGTGAAGAAGTAGGTGGCAACATTTGCAAATGATCCACAATTACTGAAGATCGTTAAGTCCAAAGCTGACTGTGAAGAGTTACAAAGGGATCTCAGGAAACTGGTTGACTGGGTGACAAAATGGCAAATGAAATTCAATGTTGATAAGTGCAAAGTAATGTATATTGGAAAGCATAATCCCAACTCTACATACAAAATGATGGGGGCTAAATTAGCTGTTACCACTCAAGAAAGAGATCTTGGAGTCCTCGTGGATAGTTCTCTGAAAACATCTGTTCAATGTGCTGCAGAGGTCAAAAAAGTGAACAGAACGTTAGGAACCATCAGGAAAGGGATAGATAATAAGACAGTAAATACTGTAATGCCACAACATAAATCCATGGTTCGGGCCCACCCCTTGAATACTGCGTGCAGTTCTTGTTGCTCATTTGTGCTGGAAATGGCCCACCTGTTGATCACTTTAGATAAACTATTACCAGCAGGACAGTGGGGTGGGAGGAGGTATTGTTTCATATTCTCTGTGTGTATATAAAGTCTGCTGCAGTTTCCACGGTATACATCTGATGAAGTGAGCTGTAGCTCACGAAAGCTCATGCTCAAATAAATTGGTTAGTCTCTAAGGTGCCACAAGTACTCCTTTTCATCTCAAAAAAGAGATACTAGAATTGGAAAAGGTACAGAGAAGGGCAACAAAAATGATGAGGGGGATGGACCAGCTTCTGTATGAGGGGAGATTAAAAAGACTGGGACAGTTCTGCCTGGAAAAGAGATGACTAAGGGGGATATGACAGAGGTCTATAAAATCATGAAAGGTGTGGAGAAAGCAAATAGCAAAGTGTTCCAGAACTAGGAGTCACCTGATGAAATCAATAGGCGGCAGGTTTTAAACAAACACAAGGCAGGACTTCTTCACATGACGCAGAGTCAGCCTATGGACTCATTGCCAGGGGATGTTGTGAAGGCCAAAACTATAACAGGGTTAAAAAAAGAACGAGATAAACTCATGGAGGACAGGTCCCTCAATGGCTATTAGCCAAGATGGTCAGGGACACAACTCCATGCTCCGGGGGTCCCCAAACCTGTGACTGCCAGAAGCTGGAACTGGATGACAGGGATGGATCCTCAAAATGGCCCTGTTCTGTTCATTCCCTCTGAAGCACCTGGCCACTGTCAGAGACAGGACACTGTGCTGGATGGACCATTGGTCTGACCCAGTAAGGCCATTCCTATGATGAAAGGAAGGAGACAAAGCTGAGGCACAGGGAGGGGAAGGGACTTGCCCAAGGTCATGCAGCACACTAGTGGTAAAGCTGGGAATAGAACCCAGCTTGACCCGACTCCCAGGCCAGTGCCTTACCCATCATACCACTCTGCCTCAAGAAACACGAGCCTTGTAAGCCAGCTCGGGTCAGTCCCAGTTCTGTGGCGCTTGCATTAACTCCGGGACCTATGGCACGCAAGAGCAACATTCACGTACCCGAGGCCCTGATGCTGGCACCGAGCTCTGGCCAAGTCCCCAGTGGGAGAGCTGTATGCAGCTGAGACAGAGGGCTCTTCCCAGCACCGACCAGACCCAGGACACCAGAGCAGGAAAGGGCCTCACCAGAGGCCTGGGACCTAGCAAAGAACTGGTTACAAGAAGGGAGAGGTTGGTTTGAGAGACAGCAGCTAAATACGCTTCATATACCATGCCTGAGAGACAGTGAACCTCACACCATGCCACCTTTGAATCCAGTCCCCCTTCCCCCACTCCTCTCCCAGCACTGCAGGTAGAACCCAGGAGTCCAGGATCCTAGCCCCCCACTGCTCTAACCCACCAGACAACAGTTCCATTTTGGCAGAGTCACAGGGTACATTTTGGGTTACAACGGCACATTATGGCCAAGATCAGCCCCCTGTTGTGCCAGGCGCTGCACAGATCCCTGACTGAGATGAGGGCTTCTATTTGTGCCAGGTGCTGCACAAGACTCCCTGCCCAAAAGACAAGGGGTGGGAGAGGAAACTGAGGCACAGAAAAGGTAAGGAACCCGCCCGAGGTCACACGGGGGCTCAGTGGCAGACCTGGGAATAGAACCCATGTGTCCGGACTAGCAGCCCAGTGCCCTAACCACTGGCATTTGAAGGAAACAGGAATTCAGAGCAGCTTTCCCGGTTCACTCCTATCTGAGATGCCAGCCCGTGTCCCCGCCCACACCCAGAGTGGCTGTGCTGATGCAAGGCCATCTGTGGGTGCGGGAGGACATGTGGGTAGGTGGACGTGGCCAGCAACCCATCCTTCCTCCCTCCCCCGCCTCCACCACACGCCCCAGCGCCCATCGTATTGACACTTGCTGCTTCTGCTCTACTAAGCCGGCCGGTCTGGTTAAATAACCATGGTGAGGGGGCGGCGTCAGAACCAGGCAGGAATTGCCGGTGCTGTGAGCAGCTCTTGGATGGTGCGTCCTGCTCTGAGGATGAGCGCCTCAGCCATCCGCAGGAAATCCTACAAGAAAGCCCAGGGGCAGGCAGGGCCCTTCTCCACAGCGCACTGGGACGAGGCTGGTGGTGGCCAGGTGCATGCTGGGAAGCTGCAAGTGATGGAGAAGTTCTTCACCCCGCTTCAGCACCACAAGGACAGGAAGGGCTCAGAGCGGGAGATGAGCCGTTGCCGCCAGCAGTGGATGGAGGGGCAGATCGACCGCTTCTCCTCCTCCTCCTCGGCTGCATCTTCCACCACCGCAGCCTCCTGGTCCTCTGAAGCTAGCCTGGAGGAGGAGGCCTTCTTGGGCGGCCCCATGTCCCAGCCCCAACATTCCCAGTCGTGTGTGAACATCTCAAAAGAAGCCAGGGCCTTGCGCCGGGGAGAGAAGGGGACTGCCAGCTACAAGGCTGAGGAGCCCGTCTCCTTTCCCCGGCTGAAAAAGGGGCACAGCCAGAGCGTGGACCGGCTGTCTCGGCAGCTGGGTCCCCAGGAGGCCCAGTCCCCACCTCCTGCCCAGGGCAGCGGGGAGAGCCGGCTCTACAAAGCCAGCAGCCTGGAGAGGAGCTTGGTCTTCAATGAGCAGGCAGAGATCTTGGCCCCACGGCTGCACAAACGGGCAGGAGCCCCGGCACCCAGCAAAGGCATCCTCAAGAACGGGGCTGTTGCCAAGGGCGACGGGCTGCGCAAGGCCAAGTCCATCGAGACCTTCCCTGTGCGTGCAGGCGAGAGGGAGACCCAGGTCCCACCGCCCCCCAGGGCTGAGGAGGAGCTGGAGCTGCTGCCGGAGCTGGGGATCACCAAGAAGCACCACAGCATGGACCAGATGAAACTAGTAGAGGAGAAGCTGAGGTTCTCTGAGTTCCTCAATGAGATCACCAGACAAGTCATGAGCCCCTCCAGCCTCAGCTCCATGGGCTGGAAGCCACCAGAGGCTGCCAGTGCCGGCAAGGGCTCCGGCACCGACAGCTCTGAGTCCAAGAGCTCCGGCAGCAAAGGCAGCTCCCAGGGGTCCCTGGCTGAGAGCCGGGAGGGCCAGTGCCAGCAGGAGAGGGGCCCCTACGGCAGGAGGAGGGGCCCCCGGGGGGATCACACCAACCCAGCTCCCTCCAGGCACATGGACAATGTCAGCAGCCTGGAGCTGGGCATGGACCCACAGACCAGGCAGGGCGGCGAGGAGCAGAGGAGGCCCGGGGAAGGCAGGCCGGGCCATGGGGAGGAGACCGCGGGTCACGAGCAGCCTCCTACCCCCAGGAAGGTGGAGAAGGAGCGGGCCAGCCCCCCGAAGGAGCCCTGGGGCAAGGAGCAGCCTGAAGGGACAACACAACAAGGAGGGGCCCACTGCAAGGTAGGTGGCCCTAGTCCCTCCAGCACTACGGCCCCACCCAAATCCCTTCCTGACCTTCCCCCATCCCCCCAAGTCACCCGCGCCCTGCAGCCCCAACGGATCCCCCCGCTCGACCCCTCCTGGGTCACTCGGGCCCTACAGCCCCAACAGATCCCCTCCCCCAACCCCCGGGCCCTGCAGCCCCAACAGTTTCCTACCCCCCCCCCGACCTCCTTCAGGTCACCTGGACCCTGCAGCACCAACAAGTTATCCCCTCCGCCCCCCACCAGAATTACCTACACTCTGCGGCCCCAAACAGATTCCGCCCAAGTCCCCCCAGGGTCATCCTGCAGCCCCAACCTCCCAAAACCCCATCCCATCCCCACATTCCCTGCACTCACCTGCAGCCCCAATCCCACCTCCTACCCCAGAAACACCCAGATCCTGTGCCACCCATCTCCTCCCGCCCCGCCCCTTCAATCACCCAGCCAACTGCAGCCCCAACCCTCCCAGAACCAGGTCCATCAGCACAGTTGTCCAGACAAAGGGCCAGATACAATTCACTCTGCAGCCTGTCATCTCCTCCCCGGGAGCAGGGGGTCTATCTCCAGCTCTGGCATGGGAGTGGGATCTAGTGGGTTAGAGCGGGGACTGGGAGTCAGGACACCTGGGTTCTATTCCAAACTCTCTGTACGACCTTGGGGATAAGTCCCTTCCCTGCTGTGTGCCTCAGTTTCCCTCTGTGTTCAAGGGGGTTATGTAGGCTCACCCACTCTGAGATCTTGTGCTGGGCGTTGGTGGTGTTTTACAAAGACTCAGGTTGTTGCTGAAGTCTGTCTCCGTCTGTCTATCCAGGAGCTGCAGCCACAGGCAGCCGATACGGAGCCAGCTAAGTGAGTATTGAACACATACCACATACCTTGGCGCCTCCAGTCATGATGCATGTTCCATTTAAGCTGCGTGTAAGAGACAGGAGGTCACTGTCCCGCTCTGCTCAGCAAGGGCGAGGCCTCAGCTGGGGTGTTGTGTCCAGGCTGGGCCCCGCACTGTAGGAAAGAGTTGGACAAACTCGAGAGAGTCCGGAGGAGAGCAACGAAAACGAACCGAGGTTTAGAAAGCCTGACCCGTTGGGCACATTCAGTCTAGGGAAGAGAAGGCTGAGCGCGGACCTGATAAGAGCCTTCAGTGTGTTAATGGCTAGTACAGTGAAGCCAGAGATTAGTTGTTCTGCAGCACACAAAGGAACCAGCGCCACTCCCAGCAAGGGAGATTTACATTAGAGGTTAGGACAAACATTCTAACCCTGAGAACAGTTAACATGGGAACAGGTTACCTAGGGAGATGGACGAATCGCCATGATTGGAGAGTTTTGAGAACGGGTTGGACAAACATCTGTCAGGGATGCTCTGGGTTTACTTGGCCCTGCCTCAGTGCAGGGCACTGGACTAGATCTCTCTCGAGGTCCCTTCCAGCCCTACACTTCTGATTCTATGCCCAGTTCTTACATATCCCCGTCCCTGTCCCTGTCCTGGAAAGACTGAAGGCAGCTTGAAGCCTCCTTTATACCCATACCTTAGTGTCAGGACAATTTCAGTGTTGCTCAACGTCTGACTTACAGCTAGAGCACAGTGTGAACAGCGGCAGAGAACGGCCAGAGCACAACACGTTCCAGCCGCCTCCCTGATCCGCCTCCCACGGCCCCGGGGGGTGGGGCAGAGAACAGCCAGAGCGCAGCACACTCCAACTGCATCCCTGATATCTCTCCCATGGCCCCGGGGGACAGAGAACAGGCATAGCGCAGTACACTCTGACCACATCCCTGATCCACCTCCCACGGCCTGCAGGGGGCAGAGAACAGTCAAGAGCACAGAGCACTCAGACTACAACCCCTCTGCTGGAAACAGGACCAGTGCAGGGCCCTTATGCCAGCTCCTCCCCAGCTACGGGGGGGGTGGGGGTGGAGGGGTGTGGGGAGGGGGATCCCAGGGGGCAGTCTCCACCCCACAGTGTACAAAGAGGCCTAAATGCCCCAGAGATTCTGGCCCCCAGAGGTGTGAAGGGGACTGCACTTGAATACGTGGGGATGGGGTGTGCTCTAAGAGCCCCCAGCAGCCTCGGAGTGGCTCTGCAGGGGGAGCGCCGATGGAGGGCTGTAGGCAGCTAGGCCCCTGGTCTATGGGCAGAGGGGGGCATGCAGCTCAAAGATCCAACAGGGGAGCCAGGCCAGCAGCTCTGGCCCAAATGGATTCTGGCCCTAGCTCCAGTCACTCCAACCGGGTCCAGGGCTCTGGCATGACAAGACCTCTCGGGCTCAGATTCCCCACTGCCAGTGCTCTCTGTGACCCCAGGTTGCCCAGAGACCATGGCGTGGAGCAGGCGGAAGGAGCAGGTGCAGGGGCCAAGTCTGGCCCTGCTGGGCAACAGGATCTGCAGCAGACCTGGGAAGAGCTGGAGTTGCTGAAGGAGAAGTTCAGCAGGTGAGGGATCCAGAAGCCTGGCCTTTGGGGGCGGGTTGGGGCCTCCTCACAGCCACGCCCCCAGGAGGTGGAGTCTATTACAGCCCTACCCCCTTGTGGGTTGAGTCTGCTGTCATAGCCACACCCACCAGGAAGCAGAGTCTAGTATAGGCCTTCTCCCCTTGGGGGCGGAGCCTGCTCTCCGGTTCACTCGCTTGGCAGTTGAGTCTGTTATAGCCCCAGCCCTCTTGGAGGCATCTAAGTCTATTCTCACAACCCTACTTCCTTGGAGACAGGGCACTCCCCCACATGCACAACTAACCTGTGGGACTCCCCGCTGCAAGTACAAAGAGACAAAGAGCTCTGATTGGTGGAGCTGGCTTTCCAGTAGCACCTCCTGCCATTGCACAGCTCTGAGGCCCTCCCTCTCTTCTCCCTGAAGTTCAAGTTTCTTGTCCCCCTAGGCCCTTCTGGGCACAGTCCCACTCATGTGGCATGGCTCCCCTTGGCCTCCGCTGCACTGCCAGCAACACAGAAGCCTGTAAGAGACCAGCCCCCATTAACAATAATTATGTCTATATTGAGAGACGGTAGAGATTGGGAATGTATCCCACTGCCTCCACCAATCACGCACTGAGTCACATGGGTTCTTAGTCTGTGTGCTCCTCTGTCGGGCACTCAGCAAAATCGGGTCCCGAGATTGATCTCGCAAGCTAAGCAGAATTATGTCTCATTAGTACTTGGATGGGAAACCTCCAAAGAAAATCCACAGTCCTGCAGAGGGTGGAGTGTGGACTCAGTAGGGGGTGCTTTCCCCTCACAATCAGCACTGACCCAAAAACCCCAGCACAGTGCCACCCAAAGCAGGCTGCATCTCAGTGCTGGGCAAGAGTTCATTATATAAACAGCTCCCATGCCCTCCCCCCCAGAGGCGGCTGCATCTTAGCACTGGACGAGGGATTCCTGTATGAACAGCCCTCACGCCCCATCTCAGCACCAGGTGAAAGATCCCTGCATCTGTAGGGAGGTTTTCAAGACAGTCTCAATCTCTTGTCTGTTTCCCCCCAGGCTGCAGGAGGACTATTCCAACACCCAACGCACCAACCAGCTGCTGGAGGAGAAACTTCACCTCATTGTAAGGGCAGCTTCATTGCTGGCGGGAAGTAGCCCCAGATTTGGGCTTACAAACCCCCCCCATTGAAAGGGAGCAACCCCATGGTCAGATCCATGTACCCTGGACACTCAGCTGCCCAGACAGGGAACAACCCACTACCTCATTCAATGCAGGCTCTTATACTGGGCCCATCACCACGGTATCCGAGCCTCTAATCCATACATTAAGTGCAATGTGTAGCTACACTCCCGAGGGACTTGGGGTCCAATTTTTCCACCCCACAATCTCTCCCATAGTTCTGATGAGACATGAGGCCAAGTCTCTCTCCCCTTCTCCACCCCCCATTGCGGTATACAGCTGCCCTGACAATTTGCACAGAGGTTTGGATATTAACCCAGGTATCCCAGCCAAATCCAAAACCATTTCATGGCCTTAAAAATTGCTCCCTGCCTGGCAGTTTCAATCAGACACGGGATCATCCTACATGTCCTATCTTCAAATGCTGTCCAACATTGTTGTGCAGATGTTAAACCACCCCCATGCCCGACCCCAGAGGTGGCTGCATCTCAACACTGGGGGCCCAGGCATCCCAACTTCCAGCCTCCCTCAAGCACTAGGCCATTCTTCCCCTGACCCTCTCGTCTTGCTGTCCTAAGCATAGGCGCCGACTTCTACTCATGCTGGTGGGTGCTCAACCTCCCTCTGCCCCCGGCCCCTCCTGCCTCTGCCCTGCCCCCATTCCAACCCCTTCCCCAAAGTCCCTCCCCCAACTCTGCCCCTATTCCGACTCATTCCCCAAATCCCCGCCCCAGCCCTGCCTCCTCCCCTGAGCACGCCATGTTCCCACTCCTCCCCCCTCCCTCCCGGAGCTTGCTACCCCACCAAACAGCTGTCTGGTGGCGGCAAGCACTGGGAGGTAGGCGGAGGAGTGGGGACGAGGCGGAAAAGGAGGTGAGGTCAGGCGGGGAGCTTGGCTCCCGGTGGGTGCAGAGCACCCACTAATTAGCTCCAGCCCCGGAGCACCCACGGAGTTGGCGCCTGTGGTCCTGAGCCCTTTGCTGTCCCCCTCTCCCCGCAGGCTCAGAGTATGGCAGCTGAGAGACAAACCCTGAATCAGCGCATTACTGAGCTGCTCGAGAGGCTTATTAGTGCCCAGAACACCATCTGCACGCTGGAGAGACTCAATGTGAGCTCAGGGGTGGTGGGCGGCCTGGAGAGCACAGACTGGGGGAGCACGGGGAGTGTTCCTGGTGGAGGGGGTGAAATGTGCGCTATGGGGAGGGGGCAGGCAGAGGTGGTGCTGGGAAGGAGTGGGAAATGCTTCCAGCTGTGAAGTCAAAAACCCAGTACCAAGGAAATGTCGCTAGATTCCGGAGCCAGTGGCAGCCATGTATTTTTAAAGCCCAAGAGGTGAGGAATTAGTGCCGTGTATCTCTGGAAAGCTGGGACTCAGCTTTCTAATGGCACAGAGAGACCAGGTCTAACCCCCACGATGTCAGAGATACGGAAACTCAGTCTGCCACCAGCCCTAGCACTTTGCGACCCTTTCAAACTTCTGTGGCCTCAGGGAAACAAGCTCAAAGGTAATCAGAATGATGTGGCTGGGGGAGCCAATAGCTTGACAATCCTCAGGGTTACACAAAATCCCAGCTTTCCATCAGGGCAAGTCTTGCGTTATTAGCTTGAAGACTTGAGGAGATACTGCACCTTAAACAGCGACGGCTGCAAGCTTTAGCAGTTTTTGAGGCTGCTAAACTCACACCAGAATTCCAGAGGGTAATCAGACTGACGGGATTGAAAAATCCAAGGGCTCAGCAACCGTAGAGCTCGAAATAAATGGCTGACACCACTGAAAAGCTGAGGGTACAAAGCATTCAGATACAGCACTCGCAGTTAAGGAGATATCGGGCTTTAAACCACCACTGGCCCCTCTGTCTCATTGCACTGGGCACGGCCGCGCTAGGCTGGTGTGACATCCCCTCCCCTATCCCCGCAGATCTCGGCGCTGCTGTCAGAATCAGCGGGGAAGCACCGTCACATGGAGAAGGCCAATTCCGCCGACAGCCTCTACTCCCTGCACATCTCTGATGTGGCGCCCCCTCCCGCCTTCATGGACAGTGCCTCCGACGCCCACACCACCACCACCACCACCCCCAGCCAGTCTGACTCGGCCACAGAGGCCAACAAGCCGGGCTGCAGCTCCGAGTCGGACACAGCCACGCCCAACGGAGACAGGACTCTGGCGCCCAACTACTACAGCCTCCCACCCCTGGGGCAGCTGGAAAGCCACGGGAGAACCACGGCCTTCATGCCGTGGAAGCAGCAGCGGCCTGGGGAGCTGCTGGAGCACGTCAACTCAACAGAGAGTGAGTGCAGTGCGGAGGAAGGGGCCCAGATCCACACTCTCCCCATGCCGCACTTCCTCTACCTGAGGCAGGAGGCGCTGGTGGCTCCCTCCGGGCCCACCCTCCCGCCCACTGATGCCCTGCGCCCTCCATCCCCGCAGGGCCTGCTGCTCGGTGGGCAGCTGGAACTAGTGCCAGTGCCGGAGCTCAGCAGCACCGACAGCTCTGATGGGGATGAGGCCTGGAGCCAGGGCCTTGGGGAGAAGGAGCCAGGGGTGTCTCTGGATTACCAGTCAGCTCAGAGGATCCTAGACAGCCTGCTGAGGCAGCACCAACACCTGGAGAAGGAGCCGGCGAAGGCGAGTGGAGGGGGCTATCAGGACAGGAGCGAGATGGGCCAAGCCAAGGAGCACCAGCGCCAGATCCACTACTACTGGGACTTCCAGAGCCCGGGCAAAGAGCAGCCCCAGCTGCACCAGCCCCAGCTGCACCAGCCCCAGCACAGAGGGGGGTCCCTGCCCCGGGCCAAGGGCGAGAAGGTGTTGCAAAGGGAGCAGGAGTGTGGGGATGTGGTGATGGACTCCACACTGCTGTAAGGGGGCCCATAGGCAGATGAGACCCCCACCCCACAGCCACTTCATTGTCTACCCCCTGCTGCTCTCTACCACTTCACTGTCTACCCCTCACCACAGCAAGGAGCCCAGGGGATCAGGAGCACCCCACTGAGCATAGGGAACTGTAGTCTGGGTTTGCTACAGACTGCCTGGGAGACAGACAGAACGGGGGGGCGGGGGGACACGTTGACCCAGAGAGATCTGTGGGGAGAGGACAGACAGACAGCCCAGAGAAATGAGAAGAAACAGATAGAGAAAGAGACCCAGAGGGATGGGGTAGGAGATGGACAGACAGAGCCAGAGATGGTGGGGGAATGGGATGGGGACTGACAGGCAGACCCAGATAGAAAGGGAGGGGGACACAGATAAAGGAAAGTAGGAGGGAATCCCACAAATCCATGTGGGGCCAGCAGCATCAATCCTGGGCTGACCCCTATGGCTGCACCCCACCTTGCTGCTCTCCCCTCCAGCCCCACCTGCATAAACTTGCATTTACCTTGTTGACTGTGATCTGATCCACCCCCACCTCCCCATCCCACTGTATACAGGCTCCTGGACCGAGCCACTAGCATGACCCGACCCCTTTTAATTAAAATTACAGGCACCAACGTTAAAGGAATAAACTCCGAAGGCCAACGGGTGTTTGATTTTAGCCCACGGAGCTGGGCCGGCACACGGGGAAGAGTCACCCGGCGCCGAGATGAAGCTGTCTCCAGGGTGGGACACGGGGATGCTTATAGAGAGATTCCCTCAACTAGTGTTGAGATGCAGGTTCTGTCCCCAGCTCTGGGAGGGGCATGGAGTCAAGTGGGTTAGGGTGGGAGGCTGGGAGCCAGGATGCCTGGGTTCCATTTGCCCGTCTGAAAGAGGAGATCTATCTATCTGCCAGTCTCCCTGCTCTAACTATCAAATGTCTCCCTTCCCAGAGCCAGGGATCGAACTCAGGAGTCCAGCCCCAACTCCCTGCTCTAGACAAAATACTCCACTTCTTCCCCAGGACCACATGTATGACCCAGAGTCCTGACTCCCAGCACACACCCCCAACTTGAACCCACAAGACTGCACGCCCTTCTCAGAGCTGAGTATAGAACCCAGGAGTCCTGTCTCCCCTTGGGAAGCTCTCAACCCACCAATGCCCTTTCCAATGGGGGTGGGGAATGGAACCAACTGCCTTTCCATCTGTTTCCTGATTCCCATTTATGGAACACCAGCTTTATGGGCCAGTCCCTGGTGTCCAAAGTGCATCCCTCAGTGCCATGAATTAGGAGTATTGTGTGGGGAGGGAGATAAGGCTGCCAGGCTGGATCTGGGAGCTAATGAGTAACCCCATGAGCCCTGGTGACAGTATCAGAGGCATGGGTTGATCCAGAGGGTGTGGGGACCCATCTGCTATAAAGGGCCCACCACACACACCTCACCCCCAGGAAGAGGCTGGAGCCCATGGCAGGCTGTGGGATGAGCTGGCTGAAGATCCTAGGGGTCGTGATCGTGGGGGCCCTGCTGCTGACGGTCGGAATTCTGTTGGGCCACTTCGCCATCCCCAAAGCGGGGAATGGCCAGGGGATGCCTAACTGGGTGCAGACCGTGGGCCGGGATCTGAATGAATCCCTGCTGCAGAGCTTCATGGATCAGGTGGAAAGCGGGAAGATCCGGGAGAATCTGAAGTAAGGAGGGGAGGAGCGATGAAAAAGCCCCATTGAATTCACCCATATTCAGGAGATCCAGGACTCCTGGGCTGCAAGGCAGGATCATCCCTTACAGCCTATTCCCACCCAGGGGGATGGGATCATCCCCTATAATCTATCCCCTGCCCCACCCCATCCCCTGGGGGATAGGACAGGATTGTCCCATACAGTCTAGTCCCTCCTTGGGCCAGCCAGCCTCCTCTCAACCTGTGGCCAGATTGGAACCAGTGCCCCATCGAGGGAGAGGCCCTGTATCCCTAGCTTGTAGCCCCAGTTCTGGGAGAGGAGGGGTGTTTAGTGGTTACAGTGGGGGTGGAGGGAGGAGCTGGGAGTCAGGACTCCTGGGTTCTATCCCCCACCAGAACCTGCAGTCCTGAGGGAGCTGTGATCTCAGGCACTCCCCTGTACCCTTCACCAGGACCCTGGCCTCCCA
The DNA here is from genome assembly GCF_965140235.1 of Caretta caretta. Taxonomy (NCBI): domain Eukaryota; kingdom Metazoa; phylum Chordata; order Testudines; family Cheloniidae; genus Caretta; species Caretta caretta. The sequence continues at coordinate 32,396,014 of NC_134212.1, forward strand.
GCCCCACATGGCTACAACTAAGGGGGATGAGGAGCTTGTGAAGCTGCTGCTGAGCCGCTGGCAGGACCCGCAGATTGGTCTGGACAGCACCAGCGAGGACGTGTATGGCGCATTCCTGTCCTTCCCTGACCCACAGAGACCCAACAGCGTGGCCGTGGGTGTGTGGGCAAGTGAGGGCTGGGTGTGTGTGTGCAGGGCACAGGGTTGTAGTGGTGGGATCAGGGTACTGGAGGGAGGGCTGGAGTGGTGGAAGGAGGGCAGGAGAAACTGGGAGACAGGGCAAATGGGTGCAGGGGTGAGGGGGACACTGGGGCAGCTGGGCACAGGGGCTTGTGGGGTGCTAGACAGGCCCTGAGGCAGCTGGGGCTAGAGAAGGGACAGGCAGCAGGGACTGGGGCAGGTCTAAGAGGGAGAATGGGGCAGGGGACAGGCCAGGAGGCCGGGGTGGGGGGGAATTAAAGCAGCGGAGGACAGGGAGCTGGAGTGACAGGACTGGGGACAGACAAGGGCAGAGAGGGGCAGGGAGAGATGAGGCAGATGGGGGCAAAGGTCAGAACGGGATGTCCCACAGCAGGCACCCCACACTGACGAGATCTGCCTCCACCCCCAGTGGAGAACAGCAACCAGATCTTCTCAACCCGGCGCAGCGAGAAGGAAGTGACAGCGGACCAGGCCCATGCAGATGTGGTTCAGCCCTATGCTGCCTACGCCCCCCCTGGGAACCCCAGGGTATGGAGCAGGGCTGGGTATAACCCCTCGAGACCTCCTCGTGGCCTCAGCTCAGACCCTCCCACTGCACCCAGGGGCTGTCAGCGAGTTATCTTATCTCCTCTCCCAATCAGGACCATGTCCCTTCTTTTATGAGCCCATCAAGGCTGCTAGGAGATCTCTGTCCCTAGGGTGACATGCCAACCACTACGTATCTATGGAGACAGTCAATTCCCTGCCCTGCCCTGCCCAGGTCCTCATATAGCCACAAACAGCTGTCACCGAGCCAACAGCCACTTATCCCCAGCCAGCCACACAGGTTGTCATGCCACATCTCTCCAGATATAAACAGCCACCCAGACAGGTCGCCTTGCCAACAGCCACGTGTCCATGGAGATAGTCACCCCAAATGTCACCACAAGACAGCCACGTATCCCCAGAGACAAACAGCGAGCACTACATGGGTTGTCACTCCAACAGGTGGGGTATCCTGAATGACTGCCCTCAGGCTGTGGTAGCAACAGCCGTGTATTCCAAGCTGCCCCCCACATCCCCATGCTGATGACCACGGAGCCAGGCAGACATATTGCCCTGCCGACAGCCACACAATCCCAGAGATAAACAGCGAGCGCCACATATCATCCTGCCAACAGCCACGTACCCCCAGAGATAAACAGCCACCCCCACATGTCATCATGCCAACAGCCACATATCCTGAGGGATAAACACCCCTAACACATTGCTGTGCCAACAGCCACGTATTCCTGGAGACAAACAGCCTCCCCTCAGCCCCCATCACCAAAGTGACAGGCATGTACCCATGGAAACAAATGGCTGCTCTCACATCAAAGACCCAAGTGGACCCTGACCCCATGACAACTTTATCTTGCCCCCCCGTCTCCCCCAGCCCCTCTGATCCTCTCTCCCGCAGCGCCCTGGGGCTGACTCCTCTCTTCTCCCCTCAGGGGAGGCTGGTCTATGCCAACCAGGGCAAGCGCAGTGATTACCAGGAGCTGGTCAACCTGGGCATCAACCTGAATGGCACCATCGCCATCACCCGCTATGGGGGGGCTGACCGTGCTGCCAAGGTGAGGGGAACTCAGGGCTTACTGGCCACGGACACCAGGCTGCCCCCTCATGTGGCACTGAAGAGAGGGCCTTTGGGCTCCCTTCCCCCTCATCCAGTTGCTCCCTCTCTGCCCCCCCATCCTAATCCCCCCCATCCTTTGTCCCCCAGTTTTCCATCCCATCACCTCTCTCCCTGCTCTCCATCCCATCATCCCCTCCCCATTCCTCCAATCCCTTTCCCCCCAATATCTGACCCAAGGCCCCTTCCCCCCAAGTCCAATCACCCCTGTTCCCACTCCCCCAGTTCCATCAGCTCCAGCACTTTCTGCCCAAGGCCTGTCCCCCCAAAGCCTGATCAGCCCCAGACGGGGCACTGCACAGATCCAGGGGTGGGGGATACCAAAAGAGTGGCCCACCTCAAGATGGGGGGCTGGATGGAAGAGTCACGGAATGCCATTGCTGCCCCTCAAGGGGGTGGAGGCAGGGGAAGTCCAACTAGAAGAGGGGGAACTGAGGCAGGAATAAGAGAACAGCTCACCACACATACTCCAGTCTGGGCCACAGTGTGTGGGGGGGACATTCCAGCTGCCATTCCCGTTCCCCCTGGCAATGGTGGTGATGGTGGAGTGGATAATCTGACTGACCCTAACCCTCTAGGCAGTGAACGGGGCAGAGTTTGGTGTAGCTGGCGTGGTGGTGTATACAGACCCTGCAGACATCAATGATGGGCGGGCATCCGAGGAGGAGACCTACCCCAACTCCTGGTACTTGCCCCCCTCCGGTGTGGAGCGGGGCTCTTACAATGGGTACTTCGGGGACCTGCTTACGCCCTACTATCCTGCCAAAGGTAACATGTCAGGGCAGGGCGGGACTGGCTTTGACCCACAATGCTTCTTGCTGTTCCCTCCCATGAAGAGGAGGGGAGTCTGTCACAACCCCCTGCGGATGAGGCCAAGAGCCTCCTTGAATTCATCCCCCCACCCCTGCTCTTGTTCATTCAGATGGCACTCCATCCTCTGCCCCCAGCTATATCCTGTAGCAGGACGTTCTTCAGATTAACCAAACCCATGGGGGAATTGCTGCCCTGGAGTGCCCCCTATTCCCTGCACTATAGGAGCCCATCTGGCCTCCTCCACCCAATTCACCTCTCCTTCCGCCACCATCTCCACAGAACCCAAAAGTTTTGTCTCCTAGTTCTACGGCTCTAATCACAAGACACCACGCCCCTTCCAGAGCCAGGAATAGAACCCAGAAGTCCTGACTCCCAGCCCCCGCTGCTCTAACCACTAGACTCCATTCCTCTCCCAGAGCTGGGATAGAACCCAGGAGTCCTGACTCCCCAGGCCCTCTGGTCCTCCTTGTGACATACCTCCATCTGGGGTATGTCCCCTGCACCCCATCAGATCCAAGTCTGGACTGCCCACCATCTTTGCAGCAAATGACCCCCCACCATCCCAAACAGGGTACTGGGGGAAGGGGGATAATAAGCTTCCTTCTGATTCACCTGCCTTTCTCTTGTAGAATTCACCTACAGAATCAAGGAGTCAGAGATCCAGGGGATCCCGCCAATCCCAACTCAGCCAATTGGCTTTGAAGATGCCCAGACACTAATCTGGTGGGTGACCAATTCAGTGGAGTTGGGGCAAAGAAGCTGTGAAATCTGGCTGAATACACCCCTTAATGCATTTCAGTGCCCACTACCCATTAGACTCACAATCATCTCCCCTGGTCCTGGCGTTGTCCTGTAGCAGGACATAGCAGGTGAGAATGGCTGCTGGCTGGTGCATGGATTGGTACTCAGGACACTTGGGTTCTGTTCCCGGCTCAGCCACCAGCCTTCTGAGTGACCTTGGACAAGGCACTTCCCCCTCTTTGTGCTTCAGTTTCCCCATCTCTAGAATGGAGATAATGGCATTGACTGAAAAGCACTAGATAAGAGCTAGGGAATATTACTGATCATGGAATATCCAGTCCTTGCCTACAGACAGCCCCGCAACCTGAAGCAAATACTCACCAACAACCACATACCACACAACAGAACCACTAACCCAGGAACTTATCCTTGCAACAAAGCCCGTTGCCAATTGTGCCCACATATCTATTCAGGGGACACCATCACAGGGCCTAATAACATCAGCCACACTATCAGAGGCTCGTTCACCTGCACATCCACCAATGTGATATATGCCATCATGTGCCAGCAATGCCCCTCTGCCATGTACATTGGTCAAACTGGACAGTCTCTACGTAAAAGAATAAATGGACACAAATCAGATGTCAAGAATTATAACATTCATAAACCAGTCGGAGAACACTTCAATCTCTCTGGTCACGCAATCACAGACATGAAGGTCGCTATCTTAAAACAAAAAAACTTCAAATCCAGACTCCAGCGAGAAAACTGCTGAATTGGAATTCATTTGCAAATTGGATACTATTAATTTAGGCTTAAATAGAGACTGGGAGTGGCTAAGTCATTATGCAAGGTAGCCTGTTTCCTCTTGTTTTTTCCTACCCCCCCCCCCCCAGATGTTCTGGTTTAACTTGGATTTAAACTTGGAGAGTGGTCAGTTTAGATGAGCTATTACCAGCAGGAGAGTGAGTTTGTGTGTGTATGGGGGTGGGGGGGATGTGAGAAAACCTGGATTTATGCAGGAAATAGCCCGACTTGATTATGTAAAGAGTTGTCACTTTGGATGGGCTAGCACCAGCAGGAGAGTGAATTTGTGTGGGGGGGTGGAGGGTGAGAAAACCTGGATTTGTGCTGGAAATGGCCCACCTGATGATCACTTTAGATAAGCTATTACCAGCAGGACAGTGGGGTGGGAGGAGGTATTGTTTCATATTCTCTGTGTGTATATAAAGTCTGCTGCAGTTTCCACGGTATACATCTGATGAAGTGAGCTGTAGCCCACGAAAGCTCATGCTCAAATAAATTGGTTAGTCTCTAAGGTGCTACAAGTACTCCTTTTCTTTTAGTTTGAAAGGGGAATACACATGTGCACCATCAGCTTTAGCCACTAGGTGGTGACAACTCAGGCCCCAAGTCCGTTTGTTAAAAACACAGTCATTAAGTGCAGGGAAAGAGTGCAACAAAATTAAATGCAGCCAGACCACTGCCCCTCTGCTTCTGATTCTGGCATTGATGCACCACTGAGGTCAGGAAATTCACCTGAACTGAATTACTTTGATCGTCAGCAATTTGGGGCAAGCACCCCAACCCAGAGGCGGCTGCATCTCAGCCCCAGGCAAGAGGTCCCTGTATGGCCCCCGCGCCGTAACCCAGATGTGGCGGCATCTCAGTAGTGGAGAGGAATCCCTGTATACATGGTGCTTCTGGGCACTACCACAATAAGATAATAAATAACCCCCAAGGCAATGGGAAATGCCTCATTCTCTCACAGTCCTGACTACACCATTGTACACCTGCTGTATTGTACATGCCATGGCCCCTCCATAGAGGGCCATGTAGATTTTATGAGAAGTGGATTGAACAGCCTAATAGCACAGGTTTATGGTGTAATGTATATATAAAGGGGGTGAGGTTCAATGGGTAGAGCAGGAGGAGCTGGAAGTCAGCACTCCGGGTTCTCTTTCCAGCTCTGGGAGGGGAGTGGGGTCTAGTGGTCAGAACAGCAGACCTGAGAGCCAGGGTTAGACTGTGGTGGAGGGCAGGCTGGGAGTAAGGACTCCTGGGTCTGTCCCCAGATCTGGGAGGGGCATAGGGCCCAGTGGGTTGGAGGAGAGGGGGCTGGGAGTCAGGTTTCCTGGGTTCTTTTCCCAGGTCTGATTCCCTGCATGCCCTTGAATGACCCACTTCTCCACCTTGTGCCTCGATTTCTCCATCTATAAAATAAAGACACCCACCGTGCACCTCCTGGGTAGTGTGGGGGTCCCCAGTGTTTGAACTGTTCGGGGGTGTAAAGCACTTGGAGTGTCCTAGGGAAAAGATGCTGCAGAGTAAACAAAGGAAGGTTATTATCAGGAGTGGGAATGCAGCCTTCGTGGCCAGGGCAGAGCTGCTGAGGAGACTGACAGAGGAGGCTTGGTGGTTTTGCGGGGGCAGCAAAAGTGGTTTGTGGGGAGCAGAGACTCTAATAACCCCATATATCTCTGGCTCTATGTCTTCTAGTAACCTGTCTGGCCCTGTGGCTCCTGCGTCCTGGCAGGGCTCTCTGGGCTGCTCCTATCCTGTGGGACCAGGATTCCGCACAGGGGGGCTGTTTCCCAACACCAGGTATGGATGTATACATGTGGTCCAGGATTGCATCCCACCCCGCCCCAGCTCCCACCAAAAGTCACCTGGGAATTTCGACTTCCCCCTCCTTCTCCAATGCTCACTGTGTTAACCCAGGCCCTCAGACCCTGCATTCCCTAGTGGTGTGTTCCCAGCAGACACAGAGTAGTTCGATCAAACCATACAGTCTTCTTGCTGGGAGGCAACACTACTTTTGGTCTCAGGAGTCAGAACAAGAATCCAAACACAGAGAGAGACAAAGCCCAGAGGCTCAGCTCACTCACCTTACTCCAGGCTGGCTTTCTGCAGACTGACTGCTGCAAGGCCCAGATCCACGCTTCACTGCCTCTGAGCCCCCTGCCTGCAAGCAGGACCAGAAAAATCCCTGTGAATTTAAAGTGATCACAATCTGAACAGGTTTCAAGACACCACATCAAGACCCTAGCTGACCCCAAATCCCCTCTTCTCCACTCCCCTGGCACTGACCCCAATTTCCTCCTGCACCAGCTCCCATCTCCAGACCCACCCAACTGCACCAACTCCCCCCGGACCCCACTGCATTGTTACCACTTTCCCCTCCCTGACCCCCATTGCAATGACCCAGACCCCGCAACCTCCCCTAGACTCCTCCCATGCTGGCCCCAATTCCCCCATCCCCTGTTCCCCGCTCCAGCCCCCATCATGTCAATCTCCCACTGCATTGACCCTGACACACACACCCCAACCCCCACTAGGCTAACCCCAGCTCCTCCCGCTCTCCCCACAGTGATGTCCAGGTCAACGTCTACAACCAGCGAGTCATCAAGAATTCCTCCAACGTGATGGGGTTCATCCGGGGCAGTGAGGAACCTGGTGAGTGTGCCCCCCCTGAACAACCACCAAGCACCCCCAAACCTACCACCACTCCCACCACCCCAACCCCCTCTCCCCCACCCCACAAACCTGGAGTGTCCCCCACCCTGCCCCATTCACCGTACTGGGATACACCTGTCTCCATGCCCATTCCCCCAAACCTCTCATTCCCTTCCCCTCTCCATGCCCTGGAGCACTCCTCAGTGGTCTCCTCTTCCCCCCATGCTCAAGAATGCTCCCCAGTGACCCCCACCCCCCTCCAACACTGCTCCTTTATCATCTGGGCTCACAGCTGGCAAGTTCCCCCCACCACACTCCATCCTGAGCAGCCCTCCCCATCCCCGTGCACTCCCCGCAACATCCCGATCAGCAGCAGGGCTCCGTCTCTCTCCTCGCCCCCCCAGACAGGTATGTCTTGTACGGCAACCACCGAGACAGCTGGGTGCACGGAGCCATCGACCCGAGCAGTGGGACGGCTGTCATGCTGGAGATCACCCGCGTGCTGGGCAAGATGCTGAAAGAAGGTATGAGGGCTCGGGGGGGCGCACAGGGGTGCAACTATCCCCAGTGCACAGCTAGGGAAACTGAGGCACAGAGTGGACTTGCCTTCGAGGTCAGCCAGCACATCAGTGGCAGAACCCAGGAGTCCTGACTCCCAGAACTGCCCTGCTCTAACCACGACGTCTGAATCTCCAGGCTGTGTGTTTCTCCACAGGGAAGTGGCGCCCCAGAAGGTCCATTATCTTTGGCAGCTGGGGGGCTGAGGAGTTTGGTCTGATCGGCTCCACCGAGTACACGGAGGTAAAAACCCAAGAGAGAGAGGGGAGGGGGATTAACAGCGGCTCCCCTTTGGAGGGGATAAAATGGGAGGGAGGGTGGATGTGGCTGCTGCCCTCTGTTGCATCCAAGCAGACCTGCACCCAGGTATGTGCTGAATGTACTGTAGCGGATCAGGATGTTACAATGAGCCTGTCACTCCCTGCACCAGACTCATGGGCCCAGCGAGCCCAGAGCAGACCCATGGGCCCACGCAGCTCACCCGATCCCATTGCACTAACTGCTGGGTCTCTCCCTTGCCCAGGAATTCTACAGCAAACTGCGGGACCGGAGCGTGGCCTATATCAACGTGGACATCTCTGTCTTCGGTGAGCGTCCGTCTGTCCTGCCTTCCCTCCTCCGTGCTTGCTGCACCATCCCCTTCTCTGCGTTGTGTAGAAGGGCTGCGACACCGGGCCCAGGCGGGCTGGGGTGTTTTGGGGAGGAAGGGATGAAAGGGAGCGTGCAGCGTGCGAGTGCATGTGCAATCAGACGGGCACAAGTGTGAGAGCCTGCATGCAACTGAATACGTGTCTGAGGAGGCGCAGCTGAATGGTTGTGCGAGAGTACACGTGCCAGAGGGTGTGACTGAACAGCCATGGAAGGGAAAGCATGTGCCACATAAGCAGGTGGCAGAGAGTGCAGGTGATGCCGGTCTGGCTGTGCTGCGGGCCAGTTGGTGCCGCAGAGTCCCAGGGCGTGGCAGGTCTCCCTGTACGATCCGGCACAGCCCCTAACATTGCCTCACCTGTGCTTTCCACAGCCAACGCCACCCTGAGAGCCCAGGGGACACCGCCTGCCCAGAGTGTCATCTTTGCAGCTGCCAAGCAGGTACCAGGGTGGATCTGTGGTGGGAGAGGTGTGTGTGTTCGTCGCCTCTCCTACTGCAGGGGAGTCTGACTCATGTGAACCTATTCCAGGTCCAGACCCCGGCCAGTTCCTCCATGTCCGTCTATGACAACTGGAGAAACCACTTCAACCGCATCAGCCCCAGCTACGGCGTCATCCCCAAGTGAGAGCCCAAGTCAGTGGGAACCACCACCCAGGCCCCCACACTCCAAGGGTGGATGATAGGGAGTGGGAGGGACCGGAAAGGGGCCAAGATCTTCTCCTCCCGACCCCCTTCTGTGGCTCAGATTGAAGAGAAAGCTTAATTGTTGGGGGAGTAGCAGATGGGGGGTGGGGGATACTGGACTGGATGGACCCACTGTTCTGATCCACCGAGGGGGATACTGGGCTAAACATGCCCATTGGTCTGATCTGGGGTGGCAGAGAGGGAGAATATCAGGAGCCTGGGCAACTCTGAACCATGACAACAGCCATAGAACATACCAAAGAATGGGGGCTTGGGGATCTCCCCCCGTAGGCAGGGGCCACATCAGCGGAACAGGAGATGGCAAACTCTGCTCTCCACCCAGGGATGTTTCCCCTTCCCACTGTCTCCCCCCTGCCTGGTCCTGAGTCACTCACCCATCTCCATCCCCCGCACAGCTTAGGGTCCCTGGGTGCCGGGAGCGACTATGCCTCCTTCATCCATTACCTAGGCATCACCTCCATGGACATCGCCTACACCTATGACAGGGTAAGGACACCTGCTGCTCTGGGATGAGCCTGCCTGAGCTGCCCCCTCCTGACAGACATGGCCTCAATCCCAGATCCTTGCCCACGTGGGGCATTCACTGGGCGCTGGAAAAGAGGCAGGGAGAGCGCAGAATTGGGCTATCTCGCTGCTACCCTCTGCTCAGTAGGGGGCGCTCTCCCCTCAGTCAGTGCTGACCCCTGTGCTGTGCCTGGGGGGCACTGTATTGCAGGGAGTACATTGGGGGGGCCCAGTAGAGGGCACTGTCCCTCACAGTGCTGACCCCAGTGTGGGGCTAAGGAGCTGGGCAGGTGAGTCAAGGGGAGGGTTTGCTGGGGGATCTCACCTCACTAGGGGAAAGAGGGGGGCCTTGGGATCTGTGCCCCTTTTGTTTTCAGCTGCTTTGCCCCTTCCCTGCCGTAGAACAAGACATCTGCTCGGATTTACCCTGCCTACCACACGGCCTTCGATACCTTTGACTATGCTGACAGGTTCATCGACCCAGGTAAAGGGGCGTGGCATTCACCCTGGGCAGGCATGGGGGCCTGGGTATTGCGGGGGAGGTTTAGGATGCATCTAATCCCTTTATCCGCATTTGGCCACAGGGTTCACCAGCCACCAGGCCGTGGCCCGGACAGTCGGCAACGTGCTGCTACGGCTGGCCGACAGCCTCGTTCTCCCCCTTAATGTGAGCGACTATGGAGAGAAGCTGGATGAGCTGTACAGTGCGGCCGCCCAGGGGGACTTCCTGGCCAACCTCACTGCCAACAATCTCTCTCTTGGTGCGTGCTGGACTCCTAAGTGTTATCCTCAACAATCTCTCTTTTGGTGCGGGCGGCAGGACTCCTAGGTGTTATCCCCAACAATGTCTCTTTCAGTGTGGGACTCCTAGGTGTAGGCAGGTGGGACTCCTAGGTGCTATCCTCAACAATCTCTCTCTTGGTGTGGGCGGGCAGGACTCCTAGGTGCTCTCCCCAACAATCTCTCTCTTGGTGTGGGCGGGCAGGACTCCTAGGTGCTATCCCCAACAATTTCTCTCTCGGTGTGGGTGGGTGGGACTCCTAAGTGTTATCCCCAACAATCTCTCTCTCAGTGCAGGCCGGACCCCTGGGTGTTATCTCCAAAAACCTCTCTCTCGGTGCAGGTGGGTGGGACTGCTGGGTGTTATCCCCAACAATCTCTTTCTCAGTGTGGGTGGGTACGACTCCTAGGTACCATCCCCAACAATCTCTCTCTTGGTGCGGGCGGGTGGGACTCCTGGGTACTACCCCCAACAATCTCTCTCTCACTGTGCTCCAGGGTGGGGGTTCAGTAGGGGGCGCTCTCCCCTCTGGGTCAGTGCCAGCTCCAATGACCAAGTGCAGTTCTGCTCAGTAGCAGCTGCACTCCCCGCAGTCAGTGCTTTCCTCACCATGGTGCTAGCGGGTGACATGCTGCAAGATGGGGGGGCTCAGCAAGAGGTGCTCTCCCCTCTCAGTCAGTGCTAACTCCTGCACTGCGGGCACTGGCTGCAAGGAGCAGAGCAAGGGGCTGCTCTCCCCTCGCAGTCAGGGCTGACTCCAATACTTCAGGGGCCCATAGCCTGGCTTCCCTGGAGAGCCCAGATTGGTGTGGGGAAGGTGCTGATGGGGACCATAGGGAGAAGGGGCTGCAGACCTGCTCCCTTACACTTAGTCCTGCCCGCCTTGCAGACCCTTTGAAGGCTGCGATTGGTCAGTTCAAATCGGTGGCTGCTGACTTCAACCAGCGAATAACGAAACTGAAGGAGGAGGAGTCTCCCAGGTGAGACGTGTCCCTGACTGCATGTGCAATTGCACTGGTGGGTGTCCATGCCCGCCTGCCTCTGTACAACTGCACGGGTGCACAGCTTGGAGGCACTGTCCTACAGGGAGTGGTCACACGTGTTAGCATGTTCACATATACATGCATGGCCATGCTTGTGCAAACATGTCACCTGTGAGGGTTGGGGAGTCTCCCTTATCTACAAAGGGCACATAATCCTTGGACCCAGGGAAGGAGGGGTCTGTTGTCCTTAGTGGAGACCCCTCTGGGAATGGAGCTTGGAGGGGGGGTCTCTTCCAGTCCTCCAGAAAGGGAAAGGTTGGGACAAGGTCACAGGCCTGGAGAGCAGTAGGCAAGGCTGGATGAGATGATGGAGCCCCCCCACAGGGCATCTGATGTAAGGGGGACCCTAATCCTACTCTGGTCTCTCCTTCCCACCCACCCCAGTCCTCTCCAGATCCGGATGGTGAATGACCAAATAATGCTGCTGGAAAGGGCCTTCCTCAACCCCCAGGCCTTCCCCAACAAATACTATTACAGGTAATGCCATGTGGGGGGCTGGACAGGACACCTGGGTTCCATTCCCAAGGGCCCATCCTCACCAATCCCTGGTGGATCCTGGGTGAAAGGGCATCAGCAAGAGAATGACATCTAGGAGGGGCATGGGGTCTAGTGGTTAGAGAAGACAGGTCTGGAGTGGGGATTAGGGTTTACAGCCTGGGGGCTAGGAGTTGGGACTCCTGGGTTTTATCCCCAACTCTGGAAAGGAGTGGTGTCTAGTGGTTCAAGCATGGGGGGGCTGATATTCAGGACACCTGGAGTCTATTTCCAGTTCTGCTGCTGACTCCCTGCATAACCCTGGGAGAGCCCCTTCACCTCTCCATGCCTCAGTTTCCCCATGTGTATCACAGGGCTAACATGATACTGACCTCTCCCATTCTCTTTCCAACTCCTCAGCCACGTGATCTGGGCATCCAAATCCTCTGACCAGGCCACCTTCCCAGGACTGGCCGACGCCTACACCAGTGCCCTGGAGACAGGGGACTGGGACCAAGTCCAGAAGCACCTCACCATCGTCGTGCAGGCTGTGGAGAGTGCTGCCTCCACCCTGGAAGCCGTGGCCTAAAATCTTGGGGTCCACCCCAGTCCCACCCTGTCACTCAAAACCCAGCAGCTTATACATCTCAACTATCCTACTCAGAAGGCAATCCTGGCACCCCATCAATGCCAAATGCCTCCTCCGTGCCTTGTGCTGAACTGATGGCGTCCCCTAGTGTGGGCATTGGGGGGAAGAGCATGACATCCCCAAATCCCAGTGAAGTGGGGTAACCTGCTCTCCCTGGGACCCCTGACTGATTAGCCTCCACCCCACCTCCCTAACCCAGCCTGGACTATTAAAGAACAGATGACAGCAGCAGGTGCTTCTGTTTGTTCATATGGTTGGTGGGAAGAGTGGAAGGTGAAGCTCATAATGGCGCAGGGAGGCCATTTTGGCCCGCAGGAGCTCTGCTACCACAGTGCAGTGGCCAACTTGGACCCAAAGGCACTGCTGCCACCACAGGTAGGGCAGCCATGGTGGGGCCCCTGGGCCTCGTGCCCACAGTATTGCCCCCCCCATGAGATCAAAACTCACCGCTCTGACCCCAACCATCATGGGACTGGCCCACACACCAAGGGAGTTTTGTTGTTTTAAAAGACTAGATTGTAATTTTCAGTCTGTCTCGATATTGAAAGTCCTCTGGCCCATCCCCAAGTGGGGGTGGGGGGACAAGTGGTGTCACTCACTCTACCAAATTTAACGGGTATGGTGATTTTGGCCCCCTGCTGTCTGAGCTCTCACCCCAACATCTGCCTATCCCTTGCTCCCCAGCCCCTTCCTCAGTTCAGCCCCCCGAGCCTGAACTCTGCTTCTCCTGGGGTTCTTCAGCCCCCTCTCCCAGGCATAGGGGCTGTAGTGTGGTCCCCCCCTTCCAAGCTGAGAGAGGCAACTCCAGGGGCTCTTCACCCCGCACCCTTCCCAAGCCGGGGATCAATCCCAGGGGGAGGAGGGAGCAGAGCCATGCTGAGCTGCTGGGGTCTTTGCTCCCTCCCTCCTGGAGGAGGACTTTTCTGGCTTCCAGCCATGCAGGGGCTGGAACTTCTCATGGCATTACCAGATAGGATGGATTTCTGGAGCCTGTCACTCACAAAAACACTGAGTTGGGAACACTTCCATGGCTTAAGGTGACCATCCTGGGCCCGGTGGGCCCTGCTACCACAGCACTGTGGCCATTAAAGGCCCCACAACCACAACACGGAGTGGGAAGGGGGTGGGTCCGGATTCCTGGGTTCTATCTCCACCTCTGGGAGGGGCATGGGGTCTTGCAATTAGCCCAGTGTGGGGTGCTGGGAATCAGGGCTCCTGGGCTCTTTCTCCATCTCAGCCACTGCCTCAAATCCAAGTCCCATTCCCTCTCCACATCTCATTTTCCTCGTCTCCAAAACAGCAATAACAATGCTCCCCCACCTCTCAGCCCACACAGGCCCTGCTGCTGTGGCATGGCAGCCATGCTGGACCACGTGGACCCCAGTCTACGGCTGCTACCTCTGAGGTATACAAATTAGGACGTCCACATGTCACAGTTCAGAGCAACTGCACCTGTATTTCCCCTCAATGGCCCAGCAAGGGCCCCCCCCCCAGCTTTCCGCTCCCCAGCTCTTTACTCTCCTGTTGGAGACCCACGGCCCTCTCCCTTCTGACTGGGAGATTTGGAAGCTGCACAGGTCCCTGCCTGCACAGTGTTCCCTGCAGCAGAGGCACCTTGCCCAAGCCAGACCTGTTTGCTTTCTCTTTAGAGAAAGAAAGAAAAGGAGTACTTGTGGCACCTTAGAGACGAACCAATTTATTTGAGCACAAGCTTTCGTGAGCATCTGTGCATCGTGCATCCGATGAAGTGAGCTGTAGCTCACGAAAGCTTATGCTCAGATAAAAATGTTCGTCTCTAAGGTGCCACAAGTCCTCCTTTTCTTTTTGCGAATACAGACTAACATGGCTGCTACTCTGAAACCTGTCTTTAGAGACGGTTAACACATATCATTGCTGCAGTTATAAGGTACGCCCCAGCACTTCCTAGGCAGGCCTACATTATTCTTAAGGTAAAAAGCACGACAGAGAAAACATTCAAAACAATACGAGAATCCACTCACATGCTGGCTGTTTGCTGGATCAGGAAGAAGGCCTTGAGTCAGGTTAAAACCAGGCTATTTATCCAAAACTGCTTTCTTTGTCTGTTGTGCCCTCGAGAATCCAGTTCGATCTCGTGTACGCGCAGTGCTCCAGGGGGTGTCTCCTCTAGAGATGTTACAGGCTGCCGGGGTGAATTTCCTTTACCACCTCCTGCTGTTCTCCTATTGACCTGTCCCGTGGAAATACATGCAATTCTGCAGTAACACAGACACCATCGCGTTTTCAGTACATGGAGAGCAAAGATGTTAAAACAAATGCAAAACGTTTTAATTTAATTCAGTAACGTTCAGTGAGGACATTGCAGGAAGTTATCAGCCTGTCACAACAGGATGATCCTGAGCCCATAAAACCATACAGCTTGCAGTGTGTACTGAACACCTGGACAAACATCCCAGGGCAGGGACAATCCTGGGAAAACCTGGACAGGTGGCCATCTTGTACCACACAGGCCAGGCCCTGTTACCGTGGCGCAGCGGCCATCTTGGGCCATACTTGTTGGGCCCAGTTACCATGGCGCAGCGGCCATCTTGGACTACATGACTTTCACAAGGCCCAAGTTGCAAAGAAGCCACTGGCCCTTGGCTTTAAGGTACCAGACACAGCTACAGGCAGCAGCACCAACGGGGAGGGGGAGAGCCTCCAGCCCAGCAAGCCCCACATGCTGGCACAGACTGAAGGAGCAGTCGTACGTTACGAGGGCTCTGTACCAAACCGACAACTCTCATTTACCCTTTGGTCTCTGTCCCAAGACTATGGGGTCAGCTCCCGGCCCCGATGGAGTAGCAGCAGCCTCGCAGCGATGGCAGCTCCCAGCTTGCGGGTCCTAGGTGTCTCCCACTCTTTCCTGCAGGGATTGGGGCTGGGAAAGCGAAAGGAAGACGTGTTAGGTCCAGCCACTTTGCAATGGGATCCATCTACAGCCACCCCTGGATTTGGGCAGGCAGCCTCTTCTCTGCTCCACCCCAGACTGCTGGCCCCAACTCCTCCTGCTCACTGCAGTACAGCAGCTATGGGTTGCCATCCCCTCTCTCACCCCTGTGGCCGGTGGCTAAGGGGTGGGGAGATATAATTCTCTAGCTAAGCACTGCTAAGCAGGGGCAGGCTGAGTTGGTGCTGTGCAGGGAGCAGGACAGAGGCTCAGTAGGGGGCGCTCTGCCCTCACAATCAATGCTGACCCCAGTGCCTCGGCTAAGGGGTGCTGTGCTGCTGACCTTAACATGAGATTTCAAAATGAGGCTCACTGACACCGCCTGGTCACTAAACCTGCCTAGCACTTTCCCCAAGAGCCCCCACTATCTGGCCAAATTCCAACATGGCCCATTCAATTTGGCCTCCTACCGACCAGCTGGTTACAGGAGTGTACTTCTTCTGCTGTCCCATCGGTTGGGTAGTGTTTCTGTGCTTTCCCTGCCCCAGAAACAGCTACATCTCAGCATGGGCAAGAAATCCCTGTGTAAATGGCTCCCACACCCCTCCCCAGAGGTGGCTGCCTCTCAGCATTGAGCGAGAGAGCTCTGTATAAACAGTTCCCATGCCCCACCCCAGAGGCGGCTGCATCTCAGCACCGATGAGGGAGGGAGCCATGTATAAACAGCTGCAGTGCCCATCCCAGCAGCAGCTACATCTCAGTGCCAGGCGAAGGATCCCTGTATAAATAGCGGCCACATCTTCGTGCTACCCGAAGAATCCCTGCATAAGCAGCAGCCATCACCCATTCTCCCAACTCCCTCTGACCTGGGGTTGGATCGGGATTGGTACCCAGAGCTGATAGACCCCATATCACATTCCACCCCCCCTCCCTGCGCGGTGGCCACCAGTTACTGCATTTTAAGAGTCCTTGGCAAACTCCACCGCCTCTCAGAACCAAAGCAGGAGACTGCTGGACTCTGAGCCCCTCTGGTCATTCTGCCCCATCCCTCAGGTCACTCCTCCACCCCATCTAATTCAAACTAGCCCCTCCCCCAAAGCTCTTTATGTCCCCTAGTTCCTCCCAGTGTCTTTAAGCAGAAAGCTTTGGAAAAATCCTGCAATGATTGTGCAGACTGAGGTCACCTTTAGCTTCTGCTGAGAAATCCTCCCCCACAGGGACTAGGGGACAGGATTCCACAGCACGGGGGCGGCTCTAGGCTTGTGGGGCTGCCAGCAGAGACTATTGCAGCACCTTGGGCTTTGAGGCCATCATGCTAACATCATCCCTCCCTCCCCCCACGGTTAATCGGGTGTATTAATCTGGCCATTTGCAGCTGGGCCAGGCGGGGAAGGATTTGTGATTTTAAAATGCACCACCAGCTGTTCAGCCACCTGAGCAGGGCAGCCATTTAATTAATCAGGATCCAGATGCGGGGTGGAGGAATTGTCCTCCGCACTCACTCTGGCTCTCTCTCTTTCTCCACACTTCCTAATCCCCACAAGTTGGCAGCGTCTCATCCGCATAGGTATCAGCAAATCATCGCCCCACTGGCCCCCCTCAAAGGCAGTATCACATCACCTGAGTCTTGACTCTAGTCTCAGGCCTGGTACTGTTTGTGTACAATAGTAGCTAGAGACCCGCCCCCAGAGATCGGGGCTCCATCATGCCAGGCACTGCACAGACCCACAACTGAGACTGTGGCCCCCGTCATGCCAGGTGCTGCACAGGACCCGTACTGAGATCGGGGGGCCCATTTTACCCAGTATTGCACAAACACACAGCAAGAGAGAGTCCCTGCCCCAAAGAACCTAAGCAGACAAGGGGAAGGATAATTTTCCCCATTTGATGCAAAAGTCAAGGCATGGAAAGGTTACATGATATGCCCGAGGTCACATGAAGTTTGGCAGAGCCAGGTGTCCTGACTCCCAAGGTAGTGCCCTAACCACTGGACAACACTGCCTCCAAATTCCTCCAGAACCCCCAGACCAGGGGAGTATGAATTGCTGATGTTCTGGGCTCACACACAGGGCTATGGGTAGGGTGATCTGGCACATGCACCCGCTGGAATTTAACCCCAGCACCCCAGTCCCAGACCCAACCCCAGGAGACAGACAGCAGCTTTTCAATGTGTCTTTATTGGCAGGGTCCAGAGGGAGCGTGAAGTCTCAGCAATACATACACTGGGAAGCACAAGCCCCTCTCCCCGCCACCCCCCTCCCTCCTCCCACAGGCCTTAAACTCATGGATGTGGGCAAGTGCAGCCACTAACACAAACCACCCACTGCTTAGGGTGTGGATGGGCCCCATGTGGGTACTGTTCCTAGCTGTAGATCCCACCCCAAGAAGAAACTTTCACCTGTACCTGATCTGTGCTCCCCATGCCAGCCGCCTCCCTCACTGCTGGGATCCCTCCCCCGGCTCCACTCCCCAGCCTGCGCTCCCCACACCACCTCCCCTGCAATTGCTGGGATCCCTCCTCCATCCCCACCCCCGGCCTGTGCTCCCACAAGCCTGCCTCCACCATCCTGCACTTCCCACGCTGTCTGCCTCCCTCCCCTACTGCTGGGATCCCTCCCCCATCCCCATTCCTTTCCTGTGCTCCCCATGCCGCCTGTCTCCCTCACTGCTGGGATCCCTCCCCCATCCCCATTCCTTTCTTGTGCTCCCCACACTGCCTGCCTCCCTCCCCCATCCCCATTCCTTTCCTGTGCTCCCCACGCCGCCTGCCTCCCCCACTGCTGGGATCCCTCCCTGGCCTGCAGTCCCTACACTCTCCCAATGCAACCTTCTCTGCTATGTGTGGGGAGGATAATTTTGAAATGTGGGTGGTGTCAAGGCCACCCCGACCTCAGCCAGCAATTTAGCAACATTGTGGATTACATCAGCAATAAATTACCAGAGCCCTCCCTCCTCCCCCCCCGCCAAGGACCCCAACTCTGCAGCGCCCCTCCCTCAGTCACTCATGCACAGTGTCTGGCAGACCCTGGGGGGATTTGAAGGCATCGGGTATGTCGCACTCCAGTTTGCAGATAACCTTGTAGATGGATTTCTTCCAGGAGGGGTCAGCATCACAGCCCCGGGAGATGGCACTAAAGAATTCACGCAGGGTGATCTGGGAGACCTCCAGGAACTTGCTGGGGATCTGGGTGGGGGGAAAAAAGACATGAGGGCATCACCCTGTCAGGACTGGTGACACCTGGCGCAGGAGGGGTCTTAGCAGGGCTCTTTTATTCCTCCCCCAAGGTCAATTTCCTCTTGTCAATTGCTCCCATGCTGCCAAGATCACCCCAGGCCTGCACTCCTCACCTCAGCCAGGATCCCTCCCCAATCCCCAACTTGGCCTGTACTCCCCTTCCCACCCACGTGCCCCACTTACGGGGCCCCTCCCAAATCTCCACCTGGTCTGTGTGCCCCACGTTGCCTGCCTCCCTGCCCACCTCGTAGTCATTGGCTTTGTTGTAGTGCTGGTTGAGGACACGTGCCAGCTCCGAGTCCCGGGTGACAGTCAGCATCTCGACGCTGAGCACCCCATCGCTCAATGCCTGGCGTGAGAACTTCTCCATCTGGATGTAGAAGAACTCCCGGAAGTTGCTGAACCACTTGATGAGCTGGGACGTGATGCAGCGATTGAACTGTGGGGACAGCAAGAGGAGAGAGACGTTGCCATCAACGCAGCCCTGGGCCTCAGTCCCCCAATTCACTGAAAACGGAAGTGTGACCCACATTCCCTGCCCCAACTTCCTGGGAAAAGGGGGGGTCCAATCTCCCCTTCCTGCCCCCCAATTCCCTGCAAACAGGGGTCCAATCCCCCTTCCTTCCCTCCAGCTCCCTGGGAAAAGGACAGTCCAATTCTCCCCCGTCACATCTCTCGTCACATGATCTACCCAAGTGTCTGTTTCTGGCAACACGGTCAGTGGGGGGGGGGGCGGGGGGAAGGGACCCTCCCTCCATGGGTGGATGGTGCTAGAGGACCTGCATGGGCCATACAGAAGGGGGCCTGGATCCATGGGGAGGGTCCATGGTCAAACTGTCCCAGAGTTGGGGAGGTTCTGAAGGACCCACCTTGACGTCGGAGAAATAGGTCTTGAGCGTCCCGGAACTGGGGTAGCGAGTGTAGAAGAACATCAGCTTGGCCTTCTTCAGGTGCCCAGGGGTGAGGCCCTCCTGGGAATGATGGGGTTAAGGAGCAACCAGGGGAAGGGCTATAATGGGGGCACCTCACTCCAAGGCCCTCCAGAGAGCAGACTGCCCCTGCCCCCCGCTCCCCCAAGAAAGCAGTGACCCCTGACCACGAGCTGAGAATAGAACCCAGGAGAGTCCTGACTCCCAGCCCCTCCTCCCCATTGTACCCCACGAATCTCACCTCAATCTCTTATCTCCACCCCGGCAGCTCAGCTCAGGCTGTAAAGAGAGAGGGGGTCAGTGGGTCATAGGTTGTGTGTGTGGGGTGTATGTGTGTGTAGCAGTGTGTATGGGGGCTTTCGGGGGAGGGGCAGTGTAGGGGAGATGGCTGTAAAGGGACAGGGCAGCATGGGGGAGGCAGTCAGGGAGGGGCAGTGTGTAGGGCGCATGCAGTGTGTAGGGTAGGGGATAGTCGAGAGGGGGGCAGCACGTGGGGCGGGAAGCAGTCAGGAGGGGGGCAGCATGTAGGGCGGGGACAGTGGGGGGAGAGGGCAGTGTGTAGAGTGGCGGACAGGAAGCAGTGTGTATACTGGAGGGCAGTTAGGGGAGGGGGCAGCATGTAGGGCGGGGGATAGCGGCAGGAAGGGGCAGTGTGTAGGGTGGGAGGCAGTCGGGAGGAGGCAGTATGTAGGATGGGGGACAGTGTGGGGAGGGGGCAGCGTGTAGGACAGGGGAGGGGGCAGCGTGTAGGGCGCGGGACAGCGGGGAGAGTGTGTAGGGTGGGAAGCAGTTGCGGGAGGGGGCAGTGTGTAGGATGCAGGGCAGCGTGTAGGGTGGGCAGTGCGTAGAGCGAGCAGTGTGTAGGATGGGGGGACAGCAGGAGTGTCTTTGCCAGCCCACCCCCACTAATCCCGGGGATTATTCCCAGCAGGTGCCTAGTGGGTTTCAGGAGGAAGCTCTTTCTGAGCTGGTGCAATCAGCTTAGGGTCCGGCTCAGCCTGGTTAACCATTAAACCTACGCCAGGCCTCAGGGGACTAGCGGTGGGTGGGTGGTGTGGAGGGAGCAGGTGATGCTAACACCTGCCCTGCCAATGCCTCACAGGTGGCAGCAAGATGTGAGCAGGTGTGGAGTGGAGCAGGGCAAGGCCAGAGGGGAGGGCTGGCTGAGCTGATGGCAGGGCTCAATGAGTGTATGTGGTGTGCGTGAGGTGGGGGGACAGGAGTATGTGTATGGGTGTGGGTATGCTACATATGGGCCGGGGGAGGGAGAAGGAAGAGGCTGTATGTGGATGTCCAGGTCAGTATATGTATATGAGGCAGGGGCCAGTGTGTGGGAGTTCAGCAAGGGGATGCCCGTGTGTGGGTCTATGGGAAACTGTGTGTGCGTGGATGGTGAATGTGTGTAGGTTGGCTTGGGGCAGAGTGTGTTGTGTGGTGGGTCAGTGGAGGATAGGTTGTGTGTGTGGAGTGAATGTGTGTGGGCTAGTTGGGAGCAGGATTGGGGGGGCAGTGTGTGTGGATCGGGGGGGACAGGGTGTGTGGGTTAGTGTGTGTGCGGGTCAGACTGTGTGAGTGGGTCAGGATGTGCATGGGGGTGAATGTGTGTGGGTTAGTTTGGGGCAGAGTGTGGAGGGCAGGGTGCATTTGAAGGGGGTGAACCTGTGTGGGTTAGTTGTGGGCAGGGTGTATGCGTGGGTCAGTGTGGGACAGGATGTGTGTGTGGGGGGTGAATGTGTGTGGGTTAGTTGGGGGCAGGATGTGTGAGGGAAGTGTGGGGCAGGAATCGGATCCTCTCCCCACTCTACCCTAGTCCTGGCCGGCTACTAAAGGATATTGAGGGCCTGTAGAGTGCTGGCTCCTGGCCATGGTGCGTCTCCGTGGCCTGACTCTTGGGGAGCTGGCGGTCAGTCGGCTCTGCCAGCTGGAAGAGGGCACAGTGCGGCTGCAGCAGGTGGCGTGAGGACAGCTTGGTGCGCAGGCTCACACTCTCCCAGTAGGCCTCTCCTGCTGCTCTGTCCTTGAAGGCAGCCAGGTATGGGGGCACAGCCATGGGCTGGGGGAAGGTGCTGGCCACCAGCTCTGGGGGGGCACGGGGCAAGCTCTTCCTCACCACTAGGGGCAGTGCCTCTGTCTGGTCACTTGGGTAACTGCAGGGGGGCTCCTCCGGTGGGGGTTGCTGGCGGGCAAACACCTGCATGACCGTGTCCACCACCTGGGTCATGGCTGCCCCAAGCTCCTCCTTTAGGGCCTCAGCCAGGGTGCCAGGGTGCCTACTCCCTTCCCCAGGATGCCGGGTGCTGGCTCCAACTCTGCTTGGCTCCTGGGACCAGGCTGCCCCCATGTTGCTTCTTTCCTCCTGGGCCACCCCGCTGTAGATCTGGCACAGTTTCTCCTGCAGCTGGAACACTTGCTCACGCATCTTCTCCAGCTGCTGCTTGAGCTGGCTCCGCTCCTGGGCCCGGCGGGAGCGGCCATACCCAGAGCCTCCTTCTTCCAGGCCCCCATCACGGTATGAGCTGCTGATGCTGCACACGATGTTCTCTACCCGGGCCCGCTTAGCCCAGACAAAGTCCTTGGCACTTTCTGGATCCAGACCCCTCTTCGCCGGGACCTCCCCGTCCCCCTGGGAAGACTCGCCCAAGTCACAGGCCTCCACCAGCTTGGCCTTCACACTCCTGCGCAGCCATTGGGAAATGAGATCACTGTCAGGGTAAGGGGCCGCCATGTCCCCACAGCCCCTAGGTTGGTTCTGGAGGCTGAGCTGGTAGCCGGGGTCCTCCAGCTGCTGCTCCTCTAGCCGCTCCAGCTTGAGATTGGTGCCGGAGAAGGACATCGTTGTTGGGAGTCTGCAAAAAAGATCAGACACATGGGAGTTGGGGAGCCGGCTGTGCACTGTGCTCCCTCCTGCAACACAGCGCCCCCAGTACCGCTCTGGGGCATTGGGGTCAACACTGAATACCAGGGGAGAGTCCCCCTACTGAGAACCTGCCCCACTCCCTGCAGCACAGCACCCGCTAGCAACACACTAGGGCACTGACGGTGAAGGGAGAGTGCCCCCTACTGACTCCCCCAACCTGCTCCTTCTTTGGCTTTTCTCAGAGGATCCCGCTCTGTGTGGTGGGGTGGGGTCTGTCTCAACCCCAACCTAAAGGTGGGGCAGGAGTTGGAAGGGGTTAATACAGCTGGCTCATGCAGAGATCCCAGCTGGTGGACCTTGGGCTAACAGGTTAGGGGAGGGTGCAGGGCCATTTAAGGGCTGTAGGCAGAGGTGCCACTAGAGCAAAGGTTCACTCTCCCCCCCGCCCCCAGCAAACTCTCCCCTCCATGGTCTCTGGCCAAAGCAAACAGGCCTCTGGCTGCTCCCTGAGAAGGCAGACGTGTGTGGGCCTGATACAAACCTAACAACCCCCTGTTTTGCACCACGCACAGTGCCCCCAACCCTCCATCCCCTGCCCCCACATCCACCCAGGCCTGGGCTATGGCAGACCTCCCAGTTCCCCCTCTGAGAGCGCCCTGTCCCCCTTCCAGCAGCCCCCCCTCCCCCCGCCTCTCCTCTGCTGTGATCCCCTCGCTGCCCCAGGCTGTGGCAGGCCATCCTGCTGAGATCCCTGCCCCCCTCCCCGCAGCCCTCGCCTCAGACCCCCCTCCCCGACTCCTTCAGGGCCAGGATGCTGCTCTCCATTGTTTTTATCCTGACACAAGAGTGCAACCCCTCCTCCTCCCACCCCCCTCCCCCGCCCCCCAAACCCCTACTAGGAACAGGCTGTGTTATGGGTAGAAAGCAGGAGGATGGGGCAACGGGCATCTAACAACCCCCATGACGTTGGCTGGAGGGGGGCAGCAGCAGGATTCTGGGATCTGTGACTCTCACTCTGGCTAAACTTTATAGTAAACAGGTAAGTCCCCTACCTCCCTTCTGCCACCCTGCATCCTCCGAACCAGGCCCTGCCTCCCGCAGCATCCTCCACCTGTCTCCCCCCAGCCAGCCCTCTACATCCTCCCACCCAGAACCTGCCTCCTTCCAGCCCTTCTACATCCTCCACCCAGACCTTCCCTGTTCCCTTGCATTTCCCATCCCAGCTCTCCCCTAACCTCTTCCTGCACCCCAAATCCGGACCTTCCTACCCCCCAGCCCTGCATCCCCTCTGGCTCCCCTAATTAGCCCAATCCCCCAGCCCCTCTGCAACCCTGCTTCACCCCCTGCACCGCACCCCCAGACCTTCCCTGGCCCCAAACCCTGAGCATCACCTGATCCAAACTCTGCACCCAACTCCCAGCCTTCCCCTGCTCCCTGTATGCCAACCCTTATATTCCAATTCCAGCTTCTCCTCACCCAGACCCTGCCTCCCCTCAACTTCCCCACCCTGCTCCTGAACCCCCATGACCTCTGTTCCCCCTCCTCCCCAGCATCCCTGGGGTGCCCTGGAAGTCCCCAGTTGACTCTGCCCCTTTTGCCCATGCTGGCACCTGAAGGCAGGTGCCAGGGGCAGATGGTATTCTGACTCACCGCTTGGCAGGTGCCCACCCTGGGGAGAGCCCCTGAGCCCTGATTCCTGATGCCAGCTAGTCTCTGCCACACTGATTGACAGAGCCAGGAAGGACCTGGGTCATTCCTCTGGTGACATCACACCACGGGGACACAGCCCCACGTGGGGGGAGGGGAATGCCAGTAGTAGGGGAGGAGCTGAACCATGATTGGGCAGAGGGTTATCCCCTTGTCAATCCTGAGGCAGAGTGGGAGGAGGGACAAGCTGGACCCAGATGCCAAAAGGAAGAGCCAAGTCCTGGAGACCATTAAGGGAGAAGGAAATGCTAGGAAATAAGTGAACACAGGAAGCCACCCCCCTCCCAGAACTGAGGAGAGAACCCAGGAATCCTGACAGCCCCCCACTCTAACCCATTACACCTTGTTCCCCTCCCAGAGCTGTGGGGAGAACCCAGGTGTCCTGACTCCCAGCCCCCCTGCTCTAACACCCATTACACCCCACTGCCTTCCCAGAGCTGGGGGGAGAACCCAGGTGTCCTGACTCCAAGTTCCCACTCCTGACCCTGTCCCACTAGAACTCACTGCCCTTCCAGAGCTGGGATAGAACCCAAGAATCCTGGCTCCCAGCTGCTCCAGTCCCCAGACGTTTGGCTAAGTCAGGTGGCTACAGCCCTCGCCTCCCAGCTGCCACTCTGGGGTGCTGTAAATCACACCATAAATACAACGGTACTTCCCCTCAGGCAGCTGGCAGCCGGGGCAGCCTCGGAGCAGGAAGGGACCTGCCAGAATCCAAGGGGCCACAGTGAGTGAGTGAGTGAGTGTGTGTGTCAGTCAATGTGACCCCAGTGGGGGAGGGAATCAACAGGGTCTGGGGGGTCCTACGTGGTTGGGATCTGTGGAGTCCCAGGAGGAGGGAAGGGGACAGGGGGAATTGCAACCTAAAACTGCAACATTTATGGGGCAGCTGTTCAAACAGACAACCCCCTCCCCTAAACACATGTACCCACTCGCATTCAGACACCTTCCTCATGCACAACCACACCCAATGCTCACAGCCAGGCGTACCCACACTGCTTCACATAGGGCCCACTATCTAGCTGTCAATACTCCCCTCCCTGAGTCGGGACAGAACCTGCCTCCCAAGCCCTGCTGTTCCAATGACAAGACATCACTCCCATTCCTGTGGTGTGGACACAACCCAGGAGTCCTGATTCCCATATCCCCCATCCTCAATGCTCCACCCTGCTCCCCTGCCCACAGGGTCTTTAAGGGTCTCTTCCCCACTCATCCCAGACCCACTCCCCAGGGCTGGTTTAATGAGTTAACCCTGGGAGAAGCCTTTAGCCAACCCATCAGGAATGCGGGTGGATTAGTCTGGGCCTGTGGCCGCCACAATAACCACCCAGCCCCGTACGTGGGTGGCAGGCCAGGGCTTAGGCACAAGTGCTGTGTCTGCTCCTATATTCACGTCTCGATGCGTCCAAAGGATTTGTGCCCCCCCCCCGCGCTGCCTGGCCCATTCACTGCCTCCATTCAGCCCTTAATCTCCAGCCCCCACCCCGGCCACTCCGCGCCTCTTGTTTTCTGCTTGCTGGCATTATCAGGGCCTGTTTTCATGCCCCTTTGACACAGCAGAGTTCCAGGGACCCATAGGGTCTTTGCACAGAGTTGCACACCCCAGTGCAGGGAGTTGTTCCCCTGGAGGCATGGGGGGAAGTCATGGCTCTTCCCAGTCCCTCCCCGCCCATGGATCTGGGAATAGAAATCCTGACTCCCAGCAGCCCCGCTCTAATCACTAAACTCCACTCTTCTGCCCACAAGGTATTTAAGGGCCTATTCCCTTCACCCACCCAGTATCTGCTCCCTGCCTGGGGCAATTCTGGAAGGTGCGCAGACTGGCAAACTCCCTTGCACACTGGCAGACAGATCCTCCTGGTTCTTTGTGACCAGTGCCATAGGTGACCCATGGGACCAGAGACCTGCCAGCTGTTTTCATGTGTGGACACACAGTACCCATTGAGCCAGGCACTGTACAGACTCACAATGGGGATCAGAACCCTTGTCATCCTGGGTGCTGCACAGACCCATGACTGAGACTGGGGCCCCTGTTGTTCTGAGTGCTCCACAATCCGCAGCTGGGACTGGGGTCCCCTTTGGGCCAGGCACTGCACAGACACAGAGTGAGAGACAGTCTCCTGCCCTGAAGAGTTTGCAGTCATGGACAAAGGCAGGATTATTCTTCCCATTTGTCAGACAGGCAACCTGAGTCACAGAGTGGATGATCACCCATAGAATTTGCAGCAGAGCCAGGAATTGAACCCAGCTGTCCTGAGTCCCAGGCCAGCAGCCTAGCCCCTGGAGCACCACCTTAAAGGGCAGACGTGACCCATCTGGATCACTACGGAACAGAGTCACCTGCTCTGATGATGGCAAAATTCCCCAGACTAATAAAAGCTCCAGATAAGCAGATTCATTAATCTCCTGGGAGAGACAGGCCCCTCATCCATTACCTGAGGATCTGTCACTTACCCCGTCACAGACATCACGGGCAGGAGTTTCCCAGGGGCTGGAAGGTCCCAGCTTATCAGTCCCAGCTGGGCCCCGTGAGAACATGGGCCTCCAGTTCCTCTTGAGAGGCTGCTGTGTGTTTGCCTGAGTTGTTTTAAGATTTAATTGGACACCATAAAGGGGAGGGAGGGAGAGGCACCTTGCAGGGAAATAAACACAGCCCAGATTCTCAGGCTGTCGGATTCTGAGTTATAGACACCCCCCACCCATCCTGGGTATACACAAGGGTGCCTGGGAATGGGACATGGGTTTTTTCCTAGATGGTGCTAGCTAGCTCCAGTCTGGCCTGAGTGGGAGACTGGTAGGCTCAGGAGGCCTGGGAATAGGATACAGCACCTTTCACCTCTAGGGGGCACTGGCTTCCATCCATCCCCAGGTGAGGGGGACCAGCTGGCTCAGAGGGGTAGGTCCTTCCCTCTTTAGGGGACATCAGCTCCGATCCAGCCACCGGGCAGGAAATGGAACATGGGGTCTGTCCCCCATAAGGGGCATCAACTCCAATCTAGTCCCAGGACTGGGGGCCTGGCTAGCTCAGGGGGGCTTGGGGATAGGATATGGGGCTTTTCCCCTATAGGGGGCCTAGCTCAAATCTGGCCTTACAGCAGATAGACTGGCTGGTTTAGGGGGTTGGGGAATGGGACACAAGCCTTTCCCCATCCCCATTTTGGGGCAGTGGCTCTGATCCAGCCCCAGGTAGGGGGACTGGCTAGATCATGGGTGTGAGGAATGGGACAAAGGGCCTTTCCTCTCCAAGGGGAACTGGCTCTGATCTGGCCCCAGGCCAGGGAGACCAGCAGGCTCCAGGAGGCGGGGAGTAGGAAACGGGAAACAGTGGGAAACCCCTTTTCTGTATGAGCACAACCTCCTCAGGTCTCTGGCCTTCGCCTCTCTCAAGGAGGAATCTTGTGATTCTCCTACTCTTGGCCTGGGTGCTGGGCTACATCTGGGCCCATCCCGGGCCTGCTGTGTTCAGGTACCAGCAGATCTTCCCTCTGGGAGCCTGTAACTAGTGGTTTCAGAGTAACAGCCGTGTTAGTCTGTATTCGCAAAAAGAAAAGGAGTACTTGTGGCACCTTAAAGACTAACCAATTTATTTGAGCATAAGCTTTCATGAGCTACAGCATCCGATGAAGTGAGCTGTAGCTCACAAAAGCTTATGCGCAAATAAATTGGTTAGTCTCTAAGGTGCCACAAGTACTCCTTTTCTTTTTGTAACTAGTGGGTTACAGCTACCCCTAAGAGCCTTCGTCAAACCCAGGTATCAATTACTGAACCACAGGAACAAAGCACAAAGGAAAATGTTCTATCCCAACCATCGGCCTAGGTGCATGGCTCTCTTTTCTGGCATCCAACTATGCTTCTGGTGGGCATCCTGCAGGGCGCACTACCCCCCAGATGAGCAGGCCTCGGGCTTTAGTCTCAAAAACCTGGGTCATTTTAAACTCTGCCAAGATTTGGGATTCCCATCCCATTCCCAGAGCTAGGGATAGAACCCAGGAGTCCTAGCTCCCGCCCCAGCCCTCCCCCCACGCTAAACCACTAGTCCCTACTCTCCTCTCTGAGATCCTCTGGCAAGGACGCGTGTGCATCCCAACTCTCAGACATCACACACAACCCCCATTCCACACTCAAATTCACACACACACACACACACAGAGACCCTGCCTCATAACGCCCCCACTTGAGAAACCTCACACACAACCCATCCCCCAGTAACACCATGACTCCCCACATACACACAAGGCAACCACACACAATACCCCTAGATAAACACAACCCCCCATTTATCCCCAATGATTCACTCACTTCCCCCCACGCACTGCCTCAGAACGCTACATACTCAGTCCCCCTAGACATTAACACAATGCTCCAGCATGGCAGGACCACACCACAGACAGAGGTGGATTAAGGTTTCGTGGTGCCCTGAGCCAGAGCAAGTAGGGGGCCCACTCCCCATAGCTTCTGCCTGTGGTCCCGTTCCTGTTCCACCTGTGGCTCCGCCCACAGCCTCACATCTTGTGTCCTGTCCAGTCCCCCCCGCGGTGCCCACTCCCCCCTTCGGCTCAGCTGCTGTAAGTGCTGTCTACCCTCCACCCCCCGCTAGGGCCACAGCAGGAAGTGAGAGCTCCCCCCAGCCCAGAGGCCACAGCAGGGAACCAGAGCTCCTCCAGTCCTGGGGCTGCAGCCAGGGTGAGGATGCTAGGTCTTCTCCTGCCCTGCCCGGCACTGCGACTCACCCAGCCCCACCTCAGTGCTTGTCTGCTGGGGGTGGGGCTCCCCAATTGGCCAGGGCCCCTGGGCAGGGGTGCTATGGGCCCATTGGCTAATTTGCCACTGCACAGACCCACAACCTCTTACAAATCAACATTTATTGTAAAACTGACTTCTACTCCCTTCAGACATCCCAAAATTCCAGGGGCGCTCTGGGCTGTGTCCTACATCTCCCACAACCTCCCGCCTGGGGCAGGGGACACTGGCTGACATTCCATACAGCTCCCCGCCATGTGGATCGGGGACCCAAAACCATCACACCAAAGCTCAGACCCAAACCAACTCTCACAAACCCCAAGATCCAAGCCAGCTTCCTGAATCGCAAACCCACGAGGGGCGGGGAGGAGGGGCAAGACAAATTATGCAGCACAAGGGGTCAAATGGAGGAAGCCGAGCCCATCAACAGAGAAAGATTGCCCAGAGCCATCCAGTTGCACTAGGCACAGGTAAGTTACTTCCTTTACCCTCTTTTATGCAGGGGGAAAAAGAGGCAAAGGGAGTGGCTTGGCGGAGGTGACACACAGAGAATCAGTGACCGAGCCACTAAGAGAACCCAGGAGTCCTGGCTCCCAGTCTGTTACTCTAAACCGGATTCCTCTTTCACTGCAAGGAGCAGAAGCCAGGGACAGGAACACAGGAGGCTCCCTCTCAGCCCTTCCCAGAGCCAGCAATAAAACCCACAAGTCCTGACTCCCAATCCAGCCAACTAGACTTCATTCCCCTCCCAGAGCCAGGGAGAGGAACGCAGGAGTCCTGGCTCCCATCCTCACCCCAAGGTCTCTTCAAACCATTAGCTACAAGCATCTTCGATGATCTCCAGCAGGGGGGCCTCCCCTCGTTTACTGTCCACTAGCAGCTGCGAGGGGCTGTGGACCAGCACGTCTGGGTCCCTGAAAGCTCCTTTCTGGAAGACCACGGCTCCATCCAGCACCATGAGCCCATGATGGCAGCAAAGCTCTGCCATCTCCTCAGGACCGTCCACTGCCAGAAGCCGGGCGAGCCAGGTCAGGGGGCAGCGACAGTTCCTGGTACTGAAGCCGTGGCTAAAGGTGAGCAGTGCCAGGCGCCGGGCAGGGCCCAGGTGCCGATGGAGGGCGCAAATCGGCAGGTAGGGCAGGGCCTGCACCAGGCGGAAAAACCGTGCCCAGTTGCGCTCCAGGTAAGCCTGGTTGACAGCCAGCGCTGTGCGGAGTTCGGGGGAGGCCCGGACAGGGTCTGGGAGCTGCAGGACCTGGCGCAGGGCTTCCGGAAAGCCTAGGGTGGAAAAGGGGCAAATCAGAGCAGCACACCCTGCTGAGCCCCCCATGGCTACTTATTGCAGCACAGCACCCCCTGCTGAGCTCCCCCCACTCCCTGCAGCACAGGGCCCCTACTGAGATCCCCCATCCTGCTCCCTGCTGCACAGCACCCCTCCCTGACCGCATGCCCCTCTCCCTGTCATCTGGCTCCCTATGAGCCCCTTGCACCATTCTCTTCAGTCCAGCACCCCCTACTGAGTCCTCTGTGCCACCCCATGCAGCACAAGGAGCCCGCACTTCTCCCCGCAGCACAGTGCCCCATACTAAGCCCCTGCCCCCTCTCTGCAGCCCAGCATCACCCACTGATCTACCCACATTGCTCCCTGCAGCACAGCATCGCACTGGGGTCAGCACTGACTGCCATGGGAGAGTGCCCCCTACTGAGCCCCTGACCTTGATCTCTGTGGTACAGTGCCCTCTACTGAGCCACCACGCTATTCCTTGCATCACAATACCCCCTGCTGAGCAACACGTCCCACTCTCTGCAGCACAGCACTCCCTACTGACCAATGAATGCAGCACAGCGCCCCCTACTGAGCAACCCGCCCTGCGCTCTGCAGCACAGCGCCCCCTACTGACCCCCTCCCACTCCCTGCAGCACAGCACCCCCCCCCGAAACCTCCCCCCACTTCTGCTTGCAGCAGTGACCCCCACTGACTCCCTCCTGCTTCTTGCAGCACAGCACCTCCCAGTGCTTCTCACCCAGGTTGTAGAGGAGGAAAAGGGCCTGGAAGGCCGGCTCCCCGTGGTGACAGCTGTCCCGGTAGCAGCGCCGCAGCCAGCTGAAGCACTCCTGGAGCTGGGTGCAGTGGAGGTGGGGGTCAAAGCGGGCAGGGGGTTCCCAGCACAGCTTGTAGCCGGCATGGAGCAGGTAGCCCAGTGATCGCTCCAGCAGGGCCACGCATGGAGCCCCTCGCAGCTGCTGCAGCGTGGCATCCTGGTGCACAGCACGCAACCGGTCGGAGATGAAAGCATGAACCTCAGCTGGGGGCAGGTCAGCTCGCGGAGCCACCTGGCCCAGCAGGTAGTGCACAGTGGCCAGCAGCACTGGCGCAGGGCGCAGCTCCTGGGGCCGGGGCAACTCCTTGCCTGCAGCTGGACGGGAATACTCCTTCACCACACGGGCAGGGTGACCCTGCCGCGTCCCCTCCCTCAGCTCCAGCCGGTGCAAGCGGCCCTGGCGCTCCCGCTGTGCCAGCTCACCCAGCGGGCACATCCCAGGGCATGTGCCCACTGGGAACTCATCTGCACCCCCCATTGGGCAGGCACCTGCAGCAGAGACAGAGAGTGTGAGGATCTGGGCAGGGGGGCTGTTGGGGGTCCCCACAGCATGTGGGGCGAGATGAGGAGGATCAGGCCCTCCCTGTGGGGACTCTGAGGAGTGGCAGGTCTGAGGTAAAGGCCTCTCCTTGTGGGGCCTGGGAGGTGGGTGATCTGAACTACACCTCTGGTGGGGCGCCTAGGAGGAGACCTGGGGGTCACGGCTGTCCCTGTGGGAGAACTGGACCAATCCCAGCCGCCCTGCAAAATTATATCCTCCCCCCACACACCTGCCCAACGCCAGGGATAAAACCCAGGAGTCCTGACCCCCAGACCCCCCACTCTCCTCCCCGCTCTGAGGAAAGAGCCCAATCGCCCCTCCCCCCAACGGAACCGTCCCTGGGTCCCACAATGCCCAACTGTCTCCAACCCGCCCCGCAGCTTGCAATTCTCCCACAATGCACTGCGCCAGAGGCGGCTTCCTCCCTGCACCGGCAAACGGCCCGTCATCATCATGTGATATCATCATCCAATCCCAGCCGTGCAGGGCTCCGGGCGGGGAATGCTGCTGTCTAGTCCCTGAGAAGGCGGGGGGGGGGGACGGCGCAGTAAAGACCTGGGTTCTATCCCTGGCTCTGGGGGGTGGGCTGCGAGCTAGGACTCCTGGGTTAGAATATCAGGGTTGGAAGGGACCTCAGGAGATCATCTAGTCCAACCCCCTGCTCAAAGCAGGACCAATCCCCAATTTTTGACCCAAATGGCCCCCTCAAGGATTGAACCCACAACCCTGGGTTTAGCAGGCCAATGCTCAAACCACTGAGTTCTATTCCCAGCTCTCCCTTTGGCTCCCCTCTTGACACCGGGAGGGAGTTCTTTTGCCCTCTTTGTGCCTCAGTTGTTCCCACCCAAGTTGGCAGCTGTGCGCTTTGTTTCCTTGCTGCTTGCAAAGTGCTTTGCAATTGTGAGCAGGGAAGGGAACTCCTAGAGCTCCTTCCCCAGCCATCAGGGCAACGGGACCACATCCCTTCCAGAAGAGGAACCTAGGAAGTACCATGCCCGGGGGCCCATTTAGCCTGGTATCCTATCTCCCAGAGCAGCAGGTCCCAGCTGCTTGAAAGGCAGGTGAAGGAGCCCTTCAGTAATGACATAAGTGGATCACAGGGGCAGATTCCTCCTGACCCCCCATTAGTCAGGAGTGAGCTCTTGCCCTGAAGCATGAGGATTTCAGCCTCTTCCCAAAAACTAGGGGACATTTTACTCTTTGCTCTGGATGTTCTCGTTATTCAGATCAACATCCAAATCTAGTCTGAATCCCTCTAATTTGGCTTCAATGAGACCTTGTGGCAATGAGTCCCACAGGCTGTGTGGAGACATTGTATGATCAGACCCACATTCCCTAACTCTCTGATCAGAATTCACCCCCAAGTTCAGCCCCCAAGAAAGCCATAAAGCCAGGTTGCAGCTACACACCAGGACACTGAAGAACCAGGGAGATTTCTCTCCATTGACCCACACCCTCCCCAGCCGAACTTTCTCAGACACATGAGGGGTGGGAAATTTACAGGCAAAATACATTTAACACGCAGAATCAAGACTCCTGGATTCTATTCCTGGCTTTGGGAGGGGACTGGGGACTAGTGGTTAGAGTAACAGGGTCAGGACTCCTGGGTTCTATTCCCAGCTTTGGGAGCAGAGTGTGGTCTAAAGGGGGCTGGGAGTCAGGCTTCCTAGGTTCTTTTTCCAGGTTTGGGAATAGAGTGGGATCCAATGGGTTGGGAGGAGGCCAGAGAATCTGGTCTCCTGGGTTCTATTCCCAGTTCTTGGAGCGGGAAGGGGGGGGGTTGGGGGGGGAGGAGACAGGACTCCTGAGTTTTTTATTCAATTTAAAGAGAATCCAACAGACAGCAGCTCTCCAGAACTGTCAGCTCTCCCTGACTCGGAGGAGTCTATCAGAGTAGTTACAAGCCTCAGAAACATTAAAGGATGTACCCTGCCAGTACTCTGCAACTGAGGCACAGAGATGGGAAGTGACTTGCCCAAGGTCACACCCTGAGTCTGTGACAGCACCAGAAATCAAATCCAGGTCTCTGGAGTCCCAGCCCTGGGACCTTAACCACCAGACCTCATAGAAAGGCTCTATCCAATACTTTTCTATGGTAGTCATAGTTGAGAGCCATTAGGAAGGGGACTGAACTCAGGCTCTTCAATGCAATCAGCACAGGCCTCTACCAGATAAGCCACAAGAGAAATGCCATTAGTTGGCAGCAGCAGTAGCAGGCTCTTATCCATTGTGCAGACCAGGTAAAACACAGAGAACCTGGTCATTATGCAAGCAAGGCTGTGAGGCAGAAAGCCCTAAGGATTCCCCCAACAGTTAAGATTACAAATTAAAAATGCCCCCAGGGTAAATAATTCACCCTCTTCTCTTCTTCTCCCAAAACAAGAAGACATGCCCCACCCAACATTTCCCCATCTCTGGGTGAGGCTCACCTGCTTCTCTGAACTGAGAGCTGTATTTGATGGGTAGCTAAAGGGATGCAAGATGGAGGACCATGTATTTATAGATTAAGTCCTGCCCAGAGGCGGGATTTACCTGGGGGTGTGTGGGGGGCTAAGAGCTTTACATATAGATGAGAGCCACTAGGCTAGTTCTGGATTGACTGAGGAAGGAGAGTAGAGCTAGTCAGGTAGCAAATCTATATGACCTGGATGAGTGGGGATACAAAGAGTTCCTGGAATAAGAGGAAATGGTGAACCTTGGTATGGCGGGAGGAGCAAAGGGGTCACATAAAGGCCCTGGTTTGTGGGAAATGGAGGGCACACAGAATCCCTGGCATAGGGGAGAGAGGGGAATGGAGGGCATGCACATATTCTGGCCTGGGAGAAAGGAAAAGGGGGGCACACAGAGCACCTGGTATGGGGAGAGGGGTGGGGGGAATCACCATGAGTCATTGAAATAGAGGGCTGTGACCCAAAGACCACTTGATGCCAACTAGCAGAGGGTACAGTGATACATAAGGGTACAAGGATCCCCAGAGTTCACCAGAAAGGTCATGGAAGGTCTCTACTAGAAGCCTGCGTCACACTGATTGTCAAAATAATTGTGAGCTGGATGTATGGAAAACATGAGGAGTTGTGGCTATGCTGAAAATTGTGTTCTCTAGGCCTTGTAGTTAAAGGCAAGGCACTCAAAGCTGTGTGGGAGGCACCTATCTTCCCTGGTTGGGCCATTGTGTGTGCCCCAGGAGAAGTCTGCCAATGCACTGAGTCCAATGAAGAGCTCCTGCAGTCTCCAGAAGGAAATTAACAGGAAGAGGGAAATGGGGGGTGCAGGACGGACCCTGTTTTCAGGAAAGCTCAAAGGTTTAGTCTGGTATTTCTGGGGTGCAGCGAGAAGCCCTGGCATCCCACAATCTGCAAAGACAGACTGCCAGTGGGCTTGAGCTTATGAAAGGGGGATCTCAGCCATGCTGGCTGAAAAGGCTGGGAAAAGGACTTGGGGCAAGCCGTCCTGCAGGAGACGGGGCAACGTCTTGTGAGTTAAGTAAGTCTAGGCATGTGATTATTTTGTTTTCTGTGTAACTGAGATGGTTTCCAATATTCTTCCTGTCCCTCATTTGAGTCTCTCCTCTGCTAATAAAGGTGGTTTGTTTTCACTCTGACTGGCTAAGTGCTGGATGTTCAGCGGAGCAGGGAGCCGGAGCTGACTCTTGGAAGTTGCTGTGTGCTGCTCCCGCGGGCATGGCAAAGCTGAGTGCACCCAGTGGGTCAGGGGCTGGGTGCTCCAGGGCGACAGGTGGAGGAGGTCACTGGGGGTCAGCGTGCACCTGGGGCTGAGCTGTAGAGAGGGGGAGGCTGGGCTTGTGTTGCCAGAGGCCGGGGGCTGCTCCACAGCAGGCACAGACAAGACCCCCTCAGGCGAAGGGCAGGTGGCAGGGAGGTGCCTTGCAGCCTTGGGAGGGCGGTGCCCAGAGAGCTGTGGGGAAAACGGAGGGCAAAGAGCCCTTCTCTGCTAGTCCCCGTTACCCAAGCAGCCTCATGTCCACACCGGTTCGTTATTGACAGAAGCCTGCTACAGAATGGCCTGCAAGCCTTGTGGTTATAGATTCTGGGTTGTTGTTGCAGGGTCTCTTGCAATCACTGCCCTGTCCGATTGTGCCTCTAGGGGAAAGCTTGAGGGTTAAATCCTGACCCTGCTTTCAGGGGGAAGAGGAGAGGGTACCAGCCCCACAGGACTGATGCAGAGCCCCCTGCTAAGGACAGAGCCCTGGCCACATCCTGGGCTCCGCCAATAGCCCCCTGTGGGCTCCAGTGCTGCTGTGAGAATGAATCAGCAGCAGTCCCACTTCAGGCTTTCACACCAGTCACCCCATGCAGCTAAGTGAATGGGGGAGGACAGGTGGTGCAGGTCATGCCCACGTGCAGCAAGAAAGCAGGACCACAGGAGCTCCTCTGTATTCCATTCTCCTCTCCTCCCTTCCTGCTATAGGTTCCTCCATCCCTTTAGTGTGTTGGCCTTGTCACCTACTAGTGGCTGCAACACCGAGGATAAAAGACCTGCTGCTGTCTGAGGGAAGAGCCTTGCTCAGCTCATGGGGGAGAAGCCGAGCCCTTTGACCATTACATTCCCATGTTCAAGTCCCATGTTCAACTCCTGTGGTCTATGCCCAGCTCTGAGAGGGGAGGGGGAACTGGGAGTCAGGCCCCCTGGCTTCTATTCTATGCTCTGGGATGGGAGTGAGGTCTAGAAAACTAGAACAAGAGGGACTCCTGGATTCTATTCCCAGCTTTGCCACCAGTTTCCTATATGACTTTCGGCAAGTCATGTCTCTGTGCCTCAATTTCTGCAAAGTGGGGGTGCTGACCTCTCCCTCTGTGGTTGTGGGGGCTCCAGGGCTTGTTCATCTTTGCAAAGAGCTGGAGCTTCCTGCCCAATGACGATTCAAAGCACAAGCCAAGGCGGCAGAAGAATCACCCACTGTCTGGAGAAGTGCTGTAGACACAAACATCTTTAGTAGTGCAGAGAGAGATTTCCCCCCTTCACCATACAGCCCTGTGTTAAAGCAAACCATGGAGGCTGTGTGAGTGGTGTGTTTCTAGCCAGGACCTGTAGTCCTGCTTCTGAGCCCGGGGGGGGGACATGAGAGAAAGGCCATAGCTAAGTCACCAGTATGAGAATGCATTGGCCCTAGATCTCTTTGGAAAGGCAGCTAGGGGTTTAGATCTCAGCTCAGCCCCATGTCCTGGTGGCAGGGAGGGGACTTAGATCCTGGCTCATGGCTGGAGATGGGTCAGATGCAGCTGGACCAGCTCTTCGGCCCGATGTAGATACTCGGCTGTCTTCTTTTTCACCGCTTCCCGGCGGGCCGGATCGGGGTCTCCTGGGCAAGGAGAGGGGAAACGCACAGATGTGCCCATGACCGTAAGCAAAGAGCTGGCTCCCTGCACTGAGCTATGGTGCTAGCCCACTCCTCCCTGCAGTGAAATGTATGACACTGAGGGCTTGTCTTCAGCTGCAGAATTAATGCAAGTGCAGAGGTGGTTTGAACTCAGGCTGGCCAGCCCCGGAGGGGGTTTAGGCTAAAACTCCAGGGAGTGAATCTCACCAGTTGCTAGCACGACAACAGTGCAGGGTGACTGCAAGCTAGTGCTGCTCGACGGCAGCTAATCTTTCAGTGCCTTCCCCCAATTCCTCCCCGTCTATGTGCCTGCAAAGGACAGACAGGTTCTCCCCCAATTCACTAGAAAAGGATGAGAGCCACTCAGCTCACTGTGGTAATAAGAACTATGGGATGCCCCCTCCCCCGAAATCTTAGCAGCTCCCAGGAGTGGGGCAGATACATCAGCTGAGACGAGGCTAACAATTTGCATGCAATCCTAGAGTTAACTCTGCAGGAGACATTGTCTTGGCATGCTGCCAGCTGGTTCCAAGGGACTGGTGCATAATCTGGGTTGAGGACCAGGGATTTCAGGACCAAGACCCACACCTCCCATCTCGGTGAAATCTCAAGAAAGCAGCTGTGGGTTTGTTCTCTACGCTGGCTTGTTTGGCCACAACAGGCCAGATTAAACGTGGGAGGATCCACACTGCTGTTAGGTAGCCTGAGTTAATTTGCAACCCTCCCATGGAAATAAAAGCCCCCCCCCGAATCAGGGAAGGGCAAAGAGCCACAGCAAAATCTGTGCTTAAGACCGAGAGGAAGGGCAGCCCTGGCAAAGGGACATAGGATCAATCTCACACCCTGGGTAACCTTGATGTTGGGTGGCTCTTCCTTGCTCCTGACAGCAGGAAGAGGGTGGCTGGCTCATTGGCAATACCCAGCTGCAGCTGGGAAGCTCTTTGTGGCAGGGACGGGCTGTTCCATGTTTGTGCAGCACCTAGCACACCAGGGTCCCGCACCAGGACTGGGGTGGCCAGGTGCAGCCTCACTCGTGGTTACTGGTCAGGAGAAGGGAGGCCCACCCTGAACTCCAGGGCCTTTCTGTTTGTCTGGCTGGAATGTGGGAACGTATGAAAACTGCCTCCAACCACTTCCAGAATCTCCGGAAATGGTCAAGGTGCCAGCACTCTGCGGCTCTGGGGACAAGGAGCAAACCCCGATTTCCACTAGAAATCGGTTCACTTGGTGCTGCAGGCAGAGGCTCACTGGCGCCCTCTGCTGCTGTCTGCACATATCACAGGCAGCAGCTCACCAGGGGGCCATATACTTTGTTGCTCAGGCAGGCCAAGCTCTGTGTGTTATCCAACTTCTTAAGTGCTAATGGAGGATCGGATGGTGAGGGGTCCACCTGGGGGTGGAGGTGCGGTAAGGGTCGAAGGCCCTGGCTGGGCAGGGGGCTGGACACAGCCGGGGCAAACGAGGGGCTGGCCAGCAATGGGGCGGGGCCGCTGGCTATACAGCTTGGCCTACCTACACCATGAAGGGTGCAATGTTCCAGTAATGACAGCGCTGGCCCAGGCCAATCCCTGGATTGACTCTCATCCCCTCATGTCCCTGTGGGTGAGCGGGTTGGCTGTTGGTTTTCCGCTGTGACGTGGGGAGGGTTGTTCCACCTCAGCTTGTGAGAGCTGCCCCAAGTCCCTGCTTGGGGTGATTTAGGATCCTCCCCGCCCCCCATAGAGAGGAGACCAAGCCCGGCCTGATGGAATCAAGGCCTGTGACTCTGCTCTGTGGGGGTGGAAATCGATGGAGGTGTGACACCGCTGATGGGAGGGAGGGTTCCAAATGCAGACACTAATGGGCAGGGGGCTAATAGCTGCCGTGACACACAGACATATCTGGGAGAGTAGGGGAGGGAGCTGGGAGTCAGAACTCCTGGGTTTGATGCCAGGCTCTGGGAGAGGAGTGGAGTCCAGTGGTTAAAGCAACGGGCAGGGGGCCAGGACTCCTGCA
This sequence comes from Caretta caretta, assembly GCF_965140235.1. Classification (NCBI taxonomy): domain Eukaryota; kingdom Metazoa; phylum Chordata; order Testudines; family Cheloniidae; genus Caretta; species Caretta caretta. The sequence goes on from NC_134212.1 coordinate 32,434,591, forward strand.
TTTTGCTCTGGCTGTGCTGCAGACTCCATGCCATGCTTTGTGGGGGATGTCACTTTCCCCTCTATGCTAAGGAGGGTACTGGTTTACCAATGAGGTCAGACCAAATGGTTCCCCCACCCCTCCAAGTACCTTGCACCCCCTTCAGCAGGATGTCCACCCCATTGCGGTAGCCACAGAGGGCCCCTGCGTAGTCTTTGGCTGCTTCTCGCTTCAAGGCCAGCGTGATCTCCTCAGTGGCCACTGCCAGGTAGCCTCCAGGGTCCAGTCCCTGTATTGCCTCCTGCTCCGCAGGCTGAGAGATCTGCAGGTCCCACAGGGCATCAGCCGCCAGCTCAATGTCCTGGCCGGGGAGCATCTCTGATTCCAGGGCCAACGTGGCCCCCTGGGAAAGGCTGGCTGAGCATTGCTCTGAAAGCACAAAGTGTGTGTGTGGGGGAGGCATGTTAAAAGGTAGCAGGGACCCCCTGCCTGCTTCATGAGACTGAAACCCTCCGTTCCCCCCCTCCCACTATGGGGAGCACCAGGCAAGCTTCCCACCCCCACATCCTCCACGTGGCCTGAGCCCGCCCAGCTCCCAGAGGAGAAAGCCTCCATGTCCCACTCCCCTGAGCCAGCCAGTGCCCCCATCCTGGGCTTGGATCAGAGCTGGCATCCCCTAGAGATGACCCAGACCCATCTAACCCCCTCCTACCTTCCTTGATGAATGGGTCAAAGAGGGCCAAGTCCTGGTCAGACAGGGGGCCGCGGAGAGGCGACCCGCTCTCCTTCTCCTCCTCCCCCACAGAGGCAAAGAGCAGGTCCAGGTCCTCCTCTGATTTTGCAGCCAGTGCAGGGTCCCCTGATCCAGGCAAGAAGCACAGGAGAAAGTGTGGGTGTCTGAATTGAACCCCACCCTGAGAAGCCAGCCTGCCTACCTGCCCAGGGAGCAGCCCCACCATTAGCTGAGGGTCTGGTGCTCAAGGCCTCAGTTTCCCCATCTGTACAACCAGAAGAATCACCCCGTTTGTCTGTGAGCTCTTTGGGGCAGGGACAGCCTCTCGCCACTGTAATACTACTACTAATGCACCCACCACAATGGGACCACAGGCTTGGCTGGGGCCTCTAGATGCTACTGTATGATTAATAATAAAGCACACACCCTAATGGGGCCTGTGGGCACTACCCTACTACGACTAATAATGTGCATGCTATAATGGGGTGCAAATCTCAAGCTGGTTTCTAGATGCTACTGTAATGCTACTAATACACAACAGAATGAGGCCCTGATCTCAGCTGGGGCCTCTGGCTGGGACCATAATACACACACTATAATAAGGGCCCAATATTGGATGGGGCCTGTACATGTTACCATAATATTACTAATATTGCACACCCATAATGGGGCCCAGATCACAGCTGGGGTCTCTAGATGCTATTCTACTACGACTGTGTACCTCATAGTGGGGTCCCAATCTTGGTCAGAGCCTCTGTGTTCTGTACTCTACTGTATTCCACCATAATGGAGCCTCTAGGTACCACCATCACATGAATAGTGCTGCTAAGTGTGTCTAGGCTGGGACAGCTGAAGAGCCTCTGATCCAACAATCTTCACTGGCGAAAGTGATGCCTTTCATTATAGGCTCAGGCCCCTGAGCTGCCTCTTGTCCAGTCCCTCCCTGGTGCTGGGCTGTGACTACAGCTCTTTGTTCCCCGCTCCTGACTCGCCTGCTGTAGCAGCAGAATCCTCCCTCACTCCCCAACCTACGAACCACATGATGCATCATCCCCCGTCCCCCCCTGAATCAGCTGAATGTCATGTGCTCATGGTGCATTGTCCCCTAATCCTGCTCCCTGGCCTGCAGAGAAGAGGCGGCCTAGGATTCTGAAGCACCTGCTGCCCCAATCAGAGCCATGGATAGTCAGTGCCTTTGGAAGCCAAGCCCTTGGCAAGGACAAAGTCCTTCACGGAGATCAAGGCTGCGATTTGTAAAAGGTGTTAAATGCCAAAATCCTCTGGGAGTTGGGGACCTAATTCCCAATTGCAGCCTCCCTACTAGGGAGTGGCTCTTAGCAATTGCACTTGAGACAGCTGATCACTGGGCTGGTCAGTTTCACATATACCGAGATGCAGCATGGGCCAATAGCTAGGGAACAAGGCTGGGCCTCAGGACTCCTGGGGTCTATTCCCAGCTCTGCCACTGACCTGCTGGGTGACCTTCGACAAGTCCCTTCACCTCTCTGTGCCTCTGTTTCCCACCCTTTGTCTATTTAGAGTGTGAGCTCTTCTGGGCTGGGACCATGTAACACAAGGAGCCCTGAGCTCAGCTGGAGCCGCAATACTGGTGAGAATGTGCTCATCATAATGGGGCTCTAATATGGAGGGGTCCTCCGGGACCAACCTTAATACTCCTGCTAAGGTGCACCCCATAATGGGGTCCCTTCATGCTCCCACAATATAAATAAGAGTTGCTTAAATCTTTGCTCTGAAACGCAGCTGGCAAGTTTCCCTTCCTGCTCCCCCTGCCATAAGCACAAGGTTGGTCTGTTTGGTTAGCCAGGGTCAGGTTTAAATGGGAAAAAGGTTCCTGAACGTCACAGATCACCAACACAACATTTAATGGCACAATAATGTTTTTGCCCCTCTGTTGTGCCTTTCCGCTGTGGAAGTCAAGAACTTTGCCCATAGCAATTAATTAACCCTTCGCAGTCCTGCTGAGAGGCTGGTCAATATAACTATCCCCAATTTGCAGACTGAGGAAGAGCAGCACAGACAGGGGAAGCAATTTGTCCAAGGTCACACCATGAGTCTGTGGCAGGGCCTGAGACTGAACCCAGAAAACCCAGCTTTTGTCACTCGGTCAGACTCCCCTGCTCCCAGAGCTGGGGATAGAACCCGGTCGCCCTGCTGTAACCCACAAAACCAATAGCAAGAATCTCGTACCTGTCTCCTCTCCTTCATCTTCCCTGTTATGCTCCTCCCCTGCTACTCCCACAGCTCCCCGGGGCACTGGGCTCTGTGGTTCCGTCTGCTCCCTTCGGTGCGGTTCTGGCTCCCCCTCAGGCTCCAGGCTCTGCCGTCCCAGCTCTGCCACAGATCTCCGAGCATCATCCCCAGCATCTGTGCCCTCCTGCGGCACTGGGATCAGAGGGGGTGGCAGGATGCGTAGGTCACAGGCCTCCAGGGGCCTCTTTACCTCCCCTCCCTGGAGGAAGGGAGCAGCATGGTAAAGGGGCAGCCAGGGACTAGAGTGCTAGTCTGGCCATGGGGGCAGGGATGGGGTATTAGCCCTGTTTGCTGCCAGTGGAGCAGCGCAATGATGCTTCCCAGGACATTTTGACACGCACAGTGGGAAAGATGGGCACAAATGGGGGAAGTGACCTGCCCAGAACCACATCCCAGTTCGCCACTGACCTGCTAAGGGAACCCAGGCGCCCAGATACCAGCCCCACCCCGTAACCCACCAGATCCCACATCCCTCCCAGAGCCGGGAATAGAACCCAGGAATCCTGACTCCCAGCTCCCACTGTTCTAACCCGCTAGACCAGGGGTTCTCAAACTGGGGGTTGGGACCCCTCAGGGGGTCATGAGGTTATTACATGGGGGGGGGGGGGGGTCGCGATCTGTCAGCCTCCACCCCAAATCCCGCTTTGCCTCCAGCATTTATAATGGTGTTAAATAAACAAAAGTGTGTTTTTAATTTATATGGGGGGGGTCACACTCAGAGGCTTGCTATGTGAAAGGGATCCCCAGTACAAAAGTTTGAGAACCAGTGTACTAGACCCACTCAGTCCTGACTATCATCTTTCAGATGAGTCTCTGCTGTACACTGTGATGGGGAGAATCTCCTCAGCCCAAGCTTTTCATGGGAGGTGTAGAGCAACTGGGTGGGCCGTTGGTACTGCCATGTATGTGAGCAGCTTGATGCATCAGCAATGGACTCGGACCACTCGGTCCCTCAGCCCAGCCCTACCCCATGTACCCTGAAGAACTCCTTGAGCTGGGGGCTGTTGTTCAGCGCAGGAATGTGCACCGTGAACCTCAGCATGGCCTCAGCTGCTTTCCTGCGCTCCTCGATCACCTCGGGCTCAAAGCGGCCTGCAGGAGAGAGCTCCTATTAGCATAGGTCCTGCAGCACAACCCCCTCCCCAGACAGACCATCCACTCCACCTCTACACCTGTGGTAGATTCCAGCCCACCCACCCCTGCCACTGTCTGGTGGGCATCCCACCTCAATTCACTTCACACGGTATGATCCACTGTGTGCCTCTGTTCTGGGAATTTGGTGTGAGCCCCCCTGAGGCATGCCCTGGCATGACCTTTCCCCTTTGGGGACACCAGCTCCAGTCTGTCCCCAGGGCAGGGGACTGGCTGGTTCAGGGTGGCAGGGAATGGGCTATGGGACCTTTTCCTGCTAAGGTGCACCAGCTCTGATCCAGTCCCAGGTCCCTAGTGAATTAGGTCATTCCCATTTGAGGCCCGTTTGGTGATCTGGTTGTGAAGTGACTTGGAGGGTAGGTCCAAGTGCCCTACACCAGCAGTCTCTAGGGGTGCACTGGGGACTCAGGCTGTTGTGCCTGGGGAAATGGGAGGTGGGATGTGTGGATGGCGGGGTGGGGTCTGGGTATGTGGGAGGGGCAGTAAGGGAGCTCTGAGTCTGTGTGGGGACCTATGGGAAGTTGCAGGGTGTTGGTGGGGGGACGGGACAGGGCTGTTGGGGGAAGAGGAGGAAGGGGGCTGTGTGAAAAGAGCTGGGTGTGTGGGCAGATGTTATAGGATGTCGTGGAGCACTGTGGGGAGGAAGAAGCTGTGTGGGAGGATGCGGGAGCTACATGGGGTAGGGGGCTGTGCTGTGAGGATAGGAGGAGTTGGGCATGGGAGAGGCAGCTGTGGTGGGGGGGAAAGGTGGAGGGATGGGGAAAGCGGAGTGCATCTGCGTGTTGGGGGGAGCTCTCTCTGCCACTGCCCCTGCTCTGCGGGCACCCAGATGAATCAGGCTCCAGGGGCTGCTGAGTCCCCTGCCCCTTTGGAAGCCCCTTACCAAAGACCTGGGCTTTGGGGAAGGCGGGGAACTCCTCCATGCGCCGGAAGAGGTTGCGGTGGATGTAGGACAGGTCCCCATGCAGCTTCTTGAAGTCACTGTACCGTTTCCAGACCGTGATCTGAAGGACACAAGCCCCCCAGGTGCCCCAGTTAACTAGCCACAGATGTGCTGTAACCCTGCAGCTCCCACAGACCCTTCCCTTATTCCCCAAACTGCAACCCTTCAACTCAAACCCCCAAATCCAAACCTATGGACCCAGCTCCTTCCAGGCTGAACTTTGATGTCAAACTCCTGGATTTCTGTTCCCTAAAGCCCTCCTGAATTTCACCCCCAGACCTCGGTCACTCTGCCCCTGCCCCACAACCTTTGCCATAGGACTCAAAACCCCAAGACAAAACCATCCCCAAAACTCAGCTCCACCAGACCTCAAATTTTGGGACTTTGCCCACCACTGCTGAGCAGCCGTGCATGTGGGCTAACCTGGAGTGGAGACCCCCCCCAGAATTCTTTGCTCCCTCTCTTTGAAGACACGGATGGATGGATATGGATTCCTTCCCACCCTTTCTCGGCACCCCTCCCCAGCATGAGCAGATGGGTTTAAAAGAGTCACCTCCTTGACATCCTCCGGTTTCGTCTTCGAAACAAACTAAGGAGGGAAGAGACAAGGAGTCAGTAACTTCTGAGCCACGAGGAGGAGATGGGGAGGATTGGGGTTAATGAAGGGACCAGCTGAGTGGGGCCATCAGCCAAGGATGTGGGAAATGTGGCAGCCATGGGGTGCGGTGTGGCAGGGGTCACCCCCATGGGACATCCCCAGGTCGTCCCTGGGACATGGGCAATGTGGGGCATGCCTTTGACCTGTAACATCCCCAGTGCCTAGGGCTTATGGCAGGGCCTCCCACCTGGGACGCCCCTGGGGTGTGGGGAGCTGTGGCAGGTGCTGGCCACGACACCGTCCCACGTGCGGGTCTCCCGGGACCCAGGGACACACGGCTCCCCCTGCAGGAAGCTTCCCTCTTAAAGGGGCCACAACCACGACACGGTTCGACACCCCAAAACGGAGACCCGACAGGCCCCACACGCAGCTCCCCACCTCTTAAAGCGGCTACGCACAGTGTCCTTCCCCCTGAAAAGTACCAGGGACAAGTCTCGCCCCACGGAGGCCAAGCGAGGTGCCCCCCTCTCATGGGAGTATCAGCAGCCCCTGCTGCCCAGCAGGAAGGCCCTTCACCTTAAAGAGATCACGCGCAGCCCCCTGGGGAGGGTCCCAGGAGCTGCCCCTCACCTTGGCTGTCACTTTATACTCGGTGTAGCCCTTGGGGTGGCTCCTCGGCTCCGTGACCGTGTAATGCCGCTGGTACTCATCCTTCACCCTGCAGGCCATCACCCTCTTCCCATTGGGGCGGCGGCCCCTTTAAATACTGAACCCGCCCTCCCACACATCGGCAGCCAGCCGCCCAGCGGCTGTGACTGCCACCAGGGAGCGTGGGTTTGCCGAACAGCCACTACGCATGCGCAAGCGATGTAGCCACCTCCCCGCCCATACTACGCACACGCGGCTGGACCTCCTGTCCCCGCCCCAGCCCAGGGAGCGTGTGTAAAGTGCAAGGCTGCAGGCGAGCTGAAAAGTCAAGGGCTCTTCTGGAAAGTGTTACAGGCAGGGTAAGCGGGAAGTTGAGCTTTGAATGGGGAAAGGAATACAGAGGGGAAGACTGGCAGGGGCAAAGAGGTAATTGGGACAGCACTGGTTCTGAACCAGGGGTACACATTGCCCTGGGCGTACACCAAAGACTTCCTGCGGGTACATCAATTCGTCTAGTTATTTGCCTAGTTTTACAACAGGCTACACAAAAAGCACTAGCAGAGTCAGTATAAGCTAAAATTTCATACAATGATTTATTTATACTGCTCTATATACTATAACTGAAAATGTAACTACAATCTTTATATTCCAATTGATTTAATTTAGAATTATTTGGTACAAATGAGAGAGTGAACAATTTCTCAGTAACAGTGTGCTGGGACACTTTTGTATTTTTGTCTGATTTTGTTAGCAAGTAGTTTTTAAGTAAAACGAAACTTGGGGTACGTAAGACAAATCAGACTCCTGAAAAGGGCAACGTTGTCTGGAAAGGTTGAGAGCCACTGGGTTACAGGGTAAGGTATAAAGGGGTGTAATGTTATAGGATAGAAAGTGGAAGGTAACAGGGTAGGGCTAGGGCAGGTAAATAGAAAGTGGAGAGAAAAACGGTGTCACCCTTCTAACGCTGATGCACTTTACAAGCAGGGCAAAAAGCTGGGAATAAGGTTCGAAAACTTGATGCTTCCTGGAACCTCAATCCTCATGTCCCATTCCAACTTCAACCAGGCTGCTCAAGCCCCACAGTTCAATGTTGGGGGGCAGCTTTGAGGTACATCCTTAAAGTCGAGGTCTTGCTATTGCTGTATGGACACAGCTGACCAGAGGGTATGTCTGCAGCAGCCCAGGGGTTCTCACTGCCTGAGGGACCTTGGCCAAAACAGTACCTCTCATAGCTCTGCCATCCCTTCTCCACCCCAGAGGTTGCTGCAGCATGAGGGTGAGTGGAGAGCTTGCAGAGCAAGATGAGATTAAATGCACTGGAAAGAGGTGATTTATTAAACTGTATTTGACAAAGATTAACTTTCTCAGTCACTAAAATGCAGCTGCCTCTGGGGTGGGGCACAAGAGCTGTTTTTACAGGGATCCCTCACCCAGTGCTGAGATGTAGCCCCCTCTGAGGTGGGGAGCAGGGGCTGTTTATTCAGTGACTCCTTGCTTGGCTCTGAGATCCAGCCACCACTGACTGGGACAGAGGGGGCTGTTTAACAGCTCATAGTAAGAGTTAAGAACAGGAAGTGAATCTCTCTCTGCTTAAAACCACAGGGGGTTCAGGATAGAGGGTGAGGGAGATCCTTGCAGACACCCTCCCCGGCCTGCAACTCAGCTGAGGCTGGAAAAAAATATACCAGCATCACTAAGCCCATGTGAAAAACAGATGCTGTAGCTGGGCATCTGGAGCCAACCCTATGGGTAGTCCATCTCTCAGGGGAAGCTGGCACAATAAACCAAAACCACAAGGCAATCCACGCAGGGTCAAGGACTCCAGGCACAGCCAGGACACAGGCCACTGATTTTATTAGCGCAGGAGATGAAAAATGTGAATGAATGTTTTATACAGAGGTGGGTTGTTTTCTTTCTTTTTTGGGGGGTGAGGTGGGAAAGAGTTCCTCTCTGCCAGTACCACTCATGCACACAGTTCAGCAGGCCTTGTGCTCTAGTGATGGGGTCTCAGTTACGCCACGCCCTGCCCCCCCCATAAATGGCTTGATCCTTCTGCTTCCCCCATCATTTTGGTCCAACTGATTGCCAGCATTAAAGGTTCAAATCCTGAAACACATGCACAAGACCCGGGTCAGGGGCACTAAGCCATGCGTCAATCCAGGGGGCAGCTGGGATCTAGGCAGAGTCCAAGGAGAGTTGCTGTCCCGATGACTGACTGTTGGAGGAAAGCATGATGGGAGGGTCCATGGAAACAACAGCCACATGGTCCTGGGAACTCTGTTCAAAGCTTGGATGCAGCCCCACCCCCACTCCCGCAGCCCCCCACAAAGGAGGGGGCCAGGTCTGGGGCATGGTCAGTCTGCAGTGAAGATCCGGCTGGAAATATCATCCAGGAGCCAGTCGATCCCCGTCAGCAGGTTCTCCCCAGTGAAGGCACTGCAGGCCTGGATGCACCAGTGGTGGCTTTTGATGCTGTCTAGTTCCAAGGCCTTAAGGGAAGACAAGACGACGCTGAGTTACCTGAGTGTGCTGAGACCAAACTTGTCTTCAGCCCACATCTCCCAGCACTAGCACACCCTCCTGTCCCCATCCTGGGGAGGGAAGGATTCGCCCCTTACTCGCAACTTGGTAAAACTGAGGCACGGAGAGGGAAAAGATCATACAGCGAGTCAGTGATAAACTGGAGACAAGTCAGGAGTCCTGGCTGCCATTCATCTGGTGTAACTCTTCTACCCCACTCCCCTTCCAGAGCTGGGAACAGAAGAGCTGACTCCCAGACTCTGACCCCCGTCCTCCAACCAACAGACCCCACTCCCTTCAGTCAATATCCCTGGTTTGCTTCAGGCCAGTGGCTCTCACCTCACGGATGGCATTGGAGGACAGTGCCCCCGGCAGGTCCTGTTTGTTGGCGAAGATGAGCAGGGTAGCTCCAGCCAGGCGCTGTGGGGAAGGAATCAAAGGGTGAGCTGCATGGTCCTGTTGTCTTGGTCCCCCATTCCTGTTAGTCCTTCAAGCACCCTCCCACCCAGTCAGCAGCCAGGCCTACCTCCTCCTCCTCCTCTGTCCCAGACAGGGGGCTGTTTCTCAGTCCTGAGGGACCTGGCAGCAGGGAGACTGGGGTCCTCTCTGCAGCAGAGGCAGGTGCTGCCTCCAGCAGGCCAATACCAAACCAGGCACCTCAAGGACCCCAACCCAAATCCCAGCTACCTCCAGCCTAGTTCAGTCAGAAGTTGTCCCACCGACCCACAGGATACAGCCCCCTGAAGGATACTTTGTACAGCCCACTCCCTCATGCCCAAAAGATACACCCCCCTCTCCCAAAACACTTGATATAACCCATCCAATACATATAACTTTTCCCACAGGATACACCCCCCCATCCCCTCCAAGACAATTGGTACAGCCCCCCACTCCCAAATATAGATCCTCCCTTCCCCCCAGACAGATGCAGTTCCCACCTCTTCCACCAGGAGGCTCTGCAACTCCTGCTTGCAGACTTGCAGGCGCTGCTGGTCAGCGCTGTCCACCACCCAGATGAGACCGTCAGTGCTCTCAAAGTAGTTGCGCCAGTAGGAGCGCAGGGATGTCTGTCCGCCCACATCCCAAATGTTCAGCTTGAACCTGAGGAGCAGTAGAAAAAGACACAGACTGTGGAGGTAAAGGGGCAGCCAGGCAAGATCCCAGCATGCAATGGGCAACAGGCATCCTGGAGCAAGGAGGGGATGTTGCCTCTGCATCTGGCTCTGGGGAGACCAAACTTTCTTGGCTCCAAATTCCTTAAGAGCAACAGAAAGTGAGCAAGGGGCTGAGCTGAGGGGTGGGGGGGTGGGGGGCAGGGGATCTGTCAATAAAGCCTCATCTTGCTTTGGTTAAGTGAAGCCTGTGAGGGCAGAAAAACCACCCACATGATCTGAAGGGAGTTAAGCTCAAGGGGGAGCAGGAACTCTTAGGGGAATGCGGTGAGGGATCTGTACAGAACTTACAGTAAAGAAGACAAAACCAGCTGGAGACCAGGGTTGTTGAGATCTCTTAGGCAGGGGAATCAGCTCTCCAAGGGTGCACTATAGAATCACATAAATGTAGGGCTGGAAAGGATCTTGAGAAGTCATCAAGTCCAGCCCCCTGCACTGTGACAGGACCAAGAAAACCTAGACCATTATATTCAATCTGTGATCCATTGAAACCCCAAGATCTTTTCCACAGTGCTACCACGTATGGCTAAGGGGGTTTGAAACTAGGGTTGAGCAGAGACTGAGGGTTTACAGTGTGGGGAGGGGTGGATAATCCTGCCTTGCAGGTGGCAGGGGATCAGACTTTGGAGGGACAATCCTCTCCAGGGGATGGATGGGCTGGGCAGGTTTGGGGTCCTGTGGATGGATTAGGCACTCCGCTGGGTGCTCACCCCCGGTGCTCCAGGGTTTTGATGTTGAAGCCCAGTGTGGGTGAGATGGTGTCGATATCCTCCCCATTGAACTTCTTCAGGATGGTGGTTTTGCCAGCGTTGTCCAGGCCACTGGGGGAGATAGGTCAAGGAGATGGGATAGTTCAGTGGTTTAAGCATTGGCCTGTTAAACCCAGGGTCGTGAATTCAATCCTTGAGGGGGCCATTTAGGGATCTGGGGCAAAACCTGGGCATTGGTCACCCTTTGAGCAGGGGGTTGGACTAGATGACCTCCTGAGGTCCCTTCCAACCCTGATATTCTATGATTCTATGACAGCTCAGAACAGGGAAAGCCACCAGGGGTGGCAATGGCTGGATCAGCTGGATGGCGGATCAGCCCATAAAAAGGAAACTCCCAGTTCGGACTAGTGCAGCCCCTTCCTCTTCCATCACCCCCTCTCAGCATTGGTACAACCCCTCAATTCACTGGATACAGCCCCCCAGGAGAGTTGGTACACCTCATCCCCAAACCCACAAAATACAGCACCCCTCCAGGACACTTGGTAGAGCGCAGACCCCGGCACCACAGGATACACCTCCTTCCCCCAAGCCCTTGGTACAACCCAGCCCCACAGGATACACCCCCAAGAACTGTTGGTACAGCCCAGACCCACAGGATACATCCCTCCCCCCAACTCCTTGGTACAGCCGTCAGCTCCCACATCTAAAAGATAGAAACCCCCTTTATCCCGCGATGTTTGGTACAGCCCATCCTCTCCTCCTGCAAAAGGATACAGCATAAGTAGCCGCAGCTCCCGCTCCTTCTGTCGCATCTTCTTCAGAATAGTCAGCAGCCCCATCACCAGCAGTCCAGACGCCTCTTCCGCCCCGCCCGGCACCTGCTTCTCACGGACCAGCGCCCATTGGGTCCCGTCGCCGCCAATCACCATGACGCTGATCCCCATTGGGCACATTCTCTACACCTTCCGCCCCCTTGCCGAAAACCAAAGAGGACGGATCCGGCCGCCAGGAGAGATCCTCACAACGCTAGATTTTCCGACATCGCCACCTAGGCGACGGGGCTGAAATTACAGATCCCACCCCCAGGAATCACAGAGGTGGTGGACTGTCAGGTGGAAGAATCCTTAAAAGGAGCCCACAGCGTCACCTGGGGGTGGAGACTGGTATTACAGCCCCTCAAAGGGGTTCATTTACAACTGATGGGAAAGCAAGCCCGAAATGGGACAGCTGGATGGGACCCCATCTAAGCCAGGTGTCAGCCAAGCCCAAGGGGAAAGCAAGCTGCCCCCCCAAGCCAGGGGAAAATGAGAGGGGGCAGTAAGTCACTGACCCCACCCTAAATGGGGTGGGGGAGAACCAGCCAAACAGCAGTGCACCCTAACAGCCAGGCTAGCTACTACTGGCCCTGACCCCACCAACTAGGCTCCTGCCATCTCTGCTGGTGGCACGAATCCCACTGCAGAAGGGAAGTTGCACTGGTGGCTTAGCCATGTCCGCTCCCAGTTTGTGTCATCACAGGTCTCTGAATCATCTTCTGCTGTTGGTGTTAGAGCTAATAGCAAACAGGCCACCCTTATCAAGGCCAGGGGTTCCCACACCCCAGATCCCTTAAGACAGGGCAATGATCTCTGCTTTCACTGCTATTAACTCCTCCCAAGCCCCTAGGGATCACCCCTCCCCAACCACAGCTCAGAGCTCCTGTGCGCACTAGATTGGGGGCTAGGACCTTTGTGGGGGTGCTTATTCTGCAAAGCACCCATCACTTGCATAGCTGGTAGATGATATACTATGTTTACACATTTTATAGTAGTAGCCGTGTTAGTCTGTATCCATAAAAAGAAAAGGAGGACTTAGGGCACCTTACAGACTAACAAATTCATTAGAGCATCAGCTTTCGTGAGCTACAGCTCATGTCATTGGATGCATCCGATGAAGTGAGCTGTAGCTCACGAAAGCTGATGCTCTAATAACTTTGTTAGTCTCTAAGGTGCCACAAGTCCTCCTTTTCTTTTTATGTTTACACATCTCAGTCTACCTTTACTGAAAAGAGAGGGTGCTGCAACAGCTGCAGAGCACCAAGCTGGTGCTATGCAAGGTGTACAAATGCCTCTGCGTCCCTCAGCTGGAAGGAGGTTCTGCAGCACAACCAGGTAGCTATTCAAGGTGGTGAGCACAGAGAAATACAGTAGCATCACAAATGACCAGTAGCAGGGAAATTTGTAGCCATTCTTCATTTCACTGGTTATGGCTGTCACCTCCAAGCCTCCCTCCTCCACAGAAGCCCTTCAGGAACCAGGATGGAGAAACTGATTGAGCTATTTGATCAGTGCAAAAATTGGTGCCCTCTCCGTTCTGGGACTGAATTTCATACTAGCACCTGATAGTGGAGTACAAGCTCTGGAGAGTGAAGTCCTCTCTATCTCAGCAAAAGAGCAAACACCCTCCCCTGTACCTACAGGGGATCCAACTCTCAGGAGTTAGAGACGAACCAGCCCTTCAACCCTCCACAGGAGTGAGGCTGGAGAAAGGAGCCAGAGAGGGGAAGTGACCTGTTTTTCAGAAATGCAGAGCAGCCCCCAACTCATATGAAGTACAGGAGCTGGAGGTTCTCAGCACTGCTGGCACTGATAAAGGACTGTGAGACTGAATGCCAGACAATGGAAAGTTAAAAACAAAACAAAACACTTGACACTTTCACTTTCCTCATGGGAGCGAGGCTACTGACAAGCAGAGTAAACAATGTTCTAGGAAATAGTACCTAGGAGGGCACTGACTATCAATCATTTGGGAGATCCCCATCCTATGACCACACCCATAGCCTGGGAACTGTGCTCCATGTTTCCAGGGGAAGGAAGAAAAGGCTACTGGAAGAAGTGGGAGGCGGAGTCAGTCTAGCTTCAGAAGTAGCCTTTCCCATTATATAGGATTCCCCTTCTCCTTGCTCTGGGGTAGGTGGCCCTCTAACACCAACTGTTCTGTACTTCTGACCATCTAAGGTACTTATCTGGTCCCCATTAGGAGAGCCTGTGTGGCCCAGGGGATCATGCACGGGACTAGGACTCAGGAGAGTGGGGCTCTGCCACTGGCCTGCTGGGTGACCATGGGCAAATCACGTTTCCACTCTGTGCTTCAGAGTTCCCCTGAATGAGGGGGGGGGGGGGTGTCATGATTCTGACCTGCTTTGTAATGTGCTCTGAGATCTGCTCATAAGAGCCAGGGATTGCCTTTATTTGGGTGCCTTGAAGCCTCACCTCTTTTTCCTCCTCCCCATCATGAGGCAGTGTTGAGCTATTATCCCCATTGTCCAGATGGTGAAAACCGAGACAGAGTGGCCTGCCCAAGGTGACACCAGGAGTCTGTGGCAGAGCTGGGAATTAAACCCAGGTCTCCCAAGCATCCTCACCACTGGGCCATTATCCCACCACAGAAGCAGCTCTATGGACAGAGAAGAGAGGGAGGTGAGGGATGGTGTCTCCTGCATCATGAGATCAGCTAGGAGGAAGATTTCAGGGTCTGTGACTCCTCAGAGAGGAGCCCATTAGCAAAGCCAGCTGGCCCTCTTCAGTGACTAGCAGAGAACCATGGACCGAGGTAGACACGAAATAATCAGCCGCCAGCCCAAATGCTACTGAAAACAAGGATGTTTATTAGTCCCAAGCGTTGCCCCTACAGCCCCTACCTGTGTGATGCTGTACCAGGTGCCACCCACCAACCCCAGAGCCCTATGCCAGGGTGACAAATTTCACTCAAGTGCAGTTTGGGCCTCGGATGAGTGCTGGAGCCAGGTAGCCAATGGTCACTGATACAGCAGAAACCAACTGCTTTCAGAGATGCTAGGGTTCTGCAGAGGGGGCTGCCCCTAGTGCTGATGGAGTTCCAATGTGAAATGTCACGGCAGCTTAGCACCAGCTACACAGAACTAGCAGGCAATCCAGTTCTGGGTCCACACACAGCTCTGCTGATGCGCCTCAGTCCTGGCCCGCAGCCCTGATGCTATCCCAGGCTGGGCTCCACTTCAAGCCCCCCCTGCCCCAGCTCTGCCAATGCTCCTTAATCCCAACCCACAGCTGCCCAGCTATCCCAGCCTGACTCCCCCGCTACACAGTTCTGTCAAGGTCCTTCTCAATCCTGACACACAGTCCCCTGGCTTCCTCTCCCAGTTCTGCTGACCCCCCTCAATACCCATCCCAGACTCCTCTCTCACACAGCAGCCAATGGCCCCCAATCATGTCCTGTAGCAACACCCTCCACCTCCACTAGTCCATCCTGGGCTTCTCCTGAGCTGACACTAGCTATCTGGCCATCCGGGGAGGTGCGGGGGGTTAGTTCATTGGGGAGCAGCAAAACAAACTCAACCCGTCTCATGTAGCTCCTGTGGTCAAGTTTAACCCAGATCTCTAAAGGAGGGAGGCTTTATAGTTACTGCTGCTCAGAGCCTCCTAGGAAGTTAATGTATTCCACTGCTCCAACCCACAAAACACTGAGCTCTAGCCTTCTACCCCGCCCTTGGCCTCCACACACACACCTACCAGCCTCAGGAGCAGCTCGCCATGCTCATCCAATGCAGAGGAGCCTGCAGTCCCCGCACTCCATTCTTCTCTGCTGGAGCCAATTGCAATGAATAAGGAGTCGAGACTACTGCTGAAGGTACCCGGTGGTAGACACGCCTCCGTTCTCGTCCCACACACGAGCTCTGTTGGCCCCATCTCTGATGCGGGACCCCCCCATGTCAGGGGGCAGGGATCAAGGAGGGAAGCTGTGGAAGGTGTGGTGTTGGTCAAGGCCCCGGGTTAGACAAGGAAGCAAGGTGACTCCCACCTAGAAGCAGCGGTTTAGAGATCTTTCTGAGGCAGAGAAGAGGCCCCACCAAATCTGAGCTGCCTTGGTATAGAGCGAAGATGCAAGGCTGCCCCCACCAGTCTCACCCAAACCAAAGGCTACAGGAAGAATTTTATCACCCAGAAGGAAATTGGGACAACCTGGATCTTTACGCCAGAGAATTCCCTCCTGTCCCAACACCCCTAGATGGAGAAAGCATGCCAGCCTTACAAGCCGGCATCCCACCCACCAGGTGATGAGAGTTCTCAACACCTTGAAAGATCAATCCCACCCCAAGCACCAGTCGTGATCACAGGGAAAGACCTCTCCCAACTCCTAGCTCCATGCAGATCTCCCCGGGCAGAGCTGGGCCAAGGCTGAGTTTGTGCCCGTCGCCCGTTACCCAGCAGCCAGGAGGTGTGGAGAATCTCACCGAGCAGGGAGCCTTCCGACAGCATCCAGAGCACTGTGGCGGGGATGGAGCTCGCTGCTTTCGGAGAACAAGGGATGGTGGAGTTGGGCTGGGAGGGAAAGAGAGAGAGACAGAGAGAGAGAGAAGGCCCAATCCGCTCTGCTCTAGGAGAGAGTAAGAAGAGAAGAGAATTTCAGCTGGAGGCTCCCCAGCTCCAGGCTTCCTTTCAGTTCTCGTCGTCGCCAAGCCGTTCCACACACGGATCATGTTGTGGGTGGTCTGTTGTGCCAAAGGCCTGGGTTTACCTCAATCTGCCCCTTCCTATTCAGGTTGATGAGGAAGAGGAGAGCGCACCCATTTTGATGCAGTAGTACCAAGGAATTGAAGCTGGGAACTGTCAGCTGCCCTAGATCTGTATGTTCACCTTAGGCTGCATTCACCCCACACTGAGCCTGGGCTCATGGCACTAGTAGGGCCACCTAACCAGAGCCAAGGGTCTGTATTTCTTCAAGCAGGCAACTCTAATGTTACGTAACTTAGAAGATGAAGAATGATCTTAACGCTCAGGTGCAGGACTGGGAGTCAGGAGACCTGGGTTTGAGTCCCTGCTCTGCCAGTCTGTCTGCGTGAACTTGGCAGAGTCATTTAGTTGCTTTGTGCCTCAGTTTCCCCATCTGTAAAATGGGGAGAACAGCGTTGCCCTGCCTCACAGAGGTGTTGGGAAGATAAATCTATTCAAAACTGAGATGCTCACACACTGCGGAAATGATTCACTGCTTTGAAGACCAGAACGGCCCATTCTGATCATCAAGGTTCACATCCTGCATACTATAGGTCAGAGAATCCCTTTTCCTGCATCACTCCTGTAATTTGTGTGAGGTACAGTGCAGGTTTAGGAAAGAGAGCCAGTCTTGACTTAAAGACTCCAAGTGATGGAGAATCCACAACGTCCCTATGTTCACTGGCTAATTCCTCTCGGGGTTAAAAATCTGTCTTATTTCCAGTCTGAATTTGTCTCGTTTCAACGTCCACCGATTGGCTCTTGTTCTGCCTTTGTCTGTGAGATTAAAGACTGCTCTACTCTCAAATCTCCACCCCGGCTGCAGACAGTGATCAAGTCACTATGGGAACCATATAAAGACCTAAATTAGATTACCACAGTAAGGCAGGTGGCACATGTTTTCAGAACATAACCTCTCCGCGGCAGGGATTTCTAATACTACTTGACTCAGCATCAGCCAGTGGAGATCTTAACCAAACTTGAATCAACCCTTCCCCCTTTTATAGAGGAGATCCACAGACTTGCCCGGAGGTCAGTGCCAGAACCAGGGACCAGAACCCAGATCTTGTGCTGTCTGTGATAGAAGCACACGACTATTCCTTCCTCTTGGAGTGTGAGTGAAAGGGAAGGGGGGAGAAAAGCGCTTACCTCCTGCTTCATCTCAGGTTGGAGTCCCCATGGGTGTTTAAGGCTCACAGTGGTTAGAGAGAAGAGACTGGGAGATCTTCAGGGAATCCCTCAAGTCATCTTTCACCTCTGCTAGCAGGATGCTTGGTGGGTCCTCCAGAAATCCTGCTCTTCCCCTGACATGTCATCTGAGGCCAAAAGAGTTCCTGGTCTGGGGGTTACCTTGATGTAAGGTCTCTTTGGGATAGGGTCAATCTAGAATAGACGGGGGAGTTAGATTCACTAGCCCCTCCTTCCTGAGTTTCTAAAAGGATCTAGGGGCTTTGCACCCTGCCCTTTGGTTTCCCATTGGCCTGGAGGGGCTTGGGTTAACAGCTGGCCTTCAGCATAGAATGCACAGATTTAAACACAGAGCTCGGATGGTGCATGGCTGCCAGCTCCAAAGACTCTGGGGAGTCAGCAGACTTGACAGTCCCAACAGGATGGCTCAGAAGTCAGGCTGACAAATGTCTGTCCATGAACCGTGCTGAAATCAGATACCGTGCCCCCTCTTTGGATGTTATGGAACTAAGACTTGCTCCCTAATGCTCCCCCACAGCCAGATCCAGACAGTTCTGATTGGACGCTCAGAGCGGCTTCCCCTGAGCTGCGGGCTCCTCCAAATCCTGTTCTTGGGACACATCATCCCACCCCCGCTTGGTCAGGGGATGGAAGCAGTCTGACCTTTGAGCCTGGGCTAAATGGCAATGATGCATATACAGCCCTTTCCATTAGAGGCTCTCCAGGCACTGAAAGGCTCCCTCAGTCACACATGGGGAAACTGACACAGGGAGAGGAATTGATCTGTCTACAAGCTTATAGTGGTAGACTCTCCCTGCTCTAACCACTACACCATTCCCCCCTGTACCCCACTCCCCTGCTCACAACATCATCTCCAATAAACACAGGCTCAAACACTCATCAGGAAGGTCTTTCTGCCTTACCTCAGTCTGCCATGGACAGATGCCAGAGGGAGACGTTTACCCTGTCGACTGTTTTTTTCTGATGCTCCCACTTCACCTCCCAGACGTGCTGCTGGGGGAATGAAAGGGTCTCTCTATCACTTCTCTCACACACCAGTGGTCCACCTAGTTCTGTATCCCACATCAATAGAAGGCATTACCCAATGCTGTACCAATGGGGGGTGCAATTCCTGGCCCCAGCCGGTGACCATGTTCTGCCCAGAGTCTGCTCCTAGGAGAGAAAGCAGCTCAAGCTGACTATTCAGCAGCACAATGGATTCCTATGCCATTATCTCTGGCAACTGAAGACAGCTACTAAAAAGCAAATGGAAGCAGCGTGTGCTAGCCCTAAGCGGATGCATGCAGGGGGATCTGGAATGACCAAAGTGATCCCCAGGCTGAGACATGCATGTGCTAAGGAGTGGGTCTGTCCCTAGATCTTCAAACCCAGTAAGGGCAGGAACATGAACTAGCCAGAGTACATCACAAGGGGCGGGGTTGGGGTGGGGGGGTGGGGTGGAGCGCTTTAGATGGGTGGAGGCAGCATCCCCAGCAAGAAGCCAAGATCTCTTTGCACATGTAGTGCTTACCCAAAGATTTAAACACAATCTCTGCTGTGGGGAAACCGAGGCACAGGGAGGGGAAGGGAGTGGCTAGAAATAGAACCCATGAGTCCTGCTAGCCTTGCGCTCTCACCAGAGGGTGCCCTCTGGACTTGAATGGCTAACCCAAGAGCACCAGAAGAGGAAGAAGCGCAGGTAGGGGACAAGGGGAGTGGTATATTCACTCAAGCTTGTAGTGGAGGCTTCACGCTTCCTTCAGCAGGGTGGTGGTTAAAGGCATTGCGCTGTCTTGAATCAGCTCTGCCTGCACCTTTGCAGCCGAGATCCCTTTCCCCCTTACGCCTCCGAGCACCGGGCTGTGTATGGAGAAAAAAAAAAATCAATGGGGTGGGGGAGAAAGGGTTACAATGTTAGATACCTGACAAGTGAGGTCTAAACAAATGTGTGTGGGTGGGGGGGGTGGGGGAGTTGGCGTCAACAACAGGAATAAACAGATAAGGGGCTTGCAGTAGGTCAGAGTTACAGATGCCCTGGCTAAGTTAGAGCAAAGGAATGCTGCGGCCAGAAGGCAGGAGGGAAACCCAGGCAGCCTGTGGGGTTGCTAACAAGGCACTCGCTGTGGGGAGGGCACATGGAGACGGGAAGGGAAGAGGGTCGCTCCATTAACTGAGGCAACTGCGGTGGAACACGCAGCGCGATACGGTCAAGCGAAATTGGGGTGTCAGTTTTGCCATATGCCAGGCACAGAGGAGGGAGGCAGAAAAAGAAGAGCCGCACAGAGGGTTGGGCACAGTTAAAGCGACGCAGCAGCTGATTTGACGACGAGACGCCGGGAAGTTCTGTACAAGCTGTTTAATCATCAATGTAAAAAAATGAAAAGGGAAAAAGAAGCCGTGACACGGACAGAGACTTTGGATGCACCAAAAAAATCCACTTCCTTCTGTCATATTGAGGTACAGAAACAGAACAAGGCACCCCTCCCACCCTCCAGTCCTAGCTACGGATCTAGAAACACACATTTCAAAACTCCGCTCCGCAATGCACAACACAGGAAGACCGTGCCGAGGAATTAGCCAGCAAAAAATGAAAAAAGAGCACTGCAAGTTACAACAGTTAAAACTGATGAGATGGGAAGGGAATCAAGAAAGGATCAGCGCTGAATTATGAGTAGAACTGCCTTGGCCTTCAGTGCAGAATTGCAGGGGGCCAGTTCGTCACAGTGGGCGACAGATCTTCCAAACTGGGATTATTTTCTTAGAGACCGAACCAAACCAAAACAGGAGGAAAGGAAACCAGGAGGGAAAGGGGATGAGGGGGGAAAGTAGAGAAAAGATGCAACCTAACAAACCTCGGAAAGTGGGAGCATTGAAAAGACTGAAGGAAAAAGAAAGCAGGTTAATATCTTAATGGGGAGGGAGGGAGGGAGGCAGGCAAACTCACTTCTCGCCAGCGCTACTTGACCTTCAAAGGAAATCTAGGCTATCTTTATATATATTTATATATATATATATAAACACACACACAAAAGGTTCTCTAGTTCATAGGAGCCTATTTACCGCCTTTCAGGAGGCATGGTAATCTCCATCCACTGTGGATGGCATCAGAGAGCTACTTTAGGGAGGAGTGGCACTCCCTTACCCCATAAAAAACTGTGCCAATAAGGAGTTCTAGGGCTAGTTACTCTCCACCCCATGCCGCCGCCCCCCACCGAAGCTAAGATCTCTGGTCACTTACTACTATGAGCCCAGTCAGATTAGTACGTCTGGGCATATTGAGTGGCATAGCCGTTGCTGTATTTCTCATAGTACTCCCCTGCACTGTAGGTGGCACCCATGGTGTACTGGGAGTAGGTAGCTGCTGCTGCGGCTGCAGCCGCCACTGCTGCATAACCCGTTTGGTTGTACACTTGGCTGTATGTCTGGGCGGCAGCCGCGGCAGCGTAGGGATCAGTATATTGGGCCACCACAGCGGTCGTCCGCCTGCCCACAGGGCTCCTCTCTCTGTATGCGGTGGGGGTAGAGGGCGGAGGTGGCAGGGCCCTCTCGTATGCTGTCCTGGCAGTCATCGCCCGGTTGTAGAGCTCATAGGCATAGCGGTCGTAATATTCCCGGTCATACCAAGATCGGGGCGCATAGTGGGTATACGGAGGTGGTGGCGGGGGGATGCGCCCCCTGGGAAAGTAGTAGCTGGGGGGGGTTGGAGGTGGCACAGAGGTCCCCTTGGTTGTCTTGAGCGAGTTGTTGCTCTTGGACAGCGTTACAAAGATCTTCTGGTCCTCCAGAGGCATGTCGTTGAGGTTCAAGATGGCATCCATGGCTTCCCTCTCCTTGGCCATGTGGACAAAGGCATAGTTCTTTACAATGTCGCACTCCACCACCTTGCCAAACTTCTCAAAGAGCTCCTTGATCTGTGCTGTCGTGGCCTTGCTGGACACATTGCCCACATAGATCTTGGTGGCGTTACGGATCTTGGAGGTGGCGTACTCCACCGTTAGGTGGGCCCCGTAGAACTCCTGCTTGTGCAGCTCGCTGATGGCCTTGTGGGCCTCGTCCTCCTTCTCCATGTGCACAAAGGCGAAATTTTTCAGGATGTCACACTCATTCACCTGTCCATACTGCTCAAAGAGCTTCTTCAGCTCATCCACTGTGACAGAAGGGGAGACCCCTCCCACGAAGATCTTCACCATGGCGGGAGCCTGCACTTCCAGCCTGCAATGCTCTCGGGAATCACCCACGCAAACTCCACTGAGAGACAGAGAGGAGAAGAGTTATTTCCTGCTTACGTTCAAGCTATCACAGTGATACCAAGTAGGGCTGTCAATCGCAGTTAATGTTGCGTGAGTTAACTAAAAAAAATTAATCGCGATTAATCGCACTTACCACAATAGAATACCAATTGAAATGTATTAAATATTTTTGGATTTTTTTTACATTTTCAAAATTGATTTCAATTACAACATAGAATACAAAGTGCATAGTGCTCACTTAATATTATTTTTTATTACAAATATACACACTGTAAAAATGATAAACAAAAGAAATAGTATTTTTCAGTTCACCTCATACAAGTACTGAAGTGCAATCTCTTTATCGTGAACGTGTAACTTACAAATGCAGATTTTTTTTTTTTGGATACATAACCGCACTCAAACAAAACAGTGTAAAACTTTAGAGCCTACAAGTCCACTCAGTCCTACTTCTTATTCTGCCAATCGCTAAGACAAACAAGTTTGTTTACATTGATGGGAAATAATGTTGCCTGCTTCTTATAATACAATGTCACCTGAAAGGTGTTGCAAGGTATTTACATGTCAGATATGCTAAACATTTGTATGCCCCTTCCATGCTTCAGCCACCATTCCAGAGGACATGCTTCCATGCTCGTTAAAAAAAATAACTAAGTAATTAAATTTGCGACTGTACTTCTTGGGAGGAGATTGTGTGTCTCCTGCTCAGTTTTACCTGCATTCTGCATGTATTTCATGTTATAGCAGTCTCGGATGATGACCAAGCACATATTCATTTTAAGAACACTTTCACAGCAGATTTCACAAAATGCAAAGAAGGTACCAATGTGAGATTTCTAAAAATAGCTACTGCACTCGACCCAAGGTTTAAGAATCTGAACTGCCATCCAAAATCTGAGAGGGACGAGGTGTGGAGCATGCTTTCAGAAGTCTTAAAAGAGCAACATTCTAATGCAGAAACTACAGAACCCAAACCACCAAAAAGGAAAATTAACCTTCTGCTGGTGGCATCTGACTCAGATGACGCAAATGAATGTGCGTCAGTCCACACTGCTCTGGATCGTTAACAAGCAGAACCCAACATCAGCATGGAAGCATGTCCTCTGGAATGGTGGTTGAAGCATGAAGGGCCATATGAATCTTTAGCACATCTGGCACATAAATATCTTGCAACACCAGCTATAACTGTGCCATGCGAATGCCTGTTCTCACTTTCAGATGACATTGTAAACAAGAAGCAGGCAGCATTATCTCCTGCAAATTGTAACCAACCTTGTTTGTCTGAGTGATTGGCTGAACAAGAAGTAGGACTGAGTGGACTTGTGGGCTCTAAACTTTCACACTGTTTTGTTTTTGAATGCAGTTTTTTAACATAATTTTACATTTATAACTCCAACTTTCATGATAAAGAAATTGCAATACACAGTACTTGTATGAGGTGAATTAAATAAAATTTGTTTTTTACAGTGCAAATATTTGTAATAAAAATATAAAGTGAGCACTGTACACTTTGTATTCTGTGTTGTAACTAAAATATATTTGAAAATGTAGTAAACATCCAAAAATATTTAAAATAAATGGTATTCTATTGTTGTTTAACAGCACTATTAATCGTGCTATTAGTTGCAATTAATTTTTTTAATTGCTTGATAGCCCTAATACCAATCTCTCTAGGGGTGAGGATGGTCTCAATTTGTGCTCGCTATGCTCTCCTAGATCAAGCTCTCCTGGGGTAGGGATGTGTCTGATTTGTGCTCTCCAAGCTCTCCCCAACCAAGCTCTCAACAGCAGGAGATGTGTCTGATTGGTACATCATAAATGTATGGCACTTTACCTAATATCTTATAACACCATGAATGTACTACAGTGATCAGCAGAAAACCCAGCTGCCTGCGTGGGGCTGACAGAACAAAGCTGGACTGGGAATCCTGTGGCTATTTTCACAGTTGCTTATGGAAGTGGATGGCCTACACAGGCTAGCAACTAGAGCGAAACCTGTAGTAAACCCGTAGCTGCTTAGCTTTGGCAGCATGCAGCCCAGACACACAATCTGCACCTCCTCCACTGGGGAAAACTCAGCACGGCGATGGGTACTAGAGAAATGGAGAAGCCAGGCAGGATCTCAGACGCCTTCGCCACCTGCAGTGATCTCCCCACCTCCAGTGGGGCAGGAACGAGGGCTACAGAGGAGGAGCCTGGTGCCCTGGGCAGGGAGGGGGGCGTGGCTCGAAGCAGGGGACTGTGAACTTGAGGGACAGGCAGGAAACCCTTAAGCCTCGTGACCAGGCCACTCGGGGTCTTCATAGGGCCAAGGGACTCTGCCCCTCCTCAGTCCACGGTGCTCCCCAACGTCCCTCAACGGTATCGCCCCCCGTGTTTCCCGCGGATACCATCCCCGCATGCGCACTGAGCACAAGCCAGCCCGGGGCCGTGATCCCTCGGGCTCCTTCCCGTCCCGTTCGCCTGGGACTCACCGCGGAGGAGGGCGGAAGGGCCAGGAGACCTAAAGCAGCGCAGCGCCCGACGGAGGCCAGCTGTTCCCGCAAAACCACAGAAACAAGATGGCGGCGCTCACTTCCGGTCACCCCGGGAAGTCCAACTCCAAGCGCGGAAGTGATTAGGGCGCCGCCATATTTGGGACACGTGATGACGGACACGTGATCACCATCACGCTGCCAAAAACTATGGCGAGGCGGAGAGAAAAAACACTACTCCAGTGACGGCGGGACCATCGTGTAATCATTTGATCGCGGTCCCCCCTCCCCTCCCATTCCTGATAAAGCCGCATGGTGGCGCCATCTTTGCCTCCTAGGATCAGGAAGCAGCAAGAGAGAGGCCGTCCTCCTCCCAGACTAGAACAGAGTTTGGGGCCACGTTTTGTGCCGGGCAGATCCCCTGTCCCAAGGAGACATGGCTCAGCTGCTGGGTCTAGCCTCCCTACTCCGCCCAGCTCACTGCCACCAGCCTAGACACAGCTGCTGAAGAGTTTGGCAAGGCAGGTGGCTTCAGGTGTTAGGAAAAGTTACCAAAGCATAACCTGCCCTTTGGGTGGAGGTCTCACAGCACATGGCCCTGCTCAATGGCTAGTAGCAGACTAGGCTCAGGACGTGCTTGAGGATACAATTATTCTAGTGAGAAACAGCACAAACAAGCAAGGATGAGGGGTTGCTTAGCCTGTCTCTACTCCAGGAAGATGGGAGATACTGCTGTCTGATAGCAGACACTGGCATACAACAAGGATGGTTTCCAACATAAACACACACGAGTGGTGAAGCAAGGATGTCTCAGAAGAGCAGGAATGGGGTATGAAGCCTTTCACCTTTAGCTTAGGAGCTCTAGTCTGTCTCTAGGAGCAAGGGGGGGAGGGCAGGGGAGAGACACAAACCGGCTCAGATTATTCCACCTTTAGTGCACTGATTTCAAATATGACCCATGTCAGGAGTGGCTGAATATAGGAATAGTTACTGCCAGACTGGACCAGCTCCAATATCCCGTCTCTGGCAGTGGCCAGTGTCAAACTGTTTTCCGTCTGACACTCGTTCAGTGGCCACACAGGATACAACTTAATTCTCAGTCCCACTCCCACTGGACAGGCAGCCACAAAACCACCACCACTTTTATTAGCAGCCTCAGTTCAA
Organism: Caretta caretta; assembly: GCF_965140235.1. NCBI lineage: Eukaryota > Metazoa > Chordata > Testudines > Cheloniidae > Caretta > Caretta caretta. Next base: position 32,459,903 of record NC_134212.1, read on the forward strand.
GGAGCAAAGCGAGGAAAGGTGCCTCCTGGTGGTGGGACACAGAGACAACTTCAGTATCCACGTTATCACATGTCCCAAATATGGCGGCCCCCAATTAAAAGATGCCTATAGCTGAACATATGATCTTTCAAGTAACCACAGGTCTGGTGTTAACCTGTGACCCACTAGGTGGCACTGTGCATAAACACCTGATTTAAAGCGAACCTTAGGTATAGTTGCCAGACCATTAAAGGATCTCACGATGAACATATCTGGTGTGTATAAACCAGCTCTGTGACCAGTCCATATCTGGTACAGAAAAACATGACATGGTGTCAGAAGTAAACTGAGAACAGAAACAGAAGGAAAACAGCAACAAAGGTTGCAAACAGAAGGGACAAAGCAACAAAGGTTGTAGGATCTCAACAGCATGCCACTCTTCAATGCCCCAGAGAACTTCAACTTTGACAAACATTAAGAATGGACACACTGAAAACAATATTTTGCAAGATTTTGCATTGCTACCAAGCTGCACAAAGAAACTGGAGATGTACAGGTATCATTTATATTTTATGCTATAGGGAAGCAAGCAGAGCATATCTTTAAATCCTTTTAAAATGTGGTTTAAGAAAGAGCATGTTTCCATCAGAGAATTCAAGAACCAGAGAAAAATGCTGAATCATTTAAAAGAGCTCTGCGTACAGTGGCTGAAAACTGTGATTTTGGGAATGCAAAACATGAAAATATTAGAGACAGGCTGGCTATTGGGTTAACAGGCAAAAACCTTTACAGCAATTAAAAATAGATCTAACCCCACACACAGCTCTTCAAATTGCAAAATAGTCTGAATTGGTGAAACAGCAAAACCTAGAGCAACTTGACTACCTGAAAAACCTGAAACTAGCTTAGAAACTGTAAACAGACACTTGAGCGTTAAAAGTTAGTATCATAAAACCACCTAGGTGAGAAGAGAAAACTCCCAGGCTAAGGCTATGTACACACTACAGCTTACATCAGTATAAATTATGTCACTCAGGGGTGTGAATAAGCCACCCCCCCAGAGCAAGGTAAGTTACACCAACCTAAGCACTGCTGTGGACAGAGCTATGTCAGTGGGAGAGCTTCACCACTCACGGGGGCTGAAGTAAATAAGTTGATAGAAGAGCTCTCTCCCATTGACTTAGAGCATCTGCACTAGCAGCTCTACAGCAGCGCAGCTGCACCATAGTCTAAGAGGGACAAATTCCAGCCTACGTACATAAGGTGTGAAAAAAGTCATACCCAAAGAGTTTATACATGTCCAGCCAGAGGCACATGGTGTAATACAGGGGTTCTCAAACTGGGGGTCCAGACCCCTCAGGGGGTCACTGAGGTTATACCTGAGGGTTGCAAGCTGTCAGCCTCCACTCCACCTGCTTTGCTTCCAGCATTTATAATGGTGTTAAATATATAAAAAGTGCTTTAAATTCATTATGGGGGGGTCGCACTCAGAGGCTTGCTATGTGAAAGGGATCACTAGTACAAAAGTTTGAGAACCACTGGTGTAATACATGCATGAAATATGAACATTTTGCAGCTGTTAGCCGCACCAAAGCAGTCAGGGAGTTGATTCATATTACAGACAACCAAGAGCCATTGTTTCTGAGATCCACCTCTTGTGATGAAATAGAACCTAGCTGGAGAGTGAAGCTGAGTATTCATGGCAAGTCTATTGACTTTAAAATGGACTCAGGAGCTGATGTCATAGTCATCTCAGAAGTGACTTACAATCACTTTCAACCCCACCCAGTGCTTAACTCTGACACAGCTCTGACTACCCCTGGAGGTATTTTGAATTGCATTGGGCCAGTTCACCACAGAAACAACTTACAAAGACAAAAACTATGCATTCAGAGTGCATGTGGATCAAAGGATCAAAGACCAACAACCTTTTCAGCCACAGTGTGGCAGCCATTGTGGGCCTAGTGTGAAAGGTGGAAGACCTTGATGGAGGACTTGATGACATTGGACATTTGAAAGGAGATCCAGTACAAATCAACTTAAGAGACAATTCTCAGCCATACAGTGTACAAGCATCCCTACCAGAGAGACCATGGAAGAGACAAGCTGCAGATTTATGCAAATTTAGAATTAATTATTTCCTAGCCATAGTGGACTATTTTTCCAGGTACATAGAAATAATGTACTTGAAAGACATAACATGTCTCAGTGTTATTGAGAAACTGAAGAGCACTTCTGCTCATTTCAGTATTCCAGAACAACTAGTGATGGAGGATGGATCACAATTCACTGCAGCAGCATTTAGATCATTCCAAATGAAGTATGATTTTGATCATATTACTAGCAGCCCACATTACCCACAAGTGAATGGAGAGGCTGCGACAGTGGTACAGACAGCCAAGAAAATCCTACAGCAGGAAGATCTAGTCCTCACTCTTCTGAGTTACCGATCAACACCAATAGCAGCTATTGGATATAGTCCAGGACAATTCCTGATGGGAAGACAATTCAGAACTACTGTTCCAACTTTGGAAAAGAGCCTCTCTCCAAAGTGACCAGACATGACGAGAGTAGCCAAATCGGATACAGATGCTTAAAGCCCTTATGAACACTTTTACAACAAATGTCACTCATTTAGAGAACTAACAGGTCTATAACCTGGTGACCATGTTCATGTCCAACTGGATGGAGAAAAAGGAAGGACAACTCCAGGTGTTGTAAAGAAAAATAATTCAGTGTCCAGACCATATGTAATCAAGCCTGGCAGTGGAGAATGCAACAGAAACCATCAACATCTACAGTTTGTTCCTCAGAATGAACAATCAACAGAGAACACTCCACGGATGGCAGATGCAGAAGAAGATTCAAGGATTCCAAACTAACCACAGCCAGTTGTTGCAGCTAATGGACAGCCAGAAGACCACGCTGTTATATATTCAGGTTGTGTAACTAGAAAACCAGTATGACCAAGAGACACTTAAAAGACTGATACATACTGAATTTCAAAGACAATATGATAGTGTAAATATTGTAAATGTAGGAAAGTGGAACTTTAAAGGGGGAGCTGTAATGGGATGCTAAACCGTATTATATTGTTCTCCCACTAGGTGGCACTGAGTGTAAAATACCTTATTTAAAGCTAAAATTTAGCTATACCCAGCAGAGCATTCAAGGATCTTATGATGAACACATCTGGTGTGTATAAGCAGGGGCTGAGACCAGTCCATATCTAGTACAGGAGCACAACAGATAACGAGGTAGCTCTGAGGGTATTTGCCAGGAGTTTCTCCCAACCCTGAGGGGCAGCATTGGAGAAAGTATGAAGGTGCTTAGTTGAAAATTTAACAAGTGGGTGATGAAGGGTGCATCCTGGGCCAGTCAGAGGTGGGAGTCAACCTTTCAGTACTACTGAATGAGAGATGATAGGTAAAGTGGGGTTAGGTCAGGAAGGGCCTTCAAAGTGAAAGCAACCAGCTTATGTTTAATAAGATAAAGAACAGGAGGCCCATGAAGGGATGCAAAGAGAGGAAAGACTTGACTTGATGGGATAGGAAAATGATCTTTGCAGCTGTGGTATTCTGAATGGATATGAGTGGGGCAAGATTGCATAGGTCAGCATAGGCGCCAACTTCTCCTGGTGCGGGTGAGTGCTCGATCCCTCCCCGCCCCGACTCCACCCCTGCCCCGCCATCTCCTGTCCCTGTCCCACCTCCATTCTAACCCCTTCCCCAAAGTCCCTGCCCCAACTCCGCCCCCCCCTGCCCCTATTGGACTCCTTCCCCAAATCCCCACCCCGGCTCTGCCTCTTCCCTGCCTCCTCCCCTGAGCGGGCCGCATTCCCGCTCCTCCCTACTCCCTCCCAGAGCTTGTTACACCACAAAACAGCTGTTTCACAGCAGCAAGCACTGGAAGGAGAAGCGGGGATGCGGCGCTCATGGGAGGAGCTGGAGGCGGAGATGGGGTGAGCTGGGACAGGGCATGGAGCTTGGCTGCCAGTGGGTGCAGAGCACCCACCAATTTTTCCCTGTGGGTGTTCCAGCCCCAGAGCACCTACAGAGTCGGCGTCTATGTATGTCAGTGCGAGAGAGACGGATATTGTAGTAATTAAGACGTGGGATGAGAGCCTGGATGAGCAGTTTAGACAGGCTGTATCTAAGAGATGTTATGCAGAAAGAGTCTGCAAGATTTAGCCATAGACTGGATATGAGGCCTTAGAAAGTGGTCCAAGTTGAAGATGATGGCCACGTTACAGGCCTAAATGACCAGCAGGATGGTGGTGTTGTCCTCAGTGCTCAAGACAGAAGGTAGCGGGGTGGGCTGGGGGAGGAAGATTAGGAGCTCTGTTTTAGTCATGTTGAGGTTGAGTCGACAGCTAGACATCAATGAGGAGATGTCAGAGAGACAGGGCAAGATTTCAGTTTGGACAGGAGTCAGGTCTGGAGCAGAGCAGTATCTGTGAGAGCTGTCCACATAGAGATGGCAGCTGAATTTATGGCTGAGATAGCTCAGTGGTTTGAGCATTGGCCTGTTAAACCCAGGGTTGTGAGTTCAATCCTTGAGGGGGCCATTTAGGGATCTGGGCCAAAAATTGGGGATTGGTCCTGCTTTGAGCAGGGGGTTGGACTAGATGACCTCCTGAGGTCCCTTCCAACTCTGATATTCTATGATTCTATGATTACCAGAGATAAGGTGTAGAGGGAGGAGAGGTCCCTAGACACGGTTGGTGCCAATCAATGATTAACTAAATCTCCCTCAGTTCCTGGTAGTGATGAGGGCCTGCTGCATCTCTTTACCAGAAACACCAATAAAAATCTGATAAGGATATCAGCAAAAGTTAGGGTGCCTGTGGGTGGATGGGAACAGCTTGAAAGTGGTATGTACGATAAACTCATAAACCCACAGGTATTTAACTCTCCTCCAGTATTGGTTGGTTATAGTCAGTTGCAGTGTGAGTGCCACTCCTATGACCTCTTTCACCCTAGAGCCAAGGGTTAATGTGTACCCTGGGCAATACCTGTCTTAGGTAATTAGATGGCCCCCATTACCATGGTATCTGAGTGCCTCAAAGTCTTGAGTGTAGTGTTGCCCCTCTGGCCCAAGGAATTAGCCATTACCTGGGGCCTTGCAGGGCTGCTTCCATTAGTAGGAGAAATCAGTGAGATGAGGTAGGTCTATTCCTAGGTGTAATCTCATCGATTCACAAAGAATGCACACAAAGTCCTGTTTCCCGGAATGCAGTAGAAACTAACAACAGCTGCTAGTTACCTTGCTTTGAAATCCCCAAGTCTGCCCCTCCAGTGGGCTCTGTGCCCAAAGAGCCCTGCCTTGCTGCTTCCTCTCAGGGTCCCACTCACGACAGCTTCTTCTCTTCCTGGCACTGGCCAATTTGACCCTCTACAACCCAGGAGAAGGAGCTTGACTGTGGGGCCTATCACAGTTGCAGGGTGACTGGATCTGTATTCCCTCTCCATGGCTTCTCAAGGTCACCCACTTAAGTTTTCTAGCTCCCAGCCATTGCCTTTGTTGGGTAGAGACCCGCGTCTCTCTCTCCCTTCTGACCAGGATTTTTTTTACAGCTGCACTGGTCCCTGCCTCACACTGTGATATCCCCAGCAAGCCAGTCTGCCGAAAGCCCAGTCCTTGGGCTTTGCTCTCTCTCTGAGGGTTATGAACAGTCTATTGCCAGCAGTTACAAATGACCGCATAACTCTTTCTAAGCAGGCGCATTCAGTGATGAGCTGCCAAAATCTTAACAACGGGTTCCCTCCTCACCCTATGAGGGGGTCGTTGCCCACCCCCTCCCCCCGGGATTCCTGCCCCATCCAACCCCCCCGCGTTCCTTGATGCCCGGCCCCCAGGACCCCTGCCCCATCCACCCCCCTCCCCTGTCCCCTGACTGCCCCCAGAACTGGGCAGGAGGGTCTCGTGGACCACCGTAGTGGGTGCCCACCCCACCCCTAAGAGCCAGAGGCACCTGCCAGGGGGCGAGGTGGGGAGTCCCGGCGGTGCTTACCTGGGGCAGCTCCCAGGAAGCATCCGGCAGGTCCCTCTGGCTCCTAGGGGCGGGGGAACGTAGCTAGGGGGGAGCAGGGGGAGAGGCCGCTCCCCCCATTGATCACATCAAAAATGGGGCCTTAGGCGCCGACTCCCTGGGTGCTTCGGGGCTCAAGCACCCACGGGGAAAATTGGTGGGTGCAGAGCCCCCACTGGCAGCTCCCCACCCTGCACCCGGCCCCGGCTCACCTCCGCCCCTGAACCCACCGGCCCACTCTGCTTCTCCACGCCCCCTCCCCCCTGGCTTCCCGCGAATCAGCTGTTCGGCAGGAAGCCGGGGAGGGCTGAGAAGCAGGCCGCAGCTTCCCATTCAGGCCGAGGGTGGCGGAGGTGAGCTGGGGCAGGGAGCGGTTCCCCTGCGCGCCCCCCCTGGGTTATCTGCTGCGGCGTGGGCGGCCCTCCTCACGCCCCCCCCACACACACACACCCGAGCTCACCTCCACCTCCCTGGGTCTGCTTCCCGCACGAACAGCTGATTCGCGGGAAGCCGGGGGAGGGGGGGTGGAGAAGTAGAGCAGGGAGGAGGCGGAGCGGAGGTAAGGTGAGCTGGGGCCTGGGTGCTCTGTACCCACCAAATTTTCCCCTTGGGTGCTCCAGGGCTGGAGCACCCGTGGAGTTGGCGCCTAAGGTGCCACTTTTGGCCGGTTAAATTTAGAAGCCCTTTTAGAACCGGTTGTCCCTTGCGAAACAACCGGTTCTAAAAGGGCTTATAATTTAACAACAGGTTCTAGCAAACTGGTGCGAACCAGCTCCAGCTCACCACTGGGCACATTTATTCTTAAGGTAAAAGCGTTACAGAGAAAACATATACAAGCAATAAACAAATTTAAACACATGCTGAACGCACCAGGAATCACCTATCAGTCTCACAGGGCCCTAGTAACCCAAAGTCTTTCTAGCCCCTCCTCCAGGGTTGAGGGCCCTTGGATATAAGGTCCTGGCCAATCGCTGGATCAGAAAGAAGGCCTAGTGTCAGTTCAAGGTCATCCTTTTATACCAAAAGCCTTTTCCTTTGTCTCCCAGTCTCTGGAAAGCCCAGCTTGAGCCAGTATATGCAAACCCCTCCAGGGGTCATACCTCACTCGAGTTGTTTATCTTTAGGCCAGGTCTACACCTGGAAATCAGGTCAGTATAACTATGTCACTCCCAGGTGTGAAAAATTCACATCCCTGAGCGAAGCAGTTCAACCGACCTAACCTCTGGTGTAGATAGCACTAAGTCAACAGGAGAATTCTCCCATCAACATAGCTACTGCCTTTCGGGGAGGTGGATTTCCTACACTGATGGTAGAATCCCTCTTCTCAGCCTAAGTAACATCTTCACTGAAGCGTTACAGCAGTGTAGCTGCAGTGTTTTAAGTGTAGACCTGCCCTCAGTGATTCACCTTAATCACCCCCCACTGTCTGTAGTCCCTGTAGGGGCTGTAACCCACCCCCAAGGAGTAGAGCGCAATCATACATAAACCAATCATAGACTTAACACAAAATGGTCCCCAAAGATATTGCAGAGGACCTATTTCCGTTCTCTTGTTGCCTCACATCTCTGGGCAGAGTTCCTCTGGGCAGCATTCGCTGAGTCCTTGGACTCCTTTGTGGACAGCTGGCCGCTGTCTAGGGTTGCCAGGGAATTCTGATTCCCAGTCCCCACTGCCATGGGCAGTGGGTGAAGCTTCCCCTGGGGGAAGCTAGCTCCTTGCCCCGCCTCTTCTACCCATGACCATGCCCACCCTCCACCCCAGCTCTGCCCCACCATCTCCCCCTTCCTGCTCGTCCCCTCCTGCCACCACTCACCACATTCCTCCTCCATGAGGCCCCTACCACCCGCCGCTCCCTGCGTCCCTCCTCTCCTCCACACACCCTCTTCCCCTGAGGTCCCTGCTGCTCGCACTCTCTACATCCCTCCTCTCCTCCCCCACACGAGGCCCCCCCACCCCGCACAGCATCCATCTGTCACGGAGTCCCTGGGCGATGCTCTGGAACTGCTCCCCATGAAGCCAGTCAGGACTCTGGGGCAGTCGCCTTTCTGTGAGCAGCCTGTCTTCAGGACACACAGCTCACACAGCTTCCACCTTCCTGGGTCTGACCTCGGAGCATTCAGCATCCTCTGCCTCTCCGTGCGCTTTCCCCCAGCGAGTCCGCTCAGGCGGTGCTCCTGGGGAAGCCAGAGGGTCCTGCACCCCAACTTCGCAGTCAGACGTGACTCTCAGCCAGCCAGTAAAACAGAAGGTTTATTAGACGACAGGAACATGGTCTAACACAGAGCTTGCAGGTGCAGAGAACGGGACCCCTCAGCTGGGTCCATTTTGGGGGGTAGTGAGCCAGACAACCACGTCTGCACTTCACTCCATGTCCCAGCCAGCCCCAAACTGAAACTCCCTCCAGCCCCTCCTCCTCTGGGCTTTGTTCCTTTCCCGGGCCAGGTGGTCACCTGATTCCTTTGTTCTCCAACCCTTCAGCTCTCACCTTGCAGGGGGGGAAGGGCCCAGGCCATCAGTTGCCAGGAAACAGGGTGTCGGCCATTCTCTGTGTCCAGACTCCTGCACACACCTGCCCTCTAGGGCTCTGCAATGATCATACACCCTTACTCCACCCCCTAGATACTTAAGAACTGCCTGGGGGAAACTGAGGCACCCCCACACTATTCAGAGGAAACATTAAGAACAGTCCCACTTCGTCACACCATCCTCGCCTCCACTCCCCTCCCCTGCAAGGCCCCCCCTGCCCAGTCCTTGCTGCAGAGCAGAGGCGGGCCCACCATGGCCCAGGCGTCCAGTGGTGGGGCGGCGGCAGCTGCGCCAGGGGAGGCTTAGCCTCCCCTGGCCTATTATACCCGCTGCCTATGCCCATTGTTCTAACCGCTAAACTGCCCCTCCCCCTACTACATACACTAGAACCAGCAAAGGAACCCAGGCATCCTGCCTCCCAGACCTGTGTTTAAGCAACTAGACCTCACTGTCACTTTTTACTGCTAAATAGTAACAATATATCTTGAAGGGAAAGTATCCGCCATGGGACAGATCCTCGCTGGTGCAAATCCCGCATGAGCCTTCCCTCCTTTGGCTTGGAAGGATCTGCAGATTTGCACTATCTGAGGATTTGCCCCAGGAGGATATTTAAAGCTTGAGGACTTGTCTTCTCCCCTAGTGTGGCCTTGAGACCTGGGACTGGCTGCCAGGCCAGCAGGGTGGTGAGGAAGCTCTGAACAGACCTGGGGACAGGGGCAATCATGGGCAGGAATAGGGTGACCAGATGTCCCAATTTTATAGGGACAGTCCCGATATTCTGGGCTTTGTCTTATATAGGTGCCTATTACCTCCCACCCCTATGCCCCGTTCCAATTTTTCATACTTACTATCTGGTCCCCGTAGGCAGGAATGAGGAACCAGCTGCCTGCAGAAAAGTGAAAGGACTTAGGGAACTGGCCAGGGGACGCTGCATGTTTCTGTCTCCAGCCAGATAGGAGGAAGCTCTTGGGCTTGCCCACAAAGCAGGAAATTCCAAACACGTGTCTTCCAGCTGAGCCAGACTTTTCTGAGCAAAGGTCTGGTTTAGGATAAATCGAAACTGAGGCTGGCGTCACGAATATAAAGGCTGGAGTCTCGAATGCACTGGACTCTTAGGAGATGGCTGGCAGCCTGTGAGGGAGAGCTTGGCCAGGCCAGCGAAGCACAGGGGCTCTCGGGATGATCCCAAGGTCCTAAGCACCCCTCTGCCTGAGGACACACTTTTCCTTGGTGGTCTGTCACCTCAAGAGCTAACCCCATGCATGTCCACAGCATGGAGCGGTTTGGGACTAACCCTCTGTCCCAGAGCAGCACTAGCTGCCTCTCTGAGAACTTGCAGGGTGGGAATATACTAATGTCTGGAGTGGTAAGTACAGAGAGAGCTGTGTGAGAGAGATTGTGTGAGTGTGTGACAGAGAGAACTGTGTGAGTGTGCCAGAACTGTGCATGTGTGACAATGTGTATGTGAGACACAGAACTGTGTGACTGTGTGTGTAAGAGAGACAGAAAGATCTGTAAAAAGAAAAGGAGGACTTGTGGCACCTTAGAGACTGACAAATTTATTTGAGCATGAGCTTTTGTGAGCTACAGCTCACTTCATCGGATGTAGCTCACGAAAGCTTATGCTCAAATAAATTTGTTAGTCTCTAAGGTGCCACAAGTACTCCTTTTCTTTTTGCGAATAAAGGCTAACATGGCTGCTACTCTGAAACCTGTCAAGAAAGATCTGTGTGAGACAGAGACCTGTGTGTGTGTGTGGCAGAAAACCGTGTGTGTGAAATGTGTGTGTTTGCCAGTGTGTGTGTGTGAGAGGGAACTGTGCATGTGTGCAAGAGCATGTGTGTGAGAAAATGTGTGACAGAAAGAACTGTGCTTGTGTGTGTGACAGAGACCTGTATGTGTACGTGAGTATGTGTGACAGTGAGTGTGATAGACAGAGAACTGTGTGTTGTGTGACTGTGTGTGTGTATGAGACAGAGATCTGTGTGTGTGTCTCTGAGAGAGAGACCTGTATGTGTGTCAGTGTGTGTGTGAGAGAGAGAACAGTGTGAGACAGAGACCTGTGTGTGTGACAGAAAATAGTATGTGTGTTTGACAGTGTGTGTGTGTGAGAGAGAGAGAGAGAACTGTGCAAGAGAGTGTGTGAGAAAGTGTTTGTGTGACAGAGACAACTGTATGGGTAGGAGTGTAGTGTTTTTGTGTGTCACAGAGAGAGAGATTGTGTGTCTGAACATTTGACAGATATTTTGTGTATCTGAATGTGTGTGTATGTGTCTGCCTGTGTGAAAGGGAGATTGTGTGACTGTGTATATGACAAAGACTGTGTCTGAGCCAGATTGTGTGTGTGTAAAAAGTGAGAAAGATGTGGGGAGACAGGCAGAGGGTCAGCTGTAGCTGTCTGTCACCCTGGAATAACCAATTCATGCCCAGCATTGACTCCAGGTTCCCCTCAGGTAGTTGGGATCACAACAGGGAGACTGACTGCCAGCCTGGGTGGGACTCGCCACAGTGCCTAGGTCACCTAGGAGCCCCAACCCACAGACAGTCACTGGGCCTGTGCTCTTAAATCCCCTGGGGGCTTTCAAAAGCCACAGCCCTTGTATGCATGAAGGAGTGTGCCCATGGCTGCCATGAGGCATAGCGGGACAGGGTCAGCCCTGAGCAGATTCACCATTGAGCCATGACTGGTGTGTGTTCAAAGTAGCCAGTGCCAACAGCCATAGTCCTATGTGTTCTATTGCCCCAGAACTCTGGTGCTTTGTTGTTGGCTTGTGTTCACTTGGGATGATAAAGAGAAGAGAAGAGACACCTCTAAAGTCCTGAGTGCCCTCCCCAGCTCTAACCACTAGACTCTACTCCCCTCCCTGAACCAAGACTAGAACCCAGGAGCCCTGACATAGTCTCCTGTTCTAACCCAGTGGATCCCACAGCACCCTGTTTCTATCCCCAGCGCAGGTACAGTGTGGGTAGCAGCAGGGCAGGTATCCTCCCTTCTCCCCTTGCTCTTCCCCATGGTTGGCTTCACTTCACCCAACTTCTAGGAGGGGAGAAGGGGGTCAGCCCCAGTGGCCCATCCAGCCCTCGGCCTCACTGCTAAGAGGGTGGGTTGGGGATCAGCTAGTGCCCTCTGTTCTGGGGAGCCCCCTCAGCTGAGGCCCAGCCAACTCATCTCGTGCCTCACTGGTTGATTTATCTCCCAGAATTCTTTGGAAGAAAAGAAGCTGAAAAGACGTCAAAAGAATCGGGCAGCTGCCCAGAGGAGCCGACAGAAGCACACGGAGAAGGCGGACGAGCTCCATCAGGTCAGTGAAGGGGGCTAACAGTGACAAGACAGGATGAAATATAGGGGCGCTGGTGCAGGACCCCCCAAAGGGAAGGCTCCCCCATTAGCAACTTAACAAGAACTGATGGTGGGAGTCAGGGAAGTCATAGGTGCGAGGACTACTGCCCTCTGGTGGAGGTGATCAGAACTGTATAACTATGTGTCCTAAGGCCTATACTTCTACCTGTGAGCAGGGATTCTCTGTCAGCACAAGTGGCAAGGCCCTGAGGTGGGATTCCTTAGTAAGACATGCTGGAACCACAGCCTTGGAGGAGGGAGGATCTCACTCTCTAGCCCTGGAGCAATCGCTGGCTCTTTAAGACCCAAGCATGGGATGATGGGGTGAGGTGCCGTCCCGGCTGTCCAGAGCCAAGGATGGGAGGCAGGATGAGGAGCTGGGGCTCTGCAAGATGGTTTCCTGCAGCACCAGAAAGTTGGGGTTTTGTGAACCAAAAATAGCCACATGCATTAAGTGTGGCCCCTGGGCCCCTCACAGTTTGCTGGTGTGGGATCTGGTGCGTTTGTGTGAAGTCAGTGCAGGCCCATGATCACAGCAGGAGACTGGGAGTCAGGACTCGTGGGTTCTGTTCTCTGCTCTTGGAGAGGAATAAGCTTTAGTGGCTAGGGCCGGGGGAACACTGGGACTCATTCCTCCTGGGCTCAGCTGCCACCTTCATGGAAATGATTCTGAGCCCTCTCCCTGCTCTAGCCCATGAAACCTCCCCCTCCTCTCCCAGAGCTGGGGCTAGAATCCAGGAGTCCTGGCTCCCGTCCTGCGTGTTAGTCCTCACATCACTGTATGCCCTGAAGAGCTGACAGTTTAGATAGACAAAGGGTGGGAGGGGAAAGAGGCATAAAGCGGGGAAGGGACTTACCCAGGCTCACCCAGCAGGTCAGTGGCAGAGCTGGGATCAAGCTAGGAATGAGCTTCTCTGGTTTGTGCTATGCAGGAGGTCAGACTAGAATCGATCATGATGGTCCCTTGTGGCCTTAAAATCTATGAACCCAGGTGTCCTGACTCCCAGACCGTGCATACCCATTAGACTCTCACCGTCTCTTACTAGTCTGTTCCATCGCATTTGTGAGCTGCAGAATTTCTAGCCCTCCATTCTCTATTACATCCCGGTAGCAAGGTACCCAGGGGGTTTTCCAAACCATTCCTTTTGCATGCAATTGGTTAAGGAGACACCGTGTCTAGCAAGGACACAAGGCTATGTCCAGCTGAGCTGTCAGAGGGAAAGTGATAGCAAAAGCGCTCAGTGGTATGGACTCTGCTGGGAGCCAGTGAGAGACAAGAGACCTTGCACAGAGCAGGAACATAGGATGTGCCAGGCTGGCCCAGTAGCCTGTCTCTGACAGTGCCCAGCAACAGATGCATCAGAGAAAGGTGTAAGGTTCCCATAAAAGCAGCTATTCCTGTTCTCCATATCCGTTTCCACACTCCTTTTTCAGAGTCTTGCTAACCTCTTGGCCCCAGTGACTTGCTGTGGCAGAGAGTTCCACAGTCAAATGCCATGTTGTATAAGTGAGCTTCTCCTTTGATTGGTTGTGAATTTCTCTCTTTCAATTTAATCGAACAGCCCCTTGTTCTTATGGTACGAGACACAGAGAACAGAAGCTCTCATCTCCCTTCTCTAGACTAGTCAGTATTTTAGAGACTTTGATCATGTTCCCTCTCCTTTGTCTCCTTGAAACCCATCCCAGTCTTTTCAGAGAGTGTTTTCAGGCCTCTAACCCCCCTGCTCATTCTGCGATGTCCTTTTGGAGATGGGGTGACCAGCAGTGCACACAGAACCTAGCTCAGGTACCTGTCTGCACCCCATTACCCTAGTCACTGAGCATCTCACTGGCCTTAATGCATTTTTATTCTCCACACCCCAATGAGGCAGGGCAGTGCTATTTTCCTCATTGTATAGAAGGGGAAAGTCAGCCACATAGAGACTAAGGGACTTGCCTAAGCCCATAGAGGAAATCTGTGGCAGAGCAGGGAATTGACTCTGACCACTGCGCCCACCTTCCTCTGCTATCCAGTATTCCAGAGGAGGCCGCACCGTTGATGTACAGAACAGCACTGGAAAATTTTCCTTATTATTCTTTACCCCAGGGCCTTTTTGGCCCCTCATCAACCCCCACACCTCACCTTCAATGCAATCAAGGTGCCTAGAAATCCTCAAGCCCCATCCATGCGAGGGGAAGGCTGTGGAGTTAAAGGCCCGGGGAGGGATGGCAGCGCTGAGGGCAATGCTCACGCAGCCACAGGGCGCATAGTGTGATGCATGTGCTGGCACAGCAGCGTCCCCTGCTGGATAGAACCGGAACTGTTCAGCCAGGAGTCCTAGATCCAGCACAGCCAATAGCAGGTGGAGGGTGGGGGAAATCAGGCGTCTATCCTTGCACCAGCAGGATTATGTTATTGGCCATGGATTATCTACAGTTTTTAGGGCCCAATTCTGTCCCTCTGCATGACCCTGTAAAAGCAGATATGGGGGTAACTAGGAGCAGAATTTGGCTCATGAGAGCCAGTGACCAGCCTATTCACCCAGCACCCATGTCCTGCTGTATGGGCATTGATGTGAAAGCACCATCAGAGCCTGTGCCCCGCTGTCTGGAGTCAGCTGCGTACCTACTGTTGCTGTTTGCTATTCTGTGACTGTGCCTGCCCCCACATCAACCACTAGGGATCACTGGTGTTCTGCACAGAATTGGCTAGAAATAATTAATAGAGCTGATCTTCCTAATAATTAAGGAGAAGATTACATCATGGATTCCATGACTTTTAGAGACCTCTGTGACATTTTCCACTTCAGCCCTGAGGGGACAGGCTGGAGCTGTCAGCCAGCAGGGGCCCTGGAGCTCCCAGCTGGCATGGGGACCCAGAGCTCCAAGTCATCGGTCCCAGAGCTTTCAGCTGTGGTGGGGGGTCCCCGGAGCTCCCAGCTGCCACGGGTGGCCCCCAGCGCTCCAAGCCACAGCAGCAGTGCATGCTGGACCCCTCCCCCCTTCCACAGCAGGGCTCAGGCTCTTCCCCACCCCGCTCGGGCTTCAGTCCTCCGCCCATCAGCCCTATTTTGTCACAATTATTTTGATAAAAGTCAGGGACAGGTCACAGGTTTCTGTGAATTTTTGTTTATTGACCGTGACCTGTCCCTGACTTGTACTAAAAATAATGGTGACAAAATATTAACCTTACTAATAATCAAGTAGTAAGAATGAGAACTGAGAACAGAACCCAGGAGTCCTGACTCCCAGCACCCCTCTCCCCTTCTAACCCATTAGACTCCACTCCCTCTCCTTGCTGAACCTGGCCTCCTAGAGACCCATTCTCCAGTGTTGCCTGAATTTTAGTCTAAACCCTTCTTTCTTTGCTCCCTTCACCCCAGCAACATGAGCAGCTGGAGCAGGATAACACAGCCCTGAAGAAGGAGATTGAGACCCTGAAGGAGGAGCTGAAGTACTGGACTCAAATGCTCAAGAACCATGAATCCACCTGCCCAGACATGCTGACTCCCTCCTTGCCAACACAGACTCCCATTCTGCACTGGCTGGCTGAGGAGCTGAACCAGGGGATACAGTGACCCTGGCTACCCTTTGGGAGTCATAAGCTAAGGAGGGCTGTTAAACTGTGAGAGAAGAGCTGCTGCGCTGAATCAGACCCATGGACCCATCCAGTCCAGTATCTCTCCCTCCCTGCTGCCCTGGCTCAGGCCCACAGCCCATGTAGTTCCATCTTTGACCTCAGTCAGAAGCCGATGCTTGAAAGGACAGCACCAAACGTAATCTGGGAGGTGGGCTGGTGAGTGGATGCAACTTTGCTTCCTTCCAGGCAGCCGATCTCTCCACAACAATCAAACCATCTTCTGCAGGTCATGGTTAGAGGGGGAATTCCTGACCAATCCCTGAGGTATCCCAGAATGGGATCAGGCACAGACAGAACCCAGCACAGAATGGGGAGCAGAAGACCCTGTCTGATGCTGTCTAACACTAAAGCCAAAACAAACTGGTGCCATGTGAGGAGACTCATAAAATTCACACTCCCAACCTCCAGCCAACACCTGACCTTGCTCTAGCCAGCCTGGTTTCCCCCCTACCACAGAACTGGGGATGCCAATCCACTAGGATTCCCTAAAAGGTGCAACTCAGAGGGGCTAGTGCTAGGCCCTATCCATTTAGCCCTCAGTGCAGCTCTGTTGCATTATGGTGTCCAGGCTTTTTCCCTAGCCTTAAGTACAGGGTAAATTTTACCCTAAGGAGCCATTACCAAGCTGCTGTCTGGGCAATTGTTTGGACTGAAAAAGAACTGTTATTTTCCTGGGTTCTTTGCTAACTGGGCGCCATGTTTAATGAGACAAGGGTGAACTTCTGACATTTTTGTAAATGTCTGTTCTATGTAATAGACACTGTGTTTCTGCATGAGAGTCTATTGGTTTGGGGTTTGTGTCTGCACAGGTGTGAACCTTAAATTAAACTGGGTTTATTCTCTTGTAGGAGGGGGTTCAGTTTTTGAGGCGGAGGCTCACTTATTAGATTGGTATATTATGAGCCAGGCACCCCATTATGGTGTACACATTAGCCATATAATCAGAGTCCAGGAATGTCACTCTCACAGGAAGCCCAGAAGGGACCACAGTGATTATCTAGTCTGACTTCAGGCACAGTGCAGGCCACAGAACCTCCCCCACATACTCCTGTGATAGACCCATAACCTCTGGCTGAGTCATTGAAGTTCTCAAATCATGATTTAAAGACTTCAAGGGACAGAGACTCCACCCTTTACACTAGCTTAAACCTGCCTTTGATACATGCCCTAGACTGCAGAGGAAGGCAAAACCTCCCCCGACTCTCTGAAGACTATGATGGCTATAGCATGAGTGTGAAGCAATGGAAACAGCTACAAGCATGCTTGAGGGCTCTTTTTGTTCAGCAGGGCACCAGGTTGAGTCATGACGGGCTTTGCCATGTGGTACCAGCCATTTTTTAATGAGTGCCCCCTTGTGATGCACAGCTATAGTAAGGCACTTATCTGTGCCATGGCAGGAGTCCTAGACCATTGGTCGAGTTACTTCTGAGATCACCATCCTTACTCTATAGCTATGCTGCATTAACAATTTTCATTGGTTGTATGCGTGAGATTGTACAGACGCTGGATTACTTGATTCAGCTACCACAATTCTTCAAAACTACCCCCACCGCAACCCCACGCACACAGCCCCAGCACACATGCTTCACTCACCACTGACACACCAAGACAAGCCTTCCAGGACTGCCATTGAGTCAGCACACAGCGAAGCAGCGCCAAGCATGACAGAGAGTGTTTTTCGCTTAGCATATCACCAGGTTCAATCATCCCTGGGCCATGGGAGAACCGGATGGGATGCTGGAGGCCAAAGGTTCTGAGGCAGTTGAAGTATGACAGCTGATCAGAGAAGATGGGCACAACAGGGCTGTGCCTCACTACACCACAATGGATAGAAACTCAGGGTCCCAAAAATACTACTTCCCTCCGTGGCTTTACTGCTGCTGTTCTCTATTTCCTGTTCACAAATACATGGCACTTTGTGCTGCGTTAACATGTTTGCTGCTGCAATGTTCAGTGAATAGTAGACAGGAATACTGGGGAAAGCCTCCCACGGGTACTGAAATAATCAGATTCCAAGCCCTACAGAATTGGGCACAGTGCCCATACTTACTGGTATATGGCAGCACTGTTTCCCATGCCACTCTAAGCTTTGGTCACACACACAATGCCACAAAAGAAAGCAACCCTCACCAGCCACAGAGAGGCTAAAGGAAGGAGAACCCTAAGGAAAAAATGCCACGTGTACAAGCATGGGCGTTTAGCTACTAGTTAGTAGCACAGTCGCATGTAGGACCAAAAAGAAGCTCAGGGCCCAGCTGGGGTGTGTACATTAGTTGGGCTCAGACAGAGATCAGGGCCCATATTATGGTGTGTGCATTATTAGTATTTAGGTAATGCCTAGGCACCCCAGCCAACATCGGGGCCCATGATAATATGTGCATTAGCAGCCGTAATATTACAGGAACATCTATTGAGCCCAAGCTGCTTCAGAGCATAAACTCACCTCTAACTAATGGGGGTCAGGAGGCCACGGTCCCTGAGGGCAGGTTATCCCCTAAATGCAGAGTTCCTTGCAGCTTCCTGGGAAGCAGCGAGTGCAGCCAGTGTCAGAGATAGGATACTAGGCTAGATGGGCCAACAGGTCTGTACCTCCTTAGTGTGACCAGCACCAGCTAAAGTGCAAGTCCAGGAATGCCCTGTCTGGATGGAGCTTTCCAAGGAAAATTAACTAGAGCTAGTTGGGATCCGGAATCCCCCTTTTGAGGAAGGTTCTGACATTGCAAATGTTTCATTCTGAATCTAAAAGCTGAATTTTGGAAGTTTTCCTGAGAAACAAAAGATTCAAACGCATTGAGTCATTTTGTTTCAAGAAGACAAAACTGTGTTATTTCAACAATGACAAGTGTTTCATTGAAACTTTTATATAATAGTAAAATTCACTTTACTATTGGTTATAATTCTACATGTTCTATTTGTAACATACCATATATATGTTCTGTTGAATATTTTAACATAAAGTCTAAAGAAAATGAATCAAAAGAAGAAAGTAAAAATAAAACACTTCTGACACTGATGGAAATTTCTCACTTTGTTTCAATGTTAAAACAATACTTTCTGGTTTTGAGAATTTTTCATTTTTTTTTCTTCTTCAAAAATGGAAACCTGTTTGGTTGAAAAATTTTCAACCAACTCCAAAATTTACCCTCACATACTGAAATGCCAAGTGGAAATTCTCACACAGCTCACTAGCTTCAATCAATACCAACTCCTTTGTGCCTGAAATGCTGCCTTTTGTGTCATCCACTACCTTAGGATGAGATCTCTGCCAACCCTATACCCCTCCTGCACTTACCTGCTGCTGGGAGACTGTAGACCACAGAAAGCCATCATTGTACCCTGTCCATTCACCACCCGGATTTTATTTCAATTGCTGCTTCCCACATGGCCAGTTTGCTTAAACAGAGAGAAATTTCCACTTGATGTTTGCTGAGTTTCTGTGGGGCTGAGGTCTCCCTAGGTTCTTAGCTGGCCTGATGGATTTATCCTCACAGCACTCCCCTTAGTAGGGGATCACCGAGATTTGGGACATACACCCTGAAAGGCAAGTACAGTTAAATGGACGAAACTAGGTGTGACACAGAGGTGGTTCATTACTGTCAACAACGCGTCAGGCCTCACACACACACACACACACTACACCCAACACATAGTGGTCATGATATAGACCCAGAAGGTGGCATGTAATATACCACTGGAAAACTAATAACTCCCTGCAACTGTCCTCCCTTTCAGGGTCAGGGTGTCACCTCTTGGTGGCATCAGGGAGTTGGTATGTGCAGCTGCCAGGTAGAATGGCTGGCGGACAATCACCCAGATACCAGTTCAGGTCTCCAAAAAGGAGGAATGGACATGTCAGCTGGTAGCCCCAGCCTCCTGGCTAGGGTACACGGCAGAGTCTAAGGCTCCGGTCCTGTGGGTGAAGCATTCTACAGCCCTCTGCCTCCTTGCAGGGGCAAATAGCAACAATTAAACTGTCCGTTGCTGGCCTTTGGACCTAAAGGTTAGTGGGTGGCCAGCCCTGAGCAGGGGGCTGGGGTTAAGGGGACCCAGCCCTAGGCCCTACCAGTGGCAGGCGATCCTGCCACTGGGGAAATACTCGCTGCCTTACATCCCAGCAGCACAAGCAGACCAAAGTCTTGTTTCCTTGGGCTACTTCTGACTAGTTCCTGCTGTTGCTGCTCTGTGACCATTGGGATCTGTCTCTGTCTCACAGTCAGGCGGCCCTTCCTCTGGTTTCTCCCCAGGGTCTTCATCTCCTGGGGCCATGGGTTGCCTTTTCTTCCCTGCTACCAGCCACAGGCTCAGCTGAGGGCTCAGCTCCCTGGGAGGGACATCTGCCTCCTTCCCTGGTCCAGCCACAACTGAGCTAGTGCAGGGCCCTCTTCTTATAATTCCTGTCCACCCCCAACACTTCCTGCAAGGGAGGTGGGCATGGCAAGGTTGGCAACACCCACCAGGAAGCATTAAACCCCTCTGTGCTGGAGGGAGGCCACTCTTCCTCACTACACTCCCTGATCATTAATATTCTTGTGTGATGTATGTACAGGGTGTGTACAAGGAGTCATGAATATGTGCTAGAATTATGTTCTTAAACTGTGTTTGGCAAGCACCACATAAGCCCAGTCTGCCTTGGACAATGGGATGTGTATTTGCTTGTCTGACAAGCCTGGTCGTCAAGCAGAGACATTGAAGATGTATTTACATACGCAGTAAACAAAGCCATCAAGCTAACAGGAGAAGGAGGTACCAACTCATCTCTCACCAGCAGGGGAGGAACCAGAATGAAGTTTTCTCCAGAGTGCATGGCAACTGTTCCGAGCAGGAGGAAAGGAACTTTATCTGAGAATCCATTTCAATGGTTTACCGGGCTGTAAAGACAGGGGGTCTGCACTTCAAGTGCTAAGCAATTGACTCAACTGATTTTTATAAAATTACTGTATTATAAAAGTGTATTGAGTATGTTGGATTGAGATTTACTTACTTAGCAGATGGGTTTAACAAATTTATTAAGGCAAAACACCCAGCAAGCCATGATCAATTACACACAAGTGGGAAGCTTATCAGGACAATCTTATTACAGTTGCCTTTAGCACCTGCCAATACAGCTTCAACCTCCCTTTGTTACACAAACTTATTTATAACTTGGTTATTTTTTTATATATATTTGTTTGTTTTTATATTAACTTTCTTCCCCTGGTTTAAATTGTTGGTTTAAACATTTTTTCTAGCTTTTTAGTTACTTTGTTTGTTTTGGCAAACGTGATTGCTTTTCTTTTTTTAAAACACGTGCGCACCACTAAACATAATTACAATTTGTTACACATACATAGTTCTACTTATGCTTACTCTGTTAAACATTATTAAAACAAACTTAAAATTCACAGCAGGCTTTTGTTGGGTCTAAATATGCCTTTGCTTCCAACAGAGTAAGGTGTTTTATGAAAGCTGTGACACACTGGTGATTAATGTCATGCTGCATTAACACTGAGGAATGATGGATGGTCACTGATATTATACTTTAAAATTTGTGCCCAAACTCAGGGAGAAACAGGTTCTGTGCCAGAAATGAGGGAAGGCAGCAATTTACTCTTTCCAATATGTGGAATCCAAACAATAGGAGCCCCATTTACATACAAATCAGCAAGGCGATGGGAAGCCCACAGAAAGGGAAGAACAGCAAGAAACCTTCTGGCTCTTGAAACCTGGACAATGAACTTTGGGAGGATATTGGGGGCCACAAAAAGTCTTTTACGTAGAGACTGTCCAGTTTGGCCAATGTACATGGCAGAGGGGCATTGCTGGCACATGATGGCATATATCACATTGGTAGATGTGCAGGTGAACGAGCCTCCCATAGTGTGGCTGATGTGATTAGGCCCTATGATGCTGTCCCCTGAATAGATATGTGGACTCTACGTAAAAGAATAAATGGACACAAATCAGACATCAAGAATTATAACATTCAAAAACCAGTCGGAGAACACTCAATCTCTCTGGTCATTCGATTACAGACCTAAAAGTCACAATATTACAACAAAAAAACTTCAAAAACAGACTCCAAAGAGAGACTGCTGAATTGGAATTAATTTGCAAACTGGACACCATTAAATTAGGTTTGAATAAAGACTGGGAGTGGATGTGTCATTACACAAAGTAAAAACTATTTCCCCATGTTTATTCCCCCGCCCCCCACTGTTCCTCACACGTTCTTGTCTACTGCTGGAAATGGCCCATCTTGATTATCACTACAAAAGGTTTTTTTTCTCTCCTGCTGGTAATAGCTCACCTTAACTGATCACTCTCGTTATAGTGTGTATGTTAACACCCATTGTTTCATGTTCTCTGTGTATATAAAATTGTCCTACTGTATTTTCCACTGCATGCATCTGATGAAGTGGGCTATAGCCCACGAAAGCTTATGCGCTAATAAATTTGTTAGTCTCTAAGGTGCCACAAGTACTCCTGTTCTTTTTGCAGATACAGACTAACACAGCTGCTACTCTGAAACCTGTACTTAGCAGTGAGTCAGTGGCAAGATTAGAAATAGAACCCAAGAGTCCTGACTCCCTCCCACGCCCCCTGCTCTAGCCACTAAACCACATCCCCCTTCCAGAAACAGGAACAGAACCAGGAGTCCTGGCTGCCTGCCCCTCCCCCTGCTCCCTTCTCTAGCCACCAGACACCTCCTCCTCCTTCCTGCAGTTACACTGCTCTCAGTGAGATCAGACTCCGGCCCCGGCAGCTATTTGGAGACAAGTCACCCTAGCTACAGCTTTTATGATGGAAAAATAAAGCCAGCCCCAAACTCTGACCAGTCCCTCACTGATTCTTTAATCTAAGCCCCCTGCTCAGCATTTCTCAGTTAACTCATTTTCCTTCCCCCTACACGCACAGACAGGTACTTGCAGGAACAAGACCCAGCTCGAAAGGCCTTTGTCTTTCAACACAGGCAGCCACTGAGCTAATGTCAGCTTCCTCCAAACTGTCATTCAGGCGAGGTGGCTACCTGCCTGCTCACGTCCCCCCCAGTTCCTCCCTGCTCTGAGGGGGTCAGCAGTAGGGCACTTCCACATGGGACTACGCCAGCAGCACAGCTGGCCCCACCGTATAACATCAGATGGGCCTGATTCTGATCTTAGCGCCTCCGGGATCAATGCAGAATCACCCAGTGGGGGCAGGGCTGGATTCTGATCTCAGCTCCTCCAAGGTCAATTTGGAGTCACCCCCCAAATGCATTGGGGTCAGGATCTGTTTCTGATCTCAGTTACACTATGTACATTCATAGTCACCCTCACTGGCTTCAGTGGAGGCAGAGCAGATTCTGCCCTGGTGTTAACCTATTCTGCTGCTTACCCAGCAAATAAAAGGCAGCCCCACCCTTGATCCAAGCTCCCTCACTCCTTCCCTGGACTCTGGGGTGTTCCAATACAGAACAGAACTTGGCTACGTGGACCTTTCTTTCCGGCAAACCACAATCCACTTCTCTTGCTACAAACTTCCCAAGACCTCCCCTTTAAAAACCACACCCCACAGATGCAACATAGAACAATTAACCAAACAGAGAGCAGCGATGGGTCAGTTGTTAGGGCCCCTCACCTGGGTTATGGGTAGACCAGGGTTCAATCCCCTGTTCTGTCACAGATTCCCTGTGTGATCTTGGGCAAACTAGCCTCTGTGCCTCAGTTTCCCCATCTCTACTGTCCTGCCTCACAGGGGTGTGTGGGGATAAATCCATTCAAGACCAGGAGGTGCTTAGACACTACAGTGATTGGGGGAGGGTGCAGATGAGTACATAGGAGAGACAAAAAAAGCAGAGGGCTATTGATGTGTGCTTGGCTTCTTGAATGGACTAAAGGAGAGTGGGCAGTTGGTATTTCCACAGGCTGAGAGTAATACAGAAATAGCCCCATGAAATATTTATTGTAATGACTCTTTTTGCATGATCATTTCCCATAAGTTTGACGAGGCCCTGGGACGGGTACATGTACATGCACAAATCTATGGCTTTGCTTAGAGAACGAAGTGTAAGCTCAGGGATGCTAGAGATGGCTTGATACAGGATACAGTTACTTTTCCGCAGTGATCTTGTGCTTTCTTCCTTGGGACCAACGGCCAAATCCTGATCTCTGCCAGTGCCAGATGTGACCCACACTGCACTTGGAAATAGCTGACGCAGGATCTGCTTGCTGCACTGCAAACCAGCAGGCAAGGGTGAGATTTTTCCAAAAAGCCCAGCATCTACAACTAGGCTTGTAGCAAAGCAAACTTCTGGAAATCAGGCCCAATTGGGGGTCCTGAGCCCTTGGGAAACATAAGCAAGGAACAGCTCAAAGTGAGGAGCTGTTTACAGGCCAGAACTGCAAGGCAGAGGCGTCTCACCTGAAATTCAACATGAAGCCACGGCCCTTGTGGGCTTCAGAGATCCCTTGGCACTTCCCCCAGCCAGGGCATGAACCTTGGCATCCCAGCCCAGCTCCAGTGTTTTGCCTCCTTAACTAACCCTTCATTGTTTCAAGATCCTTAATTTCCTCCCGTAAACTCTTGCCTGTCAAACAGCTGCCCTGCTCCACCCCAGAGACGGATGGATTGAGCTGAAACACACAAGCAGAAGTGCCACTAGAAACACAGCTGATGATCTCCTCACAAAGAACCCAACTCAGTCACGCCAGCTTTTCAAAGCCCTCTTTATCCAGGGAAGTCTGACATCTCAGCCCTTCTGGCCAAATTCCACTTTCTTTACGCAGCATTAAGCTTTCTGAGCCAACCCTCCATTTAGAAAAAGCTTGGCCCCAAGACTCAATCCAACAATAGCAGGTTTATATATTGAACTTAATCCGATGCCTAAAATATGTCTGGGTGATATAAATAGTTGCTGGTAAAGAATTGGAGCTTTCTCCCTGCTCTTTTCCAACATGTTAAGTCACAACCCCCCTTAGTTTAATTCAACTCTCCTGGAATTAAAGATT
Source organism: Caretta caretta (assembly GCF_965140235.1). Lineage (NCBI taxonomy): Eukaryota > Metazoa > Chordata > Testudines > Cheloniidae > Caretta > Caretta caretta. The sequence goes on from NC_134212.1 coordinate 32,484,364, forward strand.
TAATTGGCTTGGAGGAGAGAGGTGTTAAGAGCCCTCAGTGCTTTGAGGCTGGGCAGAGCTCTGCTAATCGAGTTAGTGTCTGGTTTAGTGACCCCACGAATACAGAGGCCCAGGGGAATCACATTCTCCAAAGATGCTTATGCCCCATTTTCAAAAGGACTCCAAGTCACTTTTGAAAATGGGGCTTAGGCAATTTGGAAAATTTGATCTTTAAGATTTTAAAAGTCAGGATCCTAAATCCATTATCCCCTAAATAAAGACAGGCCAGTGCTATTCTTACAGCAGGAAGGATGGTCTTCTAGCTAAGGGGCTGGACTAAGCCACAGGAGGGCTGGGTTTGATTTTTGTCTCTGCCACTGACTCCTTCGGTAGCCTTGTGCAAATCACTTCCCCTCTCCGTGTCTCAGTCTTCAGCTAAAAAACAAGGCTAATTCACCTTCTTTTATCTATGTAGACTGTGACCTCTTTGGGGCAGGGACGGTCTCTCGCTGTCTGCCTGCCTGGCACAAGGGAAGGCCTGATCTTGGACAGGGGTGTGTACGGCACCCACCACAATGGGGGCCCCAATCTCAGTCTGGGTCTGTGCAGCACCCAGCACACCTGGGGTCCCCCAGTCTCGGTCAGGGTCTGTGCAGTGTCTGGCCCAACTGGAGGTCCTGATCCTGGCCAGGGCCTCTAACAATCTTGCCCTACCATGTATAGCAAATAAGAAACCCCACCAAAAAACCCCCAAACAAAACCACCCAAGTTGTTGTTTTGGTTTGAAAAAGAATCTTTAAAATGAATCCCCTCTCCCCCAGATCTCCCCCTCCGCCATTGGTCAACTTCAGCCATTTCCAGCCTGGGTTCAACTGCCTGTCATCCCCACAGCTGGATTTAACCTCCTCCAGAGGAGACACTGGGATCCCTTTGTTCTATAGTGGCAGTTTTGTTCTTTTGGGAAGGATCCTTCCCTCCCCCCTGCCTCTGGGTGGCAGGTTTTCATTCAGCTTTCAGAAGCAAGATCAAACCTGTCAGTAAAGATTAAGAGAAGGCAGCCATTTTCCTAGATGATAAGGCCAGAAGGGACCACTGGGATCATCTGGTCTGACCTCCTGCACAGCACAGGCCACAAGACATCCCTGCATTAACTTCTGTGTGAACCAGAGCAGACCTGCTAGAAATACCGACAATTTTTAAATCAAGATTGGATGTGGTGGAGAATCCACAACCCTTCCTTTTGGAAGTGGTGAATTCCCCCTCACTGTTACACATTTGTGCCCTGCTTCCAGTCTCAATTTGCCTAGTTTCATCTACCAGCCACTTGATCTTGCTTCACCTTTGTCCATTGGAATCCATTGCTCTGAGAACTGACTCACCATTTCACCTTGGGCAAGTCACTTCCCCAGCTCTGTGCCTCAGTTTCCCCACCATTAATGTGACCCACCCCACAGCAGAGCCAGAAAGGTTGATTCTTGTTTCTAGGGTACTAAAGGAGGAAGTGACGTCACCCAAGGGCTGCAGCAGGCCAGGAATAAACCCAGGTGGCCGGAGTTCTAGCCCAGCATACTAGCCATTGTACAACATTGTCTACTTGCCCATGCTTTTCCTGGAAGGTGCTGGGGTCTCTGCAGAGCTGGCACAGTCCCCTATCAAGCAAGAGACAGCTCAGTGATGGATGGAGAAGAGCAGGGATTTTGAGGGTTAAGGCATTTGGCTGTGGCTCAGGAGATCTAGGTTTTGGCTCAGCCACAGACTCCCTGGGTGACCCTGGGCTGGTTGCTGACTCTCTCTGGGTCTCAGTTTCCCCACCTGGAACATGAGGTTGATCATTCTTCTTTTGTCTTATTTATTTAGATTATAATTATCCCTTTAATCACAGATGGGGAAACTGAGGCCCAAAGAAGGGTGGTGACCCACCCGAGGTCACTCAGCAAGTCTATCGCAGAGCTTGGTTCTAGAGACCAGTGATTAATTAATACACCCTGGCACACCAAGGAGAGCCACTGGACAAGGACAAGCCATTGTTCTTCGCTGAGCTGCCCATGGAGCCAGAGCTGTGACCTGAAGTGACCCTGCACCAGTCTGGAGAAATTGTTATTAGCAAGAAATGGGCACATTTTGCAAAGGCAATGCAATTATCTCCCTAATGCACCGGTAGTCAGATGCACGCCGGGGTGTCTAGCAGGGGACTTACTCCTGAGCTGGAAGCACCTACTGTGCTCCTGAGCTGGAAGGCTGCCTGCAGGAAGACATTATTGCAGTTTGCTTGGTCTGCAGAAGCACAGTTTGCTTGGTCTGAGCGGGCGCTTGCCATTCATTGGTTTTTTGGATCGCAGCATCTGGTACATCAGATGAGATGCAAGACCCATGTCCTCAACACTCATTAAAAGTCCCCTGGCTCGGTACTGTTAAATAGCTGCTGCTTCTCACTGGTGGATGTATAAGTCTCGCCCCACCCCAGAAGCAGCTGCATCTCATTGGGAGGTAAAATGGGGTGAATACATAGTTTGCACTGTGCTCAAAACAAGACATACAAATCTAGCAACACCCCTGTTGTCTCTAGACAGCATGCACAGCCGTGTGGCTAGAGCTCCAGGCCTTTCCTTCTACAAGGACAGGTCTGGAGTTTACAGATAATCCCCACTGGCTGTTAGCAATATGGGGCTTATGAAACACACTTGAGTCTTTCCAATTCCGTCTAACAGAGGACAGTGGCACTTTCTGTCATGCACATGTGCATGAACTCTCTATGCTAACAAACTATTTCTTGCGCTGCCCCCGAATTGATGGTTCCAAGGGGAAGGGAGTTTATTGTAACCACGAGTGGTCTTTTACCCAGCTCCAAAGCCCCTTTTAAGCCAGAGCTAAGAAGGGCTTGGCCTCAGAAGCTGATGGAAGTTGTTGGGGTGGGATCTCTGAAAAAGTGAGTGGCTCTGGAAATCCAGAGAGCAATTTATTTCTCTTAGCTGGGAGGGCTGGTGGAGGCGGGGCAGGAGGTGGAGATGGGAAAAGTAAGAGTCCTAAAGGGGCAGGCTGAGGTGTGGAGATGCAAATACCTGAGCTAGATATAGCACCTGGGAGAGCTTGCAGCAGGATACCATGACTCGGGAGCTGCCCAACAGGACCCTGGTGCAAGACAGCTGCTAACACCCTCTGCTGTGGACTTCCTGCCAGCCAAGCACAGATGGTAGGATACACTCCTGGCTGGGGGGAATTGAAGGGGGCAGAAAGCTGGGGTCTGAGCTGCACTGAAGGCAGAGCAGGTTCCTGGGTCCTTTCAATCCTTGAGGCAGGAGGAGTTTGTAGGTGAAGAGAGAATAGTCATTAGAGGGAACAATTGAAGGCTCACAGGCTTGTGCTAGCCAACTTGGCTCCCAGAGCGGGGACTAGAACCCAGGATGCCCAGCCCACTGCTCTCACCACTAGACCCTCTCCCAGAGTTGCTGATAGAATCTAGGAGTCCTGACTCCCAATCCCTGCATACTAGTCAATGCACCTTTGGTCACTGCTCTTTTGATTTGCAAGAGAAATTGAGTTGAAAGAGCTTGCTATAGCGAAAAGGAAAATCTATTTTACTGTATTTGCTGTTCAGTTTTATTCCAGGTAGAACTGTACAAATCTGAGTGGGCACAAGCAAACAATATGTGCTTTAATTGGACTAAATTGATTACTTGATGAGGGACTCTATCCTGGGAAGTTGCGGCTCTGAAAAAGATTTGTGGGGTGTGGTGTGGTAGAGAATCAACTGAATGGGAGCTCCCAGTGTGATGCTGTGGACAAAAGGGCTAATGTGATACTTGGATTCACAAAGCGGGGAATCTCGAATAGAAGTAGAGAGGTTATTTTGTCTCTCTATTTGGCACTAGCGTGGCCAGAACACCCTGTTCTGGTTCCACAGTTCACGAAGGCTGTGGATAAAGTGCAGAGGGTTCAGAGAAGAGCCACAAGAAGGATTAAAAGGAGGACTTGTGGCACCTTAGAGACGAACACATTTATTTGAGCATGAGCTTTCGTGAGCTACAGCTCACTTCATCGGATGCATCCTTTTGCATCCTTTTGGATGTCCTCCTTTTCTTTTTGCAGATACAGACTAACACGGCTGCTACTCTGAAAGAAGAATTAAAGGATTAGAAAACCTGGGTGACAGTGAGAGACTCAAGGAGCTCAATCTACCTAGCTTATCAAAGAGAAGGTGAAGGGGGGGACTTGATCACAGTCTAGCAGTACCGACATGGGAAACAAATATGGAATAATGGGCTCCTGAGTCTAGCAGAGAAAGACTGGAAGAAGGTGCACATTTTTATCAGTGAGGATAATTAACCACTGGAACTAGTTCCCCAGGGCAGAGGTGGATTTTCCATCATGGACCATTTAAAATCAAGATTGGTTATTTTTCTAAAAGATCTGCTCTAGGAATGATTTTGGGGAAGTTCTCTGGCCTGTGCTGTACAGGGGGTCAGGACAGATGATCACAATGGTCCCTTCTAGCCTTGGAATCTATGAACCTGAGTGTGTGGGGAGGGGGGATAGGGACAGCCCAGACTCTGAAGCTTGGTCTATGGCCTTTGCCTCAGCACATCCCAGTCTCTTCTGTTCCCAAAGGCTAGAGCCCTTCCACTCAAGAAGGATCCCCATTAGCAGTATAGGAGCTAGGACACACAGCTCAGAGGTTCAGATTCCAGCCAGCAGAGGGTAGCTGTGCACACATGCATGCATGTGCACACCATTCTAATCAGAGCAGTCCCTTCGCTCCCACCTCCTGCTGCCCTGATTCTGTACCCTGAGCATGTGCCATTCCCGTTGCAGAGCCCAGGCACCATGCCGTCCTGCCTTGCTGTCATCATCATCTCCCTGCTGCTGATCCTGATGGCTTCCCCATGCTGGAGCTATGAGGCCATCGGGCCTGGCTGCCATCTGCACCGTAAGGACAGAGGAGGGGGGAAATGGAGCGGTGCCAGGGCTGAATATGGCACCAGGGAGCCAGGATCTCCCTAAACCTGGATCTGATGCTGACCCCCTCCCCGTGGACTCCTGAAATTGCTGCATTTTACCGTCTGGGAAACTGACGCACAGCAGGGGAAAGTGACTTGACCCTGAGGTCAAGCATAGTCTGTGACAGAACCAGGAATAGAACCCAGGAATCACGGTTCCTAGCCACTCTGCTCTAACCACTATAGCTCCCTGCCCCCCACAGTAGACTTTTGTACACCTGTACTTTATAGGGATGCTCATGGCTGTAAACCCACTTGAGTGTTCAGTGCAGGGGATGGGTCTTTTGGATCTTAAAGTTGCCAGTTCAAATCCCAAGCAAGTAGGGTCCTTCCTGCTCTGTGGGCCTGGTGTGGAATGAGTTAGTTGGCTCTCTGCCCAGCCCCTACCTCATCAGCACAGATGTTGAGGGCAGGCCAGGCCATGAAGACTGAACTCTCCTCTGTCTCCATAGCATTTGATGTAACCATCAAGAGCGACCGCCGTGGGACCTGCCGTGGGACCCATGTGGTTCAGGCCTGTGTGGGCTACTGCGAATCCAGTGCCTTCCCCTCCAAGTACTCCGTCCTGCTGGCCAGCAGCTTCAAACACAACATCACCTCTGTGTCCCAGTGCTGCACCATCAGCAAGATGCAGAAGGTGAGCGGGGCTGGGGGATATGCCATAGATCCTGCCCCACAGTGTGGGCCCAGGCTGGTATGAGTCTTCCCACAAACTCAGCCAGACTGGGAGACATGGGGCTCCCGTGTGCATGCAAAAGCTGGGATGATAGATAGAAGCAAGAGAGAGGGGGCTCGTTTCGAGGATACACAGGTATGGGGGAATCCAGTAGCTCCCCAATGATTCACCAGATCCCAGAGACAGCAGCTGGGATCGAAGCACTTAGGGGAAGCTGGATGGACACAGCAGGGCTGATTCTCAGCTACTTTGGGGATTTGGTGTACGCTACAGCCACACGAGTGATGTGACTGGCAGAGGTGCAGCGCACCCTGGTCTGGCACAGCGCTCACGAGAGGGGATCTTCAGCGCTGGCTGGAATCTCAGGGCTACTCTGTGGCCCTTTCAGAATCCATCCCTGCCAGTCAGTGTGGCGTTAAAAGGGCTCTGCTCCTAGGAAGGGGCGTGGCCAGAATGCAACATTCTCTGGCTATTCTCTGCCCCCAAGGGATCATGGGAAGTGGCATCCGCTCTAACTTGCACCAGGGCCTGGAATTCAGGGTGGGCACCGGGGGTGGGCACCAGTCCCTCTCTCACCCTCCCATCCCCCTGCCACAGATCAAAGTCCGCCTGCATTGCCGGGCCGTCCGCCACGAAGAGATAGAGATCTTCACTGCCAAGAGCTGCCAGTGCGACATGTGCCGCCTCTCCCGATACTGACTCGGCCAGGGAAGCCCTCTCCTGCGACACCCAGGAACCCACAGCCTGGGCTTGTCTAGAACTGTGCATATTAACATGTGTCAGCAGGGGCCACTGCAGTCCACACCAGGCTTGCTTTGCCACCACGAGAGGGCACCCCGGCTGCTCCCAGCTTTACCGAGAGCTTCAATTTGCCAGTTTGCTGCTGCTGTAGGTTTGTCTTTGCAAACAGATACCATTAGCAGTCAGCCCCCAGCCGGAACAAACCGCAGAGCCAGGCTCCCCAACCCAAGTAGGGCTGTAAATGGGTGTTGCCTGTACGCTGGGCCTAGTCAGAGAAATTCATGGGCTCCTTTCCCCTCTGCTGTGTTGCCAAGAAGCCAATACCTGATCTCAGGTTAATGTATCTGGCTAGAGCAGGGGTGGGCAAACTTTTTGGCCTTAGGACTACATCGGGGTTGCAAAACTATATAGAGGGCCAGGTAGAGAAGGCTGTGCCTCCCCAAACAGCCTGGCCCCTGCCCCCTCTCTGCCCCCTCCCACTCCCTGACTGCCCCCCTCAGAATCCCTGACTCATCCAACCCCCCTCCTCCTTGTCAGGAGCTCAGGGGCTGGGTAGGATGGTCCCGCGGGCCGGATGTAGCCTGCGGGCCGTAGTTTGCCCACCTCTGGGCTAGAGCATAAAATATGTTCCTTCCTGACCCTAGAGAAGAGATCAGCTCATGCCTTGGCCCCTGAGAGTTGATTGTCATTCGCAGGAAAGATCCCTCCATGAGTAGAACATGACTGAATCCTGACCAACAAACGGAACCCTTTAAGGCCCCTTTATTTACCAAGCAGAGCATCCTAGTACAGAACCAGAACCTAGGCCTCCTAGGAAGTCTATGGAAGGAAAGTGGGTTCCCATTGCTCATTTTTATATGGGAGTGCCAGAGGCAGAGCCAGAGACATAGCTTGAGCCTGCACACATCTGACCTCACCCACACCTGGTAAAAGGCCAATTGGAGCTGGTATAGGGCGTAGTGTAGTGGGGTAGCCAGAGGGCTGTGTTTTATATACTGGCGATATGGGGGTCTAGTCGTTCTGACCTGCTTTGTGACCATGTGTACGTTCTTTCTTCTTACTGTGCTTCCCATCATTTGCCTATTTCGATTGTGAGCTCTTTAAGGCAAGAACTCCCTTTCACTCTGTCTGTGCTCCCTGATGGGGGCCCTGATCTTGGTCAAGTTGCCGAGACTCTAATATGAATAACAACACTGCGTTGGGGCCAAGGCTACCTGTGCTTCCGCTCTCTGGCTGAGTGCTATAGTATGTGAGCTATTCAAATAAATGATCTTGCTGAAGAAACTTCAACTTGCCCAGCAGTTTCTGTGCCAAACAAACCTTTCCAGCTGGGCTGCTTAAAGGTGTCAGGCCCAGCTGCTAAAATTAAGCAGCACTTTAAAAAAAATCCCACTCATCTTGGATCACCTACAGTCTTGGTGACCAGGAGTTTTGCTGGCTGCAAGAAGCAGCATCTCCTCTTGATTCTCACGTCATAGGTGTTAAATCCCTAGATGGGTTCTGTACAAGTCATAGAAATAGGCAGGGCCAAATTCAGCCTCAGACCATGGCCCCACCAGGGAATAGTGTTATACCAGGGAGCCAGTCTGCGTAGGAAGAGGCAGAAAGGGCCAGTGGCCAAAGCCCAGACCATGAACAATTAGAAGATAAGAATTCAGTCTCAGCTTTGGGGGGTGGAGGTGTGGGGGGGGGGAGAGCGAATCTAGGGGTTATAGTGTGGGGTTTTGGGTTCTATTGCTCACTCTGTGAGGGGAATGAGGTCTAGGGGCTAGTTGTTAGAGCAGAGAGGGACTGAGAACCAGGACTCCTGGGTTCTATTCTCAATGCTGAGAGAGGAGTGGAATCTAATGGGTTAGAACCGGAGGGGCTGGGAATCAGGATTCCAGGGTTCTATCCCTGGTTCTGGGAGGGGAGTGGGGTCTAGTGGGGTAGAGCAAGTGAAGAGGGGAGCCAGAACTCATGGGTTCTATTGTAGTCTCACCATGTGACTGTTGTCACTCAGTGCCTCCGTTTCCCCCTCTTTAAAACAGGGATAGCAACCTTCATTGCACTGGTGCAAAGGTTAACATCATCAGAGGAGGGAAGGGGACTCTGGGCTGGGATAGCCTCTTGCTGAGCTGATGCCCTAGACCCACAGTCTGGTTGTGTAAAGGGCCTCATCTCCCAGCCAGGTGTGTAGGTGGTTCAGAAGTCTGAACTGGAGCCCCCACCCCACTCCCAATGTGCTCAAGCCATTGTGTTCCCAAGCCAGGAACCACTTGGCCTTCAAGGAAAGCTCTACTCTGCACACGTGGTGGGGGTAAGGGCATGGGGTTGTGGCAGAGGGGGACTAGACATGGGAACATGGGGCAGAGACCAGGGTGGGGCTGATTTCTGTGTCAAGGAAACTGACTTCAGCTAGGAAACTTTATTCTGATTAGAGAACACTAGGAGACCTGCCCCTCCAAAGGCTCTTTCCCACACACAGCTGCTATCAGTCCAGGCCACTCCTGCAGGGGCAGCAACAAGCCACGGGGGGCATGATCAATGGAGATCCCTGCAGGTCCATGAGCGGCTGGTAGCTACTGCCCTGCTGGGGCATCCAGGCTAGGAAGAATTCAAAGCCTTCACCGCTGGCCCATGGTAGGGACCCGCTGCCTCACTGGTCCATGGGGGCAGGTGCTCCTGCTGGCTGGTAGACAGACATACTTGCAGGGGCAACTCATTGGCTGCCCAATGGGGAAGGTAATGCCCACTCTGGAAGCCTGCTGGTCCGTTGGAAGTGGTCTGCCTACTGAAGACGTATTTGTGGCTTGAATCTCAACACCATGCCTCCATTTTCCCAGCACCCTCCAGGGGCAGAGTCCCACAGGTTCCCCACCTCTGTTTCCCCAGCATCCTCCTGGAAGGGGCCTCCTACTGGCATCACCCCTAAGTCAAGGCACTGGCTGAGGGTTCAGTTCACCAATTTCTCCCCCCCCCGTGGCACATGGGTGAAAACACTCCCCTCTCCCCTGCTGCCAGCATCCGTGCCTGCAGGAAGTCAGACAATGGGTTAATGCTGGGGTAGATGTTCCAGAAGCGGCCAGAGGTGCAGAGCTGGTGATAGGGTTCCCTGTAGGGCACTCACAGGATGGGCTTCTTCAGCCTCCTCTGACATACGACTACCTATGGTATGGGGAGTGATGTATCCTGCCCTAGGATGGAGTGGGGGGAAAAGCAAAAGGAACCGAGTTAGAATCAGACCATATAGATCAGCACTTCCCAAAGTTTTGCTGGCACAAGTGCATTTCAACAAAGTACTTCCTGCCGGGACCCCAGCCAGTGTGGAGGGCACCATTTTGAAGAGCAAAAGGGCATTGTCCACACCGAGTGACCAAGACCATGTACCCACTACGTATGCAATGTCACACTGCATAGAGGTGGCCATTTTGCTCTACAAAATGGCAGCCTCTACAGTGTGATCTCATCCATATGGAGCAGACGAGGTCACACTGTGTGGAGGATACCAGGCTGTAGAGCAAAATGACATCCTCCATGCATCATGACCTCTCACACACAAGGGTCACACTGTGCAGAGACAAATGGCATCCTTTGCATATTAGGGACTGCCCCAACCTCATCTGCTGCTGGGGTCAACCCCCCTTTGGAAACTGCTGATATACAGGCTCTTTAATGGGGTGGCTGCTGCTGCTGCCCTCTTCTGGAGAGAGTCAGCTGTGCCCGGAGTGTGACTTGAGCAGTCCTGCTAGTGGAATAGCAAATGAAGATCGCTATTGGCTCAGACATCAGAGTCCTCGCATCCCCTTAGAGTATCTGACCCTTCCAAGTGTGACTGGGATTATACCCCACTGGAAACGCTCTGATCCCCCTCTTAGAGACAGGGAAACACCACACACAACTAGGATTTGAAGCCAGGACTCCAGGGTCTCATTACAGAGCTGTATCCACAAGGCCAGCCCTTCCTAGGCTGCAGGGAGAAAATAGTGCTGGTTTCTATTCGTACTGGGGAGAGCTGGAACCAATTCATTACTGGGTGCTCCCCACTAGGACACTGATATCCCTCTTTGCTCTGCTTGTTGGCAGGGGGTAACAGGCCACTCCCCAGCCCCAAGGCACAATGAGCATGGCTGGCCTTCCTACTTCCATCCCCTGCAGAAGGATTTAGAGCAGTGGGCAAACTTTTTGGGCCAAGTTTTGCAAAACTATACAGAGGGCCGGGTTGGGAAGGCTGTGCCTCCCCAAACAGCCTGGCCCTCACCCCTATCTGTCCCCTCCCACTTCCCAACGCCTAACTGCCCCCCTCAGAATTCCCAACCCATCCAACCCCTCCACTCCTTGTCCCGACTGCTCCCCCCAAGACCCCACCCCCTATCCAATCCCCCCATTCCCTGAGCGCCCACCCCCAGAACCCCCAACCATCTCCTGCTCCCTGGCTGCAGCCCTGGGACTCCCCACTCCTCACCCCCTTACTAGGCCAGAGCCAGCCACGTCACCACGCTGCCCAGCAAGAGCAGCCGGACAGAGCGTGGCGTGCTCTGGCTGGGCGGGAGGGGCCGGGGGCTAGCCTCCCCCGTCAGGAGCTCAGGGGCTAGGCAGGACAGTCCCACGGGCCGTAGTTTGCCCACCTCTGATTTAGAGCAAGCTCTGAACACCATGGACCTGCCCCTCCCCAACAGAGGGGACCACTAGCATCCTCTACCCATCAAACTCCATATGCTGCTCATATACAGATTCCCCCCCAGTCCCAGCCCAGTCACCAATTGTGAAGGCTGCGGGGCGGGGGGAGAGGGGAGGACTGGAACTCGGAGTCCAGAGTTCTATGGCCAGCTTTGGATGGGGAAAGCCTAGTGCTCTTCCCACCCGGCTTTTCAACTCGTGTTTCTCTCTTTGCCCAATGAGCAGTTAATACTTTGCCCTCATCTACTGCCACCCAGCAATTAACACTGCCACCAGCTGTGGTGAGTGTATTTTACATAGCAAGAGAACTCCGTGATCTGCAACCTGCCCAAGGTCACAGAACAAATCAGTGACTGCGAAAAGAACCCAGGTGTCCTGACTCCCAGTCCCCACCTACATGCCCCTTCTCCCACCTTCACAGCCTAACACTTTGTGAATGGAATCTGCAGAGCCCAGTGACATGAAAGTATCTCTTTATTGAATACAGACTTATCCAGCAAACAAAAATAAGGGGGGGGGGGGAGAAGAGAGAGGGTAGCTTTAAACCAAATTATCTTAAATATAGTAATTTAACTTCTTGTTTTTCACTCCACCCCTCCCCCCGAATTCCTCCTCCCTCAAAAATAACCCCTGGTGTCCATCCCCAACCCCAATTCCTCTCATGGTAACTAAGTCGCTGCTGTATCTAAGAGACAACAATTGTGCACCCGGTTACTACAGTCACCATATGGTGTGAGTTGCTACAAATAAATTAAGGTTTAAATTAAAAATATCCCACTACTCCCACCAATAAAATAGTAATTAAAAAAATAACAAACCCCCCCAAAGAACTGTAAAATATTTTAAGTCATGCCTAGTATTGAGGGCACGATGTGATACCCGGGATGCCTTTTGGCCAGCGCCGGCACTCAAAGATGGGAAGAAAATTAAGACATTGGAGATGCAAGAGCATGGGCTCAGCAGGACTAGAAATGGGGAATTTTTCAACCCCACACACCCCAAAATGGTAAGTCTATTCAACACCCCCTTCAAATGGCATAGTCTATTCAGGCCCCTCCTTCTCACCCATGAGATACATTACCATCCACCCAGCCAAATGGTGTAGTCCATTCAATGTGAGACAGAGCAGTCAACTGCCCCCACCCCCACAATGGCAGGTTCCATCCAGCTCACCCCCTTTAATATAATAGAAACTATGCACTTATCCCTTTCCCAGTGCTGGAATGCTGACTCCAACCTCCCTTGCCCTGTGACCACACAGTCTATTCTCCCCCCCACACCCAATTGCTAGACTTTGAAAAGTCAAGTTTAACTTCCCCAACCCAGCAATGATCATCTATACAGTTCTCCCTGCTCCCAGAATGAAACAGTCCTAAATCCGTTTCCCCTATCTCCTGAGATGGCACAGCCTATTTAACACCCTTCTCCCAGTTCCATGGCAGGGCCTATGCAGACCCCTCCCTCTTTAGCCCCAAAGATGTAACAATTGATTCCAGATGGTACAAGCCACTCAAAGACCACATCAAATAGTAATCTTCAGCTCATCCCTTTATTTCCCCAGATGGTACAGTCTATCAAGGCTCCAAGCTGGAAAAGGGGTTGGTTCAACTTGATCACTCCCTAAGGAAATGGAGCAGAATGGACCATACCATCTAAACAGGGAGGAGGTATACTGACTCTACCATCTGGGGAATGCTGCAGGATAGAGTGCACCATGGGGGGAGGGGATGTTTTGAATAGACTGACCCATGTTTCCAACGGAAATTGAAAAGGAAGAAGGAAGCAAACTTTTAAAGTGACAGTAGCAGCTGACAGCTGCTGCGGGGAGGGGTCATGGCAAGAAGGAATGTACCCCCAAGAGCTGAACCAAGAGGACTGGGAGGAAGAGGCAGGGGAGATTGATATTAGCTTTGCAGGGCTGTAAGGCTGCTCTCTACCTTGCCTTTCTGCACCACCCCCATCTCCAGGGAGGGGTACCCCCACCCTCACATACCCATGGACCCCAGATCCAGTTCTCCAGCTGCTTCCCTCTCTGTCCCTTAGCAGTGTACCAAAAAAATCAGATAGTGGCTGACAACAGGCCCTCCACTCCTGCCTCCCCACTAACAATCCCTTCTGTCCTCTGAGCTGCCACTCCATGGCTGCTGGTCCTGAACCTGAGGGCACTACACAGACCCCTCCAACATCTCTGCTATTGAGGCATTTGTGCTAGGGGAGATACATTTGCCTGTTGGAGCAGCAATGGAGGGCCGGGGGGAGAAAACAGGATCCCATAGAAGCCTGGATTCCATTGGGGCGTGGGGGGTATGACAGGGGAATCTCCCCTAAGTATGTTTGTGCAGGGCAGTCAGGATTGTGCACAGATATATAGGAGAGGGGGATCTTCCCCACGCTGTTTGTGCAGGAGACTGAGATAGGGGTGGAAATGGGAAGGATTGTGGGGTGCGTGGATGTATGGATCAGGATTGTGGGGTGCCCCAATGTATTGGAGGGGGGAGATCTCCCCCAAGCTGTTTCTATAGGGGAGTGAAGTGGGGTGCAATGATGAATAAGGGGAGCTAAGAGAGTGCCCCACTAAGCTAACTGCCAAGTTTTGGGGAGCAAGCTCCAGGGCTGAGAGATGGATTTGCCCCAGGGGCGGTAATGGGCCAAGGGGACAAATGGAGGAGGATTAATGTAAGTCTCAGCTGATCTTTTTCAGAGTCCTTCCCATCACAGCAGCTCAGTCTCACCACCTCCAGGCTCATCAGTAGACCCTGCCCATTCGTACTAGCATAACACCCATCCCACAGAGGGGGAGGGGGGCAGGAACTGAACTCCCAGCCTCTCAAAAGGAGCTCTACTCCCTCCCCTCTTACATTAGGAGCCCTAGGTTGGAACAGGAGGGTCTATTGCTTTAGGAAACACAGAGGCCCCCCATCCGGCCCCTACAGCAGAGCCAGCCACAAGCCACTGCAGTGTGGTGGGGGGCTGGGGGTTCAGCTTGCACTGGGACTAGCTAAGCTGGGTCCCCCATCTAACCCCTTGTTATCCCATATGCCAAACAGAGGTGGCTCCCTGGACCAGCACAACGGAGACAGGCTGATTGCCAAGCAACTCACCCTGTCCCTAGCAGCCATGGGGACCCCTTCACCAGAGGTCCCGTGCCCCTGCAGCCTACTGCATCCCTACCCTGCTCCTACCCCAAGACGTAGCCTGGCCCTGCCCCTTTGGCAAGGGGCTGAGGCTGGACCCTGCACCCCCAAGGAATGGGGGGCACTGGGGCTACTGCCAACAACATGCCCCTGTGCCAGCTAGGGCCCACAGAGGTCACGTGGGGTGATGTGTTAAGTGTACACCATGGAGATGTGATGAGAAGTGCCAGCCCAAGTGGGGTGCAATTGCTGAAGCAGGGGTGCCCCCCTCCAGTCCTGTTTTGGATCCGTGTCCCTGGTAGGATGGGGATGGCGATGGCTGGGGGGCCCGTGGGCTCCTGCAGCACAGAGGGGCCAGCTCTGGTTTGGCACAGGCTGGGCAGGGGAGGGGCTGGTGGCCGGCTGGGCATCTCTCTAACTCTTGTTGCCACACTGCAAGCCCAGGCTGTGCTGGAGATTGAGTCGGTTCATTTGCGCCTCCTCCAGACCCTGCAGCTTCTTCAGCTGCAGCTCGTCCAGCTGCTTCCAGAGCTCCTGACGCTCTTTCTCCTTCTTCAGCTCCCTGCAGAGACAGGGTGGCAGAGTGAGGGGGGAAGGCGGTACCCAACTTGGCCCCTTGCCGATAACCCAAGGCAGCACCTGGGGTCAAACGCCCTCACAGGAGCTCTGGAGAAGCCCTAGGGAAACCCAGGCCAAGATGGCCTCAGAGCGCCCCAGGGCATTGTGGGGGATGGGGCATGCCCTCGGGAAACCCAGGCCAAGATGAGGGGAGCACCACCCAAGGGCATTGTGCAGGGACAACCAGCATAACTCGGCAGCATCCTCTGGCCTTCCACTTCTGCACACTGCTGGGGGCGCTTACTCTAAGCTGGCTGGGGGCTCCTCACTCCCCGGCTGCCAGCCCAACTCTGTGCAAGGGCTAAGAGACAGGTATGGCCTACGGAATGCCAGGCAGTGGGTCACATGACTGGGCAGCAGTGCCCACCTCTCCCAGAATCCCTGTGGGACTCCTGCATAGAGGGAGCTGGCCCTAAGGACATGGAGGGAGGAGACTGGCCCCCATTCCAACATCTGAATGCCCCACATTCCCTCCAACACCTGGCCCCCACTCACTGCTGCTTCTCCACCTTGTAGGAGGCCGTGAGCTCATCAAAGAGTTTCCCATTCATCTCCATGAAGGTCTTGAGCACGTTGTAGACCAGGGAGACGATTGTCCTGTGGGCATGGGGGAGGGAGGAGAGGTGAGACCCTGACTGGTTTCAGGTGCCAGCCCTATGTTGGATTCCCTGCCCCAGGGCACCCACCAACCTCTTCCCTCAATGCATCCTGGCGCTTGCCACAATGCTCACCCCCCACAGCCCTGCAAAGCATCTTGGGGTTTGCCAAGATGCCCACTTCACAGCCCCCTGCCCAGGCTCCTCACCCCAGTTCCCCAATGCCCCCCCAACCACCCTGTGCTCCTTACACAGCAGGGGAGGGGTTGTGGAGAACAGCAAGACCCTAGGAGGAGAGACTCCCCAGAGGGGAGGGATCCCCAATGCCTGGAGCCCTGCAGGGGCTAGAGGGCAGGCAGCTGAGACACGTCCCTCACACACACTCACTGGTTCCAGTGCTCCTTGGAGACCCGGTAGAGGGTGCCAAAGATGGCAGGCAGCACCGTGTGGCAATTGTCCTCAATCAGACTCAGGATATATTCGTTGTTCCAGAAGTACAGAGCCCGCTCTGCCACCTGGGGACAACGGAGACAGGGTGAGTGCTGGGGCTGCCCAGCCTTGCACCCTCCCAGCCCCACTCACCTCCCCTACCACCTAGAATGAGTGCTGGGGGCTGCCCTTTTTGGGAGTCTGATCCCCACCAGCAGGGGCCTTGACTGCACCCCAAGCCTGAGGAAAGGACCTCAGCACCAACAACCCTGACCCCCTCAGCCCCCAAACTGGGGTGGGGGACCCAGGATTCAGGACCAGCCCAGACTCAGGGAGCCCTAGCTTGACTAAGTCTGGACCCCCTCCCCAGCCCCTAATTGGGGGCAGTGACCCTTGGTGTCCTAGAACCCTGATGGGGAAAGCCCCAGACTCATGAGGGGTCTAGGCCCCACCCTGAGCTCAGGCCCCGCCCCCCAGCCTGCACACACCTGGAAGTGGGGGCTGGAGATGCAGCGTGCGATTTGTTTGAAGAGCGGTTCCTGCACCTTGACAAACTGCGAGGGCTCAATCACATCCAGAATCTCCTCAATCTCTCCCAGGAACATCACCTGCCGGGTATGGGGAGAGGCAGATCTCCCCCTGTGAGCTACAGGGCTAGGAGAGGCACCTTCGATAACCCACCCAGGTCACACCCCACACTGTGTGCTCCCTGATCCCCACAGACCATGTCTCCCCACACCCAACAAGCATCCCCCCAACAATGGCCACCCACTGTGCCTGCCCCCAAATCCCCCAATACCCATTCTTTACCCCATCCAGTGCTATCCAGTCTTTCACCCCCCGCCCAACATCCCTCTAGGCCCCTATGCAGTGCACAGATGCTCCTCACCAATGCCCTTCCCCACAACCCTACCCTCCAGGTCCCCATGTCTGCCTGTTTCCCGCTAGCAGGCCCCTAACCCAGCCCCAGCCCCACCTCCTTCTGAGTGCAGGTCTTCGGCCAGTATTTCAGCAGTCCCCGGATCACCTGTGGGGAGGGGGGACATGGTAGGGTTAGAGAGGAGAGCCACTGGGCCCTGGATCGCATCCCCCACCATGGGGCTGCACTTACATGCTCCGTCAGGGTGGCATCTTTCTCCAGGAACTGTACCACGCAGTACGCCAGCTGCAAGGGGAAGTGGGGTGGCATCAGAAACAGAGCCCCTGCACTGGTCCCCACCCCCTAGATTCCTCCCTAGCCCATTGAGCTCAGATCCCCACCAGCAGGCAGTGGAAGCATCTGAGACAGGGCTCCCCCCACCACCTAGATACCAGAACCCAGGCGGTCTGTTCCCCATGCCCATCCCACATGCAGCACCTGACCGAGATCCCTCCCAACCTGCAGATTTCGCCCACCCCCTCCCTCAAGAGGTAAGATTCCCATCAGCAGGGTCCATGACTAAGGCCCTTCCAAATTCACAGCCATCAAAAACACATCACAGACCATGATATCTGATCTTTTACCCTGTACTACACAACCTTCCCCTCCCCCCCCGCAATAATCTTGCAACCCCCCTACCACTCCTTTGTGTCAGGACCCCTACAATTACAACACCATTAAATTTCAGATTTAAATAGCTGAAATCATGAAATTTTTGATTTTTTAAATTGTATGACCATGAAATTGACCAAAACGGAC
The DNA here is from genome assembly GCF_965140235.1 of Caretta caretta. Lineage (NCBI taxonomy): Eukaryota > Metazoa > Chordata > Testudines > Cheloniidae > Caretta > Caretta caretta. The sequence continues at coordinate 32,501,868 of NC_134212.1, forward strand.
CATGAATTTGGTAGGCCCCTATCCATGACTGACACTATCCCAGCTTTATGCCAACAGACATAAGGCAGCCACAAGGGGGCAGTAATGAGGCAACTTCCAATGCCTGGAACTGCAGGGGGGATGGGGAGGGCAGGGGAAATCAAATCTCAGAGGGGCTAAAGGCAGTGCTGACCTGGACAGAATGGCACAGGGGTCCCACGCACAGCTGCTGCACTAGGGCATGATCACTGAGACCACTCTTCAATCTCCCAGATGAGAGCCAGACCCTCTGACAGGGTAGAGGCCCTGTATCCCATTCTCTGCCCCCTTGAACCAGCCCATTCCCTGAGGATCACTTACTCCTTGCACAATTTCAGGAGCAGACTCCTGCAGCTCCCGCCCCTGGAGGTAACCCCTTATCTGACCTGGAGGTGAAAGGTCAGACTGCAGGGCCACTCCCAGAAGGGGGGTGGCACTTACCTGGGCATGGAAGATGGAGAGGGATTTGACCGAGTGCAGGGGGATCAGCACCCGCACCAGGAAGTGCTTGTGCTCAGTCTTCAGGGGCAGGGCGAAGCCATTGATGATGCTGCAGGTTAAAGGGAGGAGGGACAGGTGGTGACACAAACACACACACAACTTGGGGGATGGAGATCAGGATCCAGCAGCTGACGGGGAGCTGGAGCTGTGCTGGCTCCATCTGGGTGTGGGATGGGATAAACTGTGGGGTGTGGTAGGATGGGGGAGAGGGAGCCCTAGACCCCAGCAGCCTCTGGGGGGAGGGTACAAGGTGCTCTGGTGGCTACTCTATGGTTACTGGTGGGGGATGCCCCCTGGGGAGGGCTGAATCCTTATGGGCACCCTCTACTGACTTCCAGAAAACAGATCATGGGCCTGTAAGGCTGGGCGTCCCCCACCCCACCAATGTGCACCCCCCACCCCTGCATACCTGTCCCCATGTCCAACCATTACCTGCCCAGGATTTCCAGGAGCTCGGCCACACCATTGAAATGCTCCGTCTCGTAGATAAACCTGGGGGGGGGAGGGAAGAAAGAGGTAAGAGATGAAAATTCCTCCAATGCCTCTTTACTAACCCCCAACTCCCCGCTGGAGCACTCACCCCTTGGACCCCCATATGTGGTAGGGGGAGGGAGCCAGCCCTGCCAGCAGCGTGGTGGGGAGGAAACAGGTGCCGTGAATTCTGGAGGGGGTGGGGGTCTAGGGGAGGCTGCTGTGGGCAGGCTAGTGCCCCCCCATGGCTTCAGTACCAGCTTCAGCCCAGAGCAACTGGAGAACGCTCCCAGGGAGACTGTGCTTTGCAGGCAGTACACTGCTCCCTGATGGGCACCCTGAGTCACAGTAACCCTCTACTGGTCATCCCAACCCCATGGTCAAACTTAGGGGGTGATTTCCCCAGCCTCACCACACATACTGGGCATATGGGGCAAAGCCCTGTCAGGGCACATCATCCCCCATAGAGCAGGGGGAGACGTGGGTAACTGGTGGAATTCAGGGCCCTGCCCCCTCTGAGACCAGGGGACACAACTCAGGCACCTGCCAACCACGAGAGGATGGGGGGGCGGGGCTTTATATGCTTTGGGGACATACTTCCAGGAAGTCCCACCCTCCTGCCCCCGAAAGAATCATGATGCCAGGAAATCCCACCACTGGCCACAAATCATCACCCCCCCAGGAAGTCCCACCCTCCCCAGGAGGGACTTCCTGGAGTGCCATGGTAGCCCATGCTCCTTGGTTAGGTCAGAGTGCCTGGCTTGAGACTGGCTGGAAGGGGACCTCTGCCCCCTAGCAGGCTCCACGCTGCCTGGGGTGCTCACCGCAGGAAGATGTTGTTGCACTGCTTGCGGATGTAGGCACGCAGTCCCAGGAACTTGCCATAGACCCGGTGCAGGATGGTCTTGAGGTACTCACGCTCCCGCGGGTCCTCACTGTCAAACAGCTCCAGCAGCTGGGGGGGCAGGGGAGAGGGTCCCACAGACGACCTTGCAACCTGCCCCACCCCCGCCAACCTTCATCTCAACATCCAGCCTGAATATCCCCGGGGGGGAGTTAGCTCTTCCCCCCCAACCCTGGTATCCCACAGATGACCCATCCTCCCGCATCGCAGACAGTAGGTGCAATGATTAGTTTGTCCCCGGCAGGTTCGGAACCGACCCAGATCTGCTCTAAGCATGCTCACCCACTCCTGCCTGCTTCCCCAGCCTAGGATCGGCTGCAATGGGTGAAGCCCCCTCACTCCACGCACCCACCACAGGGGGTACTGCTCCTAATGAACCTGTCCAGTTCTGGGGGTGTTTGTCTGCTGCCAGCCAAAGTGCCCCATCATAATGAAGGTTTGGAGCCCAGTCAGGGCAAGAATCAGCAAACTTGCAGCACCCTAGCTAGGAGCCAGGCTCCCACCACCCAGGCCAAGGGACCCCTTGAATGTAGAACCCTGGAGGGAGGGGACTCAAAGCAGCCATTACCCCCACCCCACTGACTCCTCATGCTGCAACAGACCAACAGCAGCAGCCTCTCATGATCTTCCACTCCCCCAATATTCCTCGGTCCCCCCAATCCAGCTGCTTTCCCAGGCACCACTCACCATCAGCACAAATTTCTGGTCGACGTAGCGTTTGGCCACAGAGGGCTGGAAGTCAGGGCTTTCCAGGAAGCGGAGGAAGAACTCGTAGACCAGCTGAGCAAGAGAATTTAGAACACTGCTGGATGCACGGTGGCTCCCCACAACAGACAGTATTTTCATCCTTGCACCTTGCCACCCAACTCTGTGGCATAGCCCTGCTCCATTGCCCATAAGTACGCACCCTCCTTAAGAATGGCAGGGAGTCCAGCCTAGATGCAGAGCTAGAAATTGTGCCCCTCCCCCAATCCCTGCCCTGCAGCCAACTGGATGGGAGTGCTGCCAACTCTGGGTAGGAGCCCCAACTGTGACTATATTCTGCTGCCTCTCTGGGCAGCAAGATCGAATCCTGCAGCCCCCAGTGGCACCAGACCCCTGCCCTCCTGCCACACGCTCCCTGAGGGGTGTCTCACCTGGAGATGGGGCCAGGAGGGCTCCAGGTTCGGCTCATCCTCTTCAGGGTCAAACTCGGGGTTCTCAGTGGGTGGGAGTGTCCGGAAGATGTTGACTGAGATCTGGAAAGATTAGAAAGGGGGGTCAATTGGGTCTGTAGAACCCCCCACACCACTACCCCCAACCAGCCTATTCCAACCCCCATTCTCCACTGGAGTCAGTCCCACCCAGAATGCCACTGACCTGCTCTTTGAGCAATGGAAAAAGGCACAGAACCCAGGAGTCCTGGCTCTTAGCCCCCCACACCCACCAGACCCCACTCCCCTCCCAGAGTTGGGGTTAGAACCCAGGAGTCCTGGCTCCCAGGCCCAACTCTAGCCCATCAGACCCCATTTCCCTCCTGGCACCTTGCCCTGCTCCCTCACCATCTTGATGATCTCGGGGTAAACGGGCTCAATGAGGACGCCACGGTTGGTGGCCACGCACTCCACCAGCTCGTTGAGCGCAGCCCGCTTGATCTCCTTGCCCTTGAGGTCGGCCACGCAGTCCAGGAAGTCGAAGAGCACGCAGCACTGCTGGAGCTTCTTGCACAGCAGCTCGTGCAGCTCCGCCACCGCCACATCTGCAGAAAGGGGGCATCAGCACCAAGGACACCCCCGCCACAAAGTGATGCAAAGCCACACATGGATTGGAAACTTAGCCCCGACAACACCCCCCGCCCATGGGAAAGTGGTACAATCCCACATGGACTTCCACTTAGCCCTGACACTGACACCCCCCCACAAAGTGACACTATCCCATGGGGGGGGACTTAGCCCTGACAACATATGCACATACCCCCACAAAGTGATACAATCCCAAATGGACTGGTCGGTTGGCCCCAACACCACACCTCCTCACCAGACAATGGTACAATCCACTGTGGGCTGGGGTTTCAGAGCCAAGCATGCACCCCTAGTGTAAAGGGCTACAATCCCACATGGACTGCACCCTCCCCAGTATAGAATGGTACATTCCCACATGGCTGGGATGCAACACTGAGCATGCCATCAGGATGAAGTGGTACGATTCCCATTGGGGAGGGGGGTTCAGCACTCCCACATCTGGGGAAAGGGAAGTCAGCACTGCGCAAACATCAGCCCCCAGCATGAAGTGGTTCAGTCCTAGGTGGATGGGTGATGGGGCTTAGCCCCAAGCCCTAACCCTGGGAGAACAGCCAACGGGAAGGTAAACCCCAAGCCAATTCACTGTGCTGGGGGTTTGCTGAGATTCACCATAGTCCCTGCTCTAGGGAGCTCTCCCCAGGGGTGTCTCCCTGTCTGCAAATCCCTTTGGCATGAAAAGTCCATTCACATCAAGCTGTTCCCTTCCCATGTTACGTGACAGCAGGGACAGTCTTTGCTCCGTGTCTGTACAGCACCCAATGCAATGGGGCCACGGTCCATGACTAGGGTTCCTAGGCACTACTACAATGCAAATAATTAACAATCCAAGCCGTGTTTAACACCAATGAAGAAGTTAAACACTGGGTTTTGTGGTGACTCAGGGTCACAGATTCTAAGGTCAGAAGGGATGAACCTGAGTGCCTTGTATTGAAGGAGCATATTGATATAATAGGCATCACAGAAACTTTGTGAACTGGTGATAATCAACAGGACATGGTAGTAACCGGGACATATACAGGAATGACAGTAGGTTGTGCTGGTGGGGGAGTGGCACTATATGTGATAGACATAGTACAAACCTTAAATTAATTAAACCGTCCCACAGAATCTCTAGGGATAGAAATCCCATGCTTGAGTAATAAGAGTATAGCAGTAGGAATATACTACCGACCCCCTGACCAGGATGGTGACCATGACTGCAAAATTCTCAGGGAGATTAAAGAGGCAACAAAAATATAAACCCCAATAATAATGGGGACGTTTTCAACTATCCCCATACTGACTGGGTACATATCACCTCAGGACAGGACGCAGACACCATTTCTAGACACCATTAATGACCTCCTTGGAGGAGCTGTGACACAGGACACATCTACACAGCAGGTGAGAGGGTGCTTCCCCGCTCAGGCAGACAGAGCTTGAGCTAGCAAGATAGCAGTGCAACCGTGGTGGCAGCCTGGACTAGCCAAGAGAGTACAATACTGCCCAACAACCTGAGCATGTACTAGGGTAGCCAGCCCAAGTCGCTGCAGCCACGCTGCTACTTTTAGGCTCTTGCTCAAGCAGAGCTAGCCCATGTATGTCTACCTGAGCTGGGATTTATACCTGTGAACCAGGAATAATTACGGGTATGATGGTAGCACTGCACAGAGCCCCCAACCCCTCCAAGATCAGGGGCCTGTCATGCTGGGCACTGAACAGACTTTCAAGAGACAGTCCCTGCCTTGAAGACCTCCATCAAAAAGATACAGGGTGGGAGGGGGAAACTGAGGCACAGAGAGGGGAAGAGACTTGCTTATGGTCAGTGGCAGAGCCAGAAATAGAACCCTGGAGTCCTCGTGCTCTAGCCATTAGACTCCACTCAACCTGCCCCTACAGCCACTCAGAGCTGGTGTGCAGCAGGGAGCCCCAAGACAACTAGGGACCCTGCAACAAAACTTCCGGGCTGTCTCTGGTTTTCTTAAAGAACCCTCATGGATCTCCATTTGAGGCCAACAGGGAAAGTTGCCCCAGTGCACTTCCCTCAACACACAGATTACAGCCCCCCTCAGAATAGAGTCTCCCTAAAAACAGTGGGGCAAGGAATCTAGCACAGCCCCAGTAAATTCTGTGAAGAGATGATCTCGGATTCCACACCCCTTGGTCTCCAAACATCAGAGCCTCTCCCCAGCCCCATATCTAGGTTCCACTCTGAACTCAAGACGCTACTCAGCCCCAACAGCTCTCTGGGGAGATGGCACTGGCATCAGCTTTGATCAGCAAGAACAGGCAGCCCCCACCCCCACCAGCGGCCACCGGGCTGGGACTGGCACAGCCCCTGCCTGTGATGCCCTCAGTGTTCTAGCAACATGTGGAAGCACAGCTAGAGCACATGAGGCTGGGATAACAGTGGGGAGACCCTGTGGCGGGGTGGGGGGTCCTGGTCAGGCAGGTGGGATAGTGGGAGGTTCTGCTGCAAGACTGGCCTTTTGCCTCCATGGACCTGGCTGTGAATATAGGCACTGGCCACTCCTGACAATCGCCGGGCCAGGGGAGGTGCATCTGGGGCAGGAAAGACAAACACGGCGTTTGACACAGTAGAAGGTGCTGCAGGTTGAGACTGAGACGCATCAGCAGCAGAGCCAGGGCTGCCAGAGGGTCAGGACTGAGGAGCAGCAGTGAGTTGGCTCAGCAAGCCCACTCCTGGTTCTCTCCTCAGGGAGGCTAGTGGGTAGGAAGCCCCACAGGACCAGTCTCCACAGCAGCAGAGATTGGAGATGAAGCAGCAGCATCCAGAGCCCTGGGAAGCAGGGAGGAGGGGAGGGAACATAAGGCCAGATGTGGGGGAGGAGGAGGAGGAGGAGATGATGCCCATATTCCTCCCAGAGCTGTCTCCCAAGGCAGACAATTTCCTGCCTCCAGGTGGAGACAGCAGCTCATGAGGCAGCCCCAGACAGAGACACAGCTGGGACCAGGTCCCCTGAAGCCAAGAGAGAGAACCTGGCTCCCCAAGCCCCATGATCTAGACCCAACAGAAGCCCCTGCTCCCCCAGACACAAGCAAGGCACTGTCCCTGAAGTCCCCAGGCCTGCCTGCCAGGCAGCTCTGGTGCCTCATGTTCCATTCTGGGCAGGGAGAGAAACAGGAGACCCAATAAAACAGACCTACAGAAATTCACCTGCACCTCCAGGCTGGACACAGATGGAGCACATCTCCCCTACCACCTTCCAATCTCCAAATTCTGCCACCAGTGCCTCCTTGCCCTTCAGCTCTGCCCCCATCCCCGGAAGATATCAGGGGCACAGCTGGCACTGGGGGGCAGGGATTGACAGGCGAGATCTTTAAGTCAGGCAGTGGGGAATGTTGAACACTGAAGCTGGGGGGTTTCTAAGGGAAGGGAGGCTGAATTCACCACCAAGGCCTCAACCACTGAAGGTGCAGACTGATGGGTGGCACAAACTCCCCTCCCAGCTTGGAATCAGGCTGAGACTTGACAAATTCACTCCAGGAAGAGGCCACCAAGCAACTCAGAGCAAAGATGGTGGCGCCTGGAGGGGAAAGGCCCCATGTCCCATTCCTCGTCCCTGAGCCAGCCAGTCCTCCCACCCTGGGGCCAGACCTGAGCCCGGGCCTCCTAGAGGAGAAGGCCATTCAGTCCCACTCCCTCCTTGGTCTCACTTAAGCCCCCAGTGCAGCTCCATGCAGCTAGCAGCACCAGCCTCCAGGCAGCTCTGAACAGAGAAGCCTACAGGGCTGGGATTGCAGCGTGGGGGTAAAGACGTGATCTGTGGAAGGCCCAAGGGATCCCCCGACACGGGTGGCAGACGTGTGGGAAGCCAAATCCCACACTGTGTTTTTAAACCTCTGGAGCTTAAAGAGCTTCTTGCTATTGCAGAGCTGAGCTCACATATGCACGGAGCTCCGCTGGGGCTCCTCTATCCCGACCCACAGCTCCCCTGCTACCCTAGCCCAGGGCTTCTTAGCAGATGTGGAGCTTGCCAAGCCAATCTGCGGCAAAGCCCTCAGCTCACCATCCAATCTGGTCGGAGGGCAGTCGCCAGCGAGTTATGACAGTCTGACTTTGGCCACAGCATGGGGGATCCTCTCGCTAGCCCCAGGTGCGAAGGTCGGCTGCACACTGATCCCGGCCTGCTTGAAGTCGGCTCAGAAGGGCCCATGAGAATCATGGCAAATCAAACCCAGGTACATGTGTGGCCAGATCAGTTATACCAGACTGGTATCTGACATTGACTTGCAGCCCCCTTCTATTACAGCTCTGGGCTCCCACACACATAACCGCCCCCCTTCCCCCCCCCGCAGCCACTGAGAGCGCCAGTGGGTATCTGGAAAGGTTCCCAGGGAGACACTCAGCATCAATTTGGCTGCTGGCTCCAAAAGGCACTTAGAGAAACCAAGCAAACACCCAGCATTGTACTGAGGGGGGAGGAAGGTCTAGCAGGTTCGGGGGTGGGGGTTGGGAGTCAGACTTCTATTCCCAGCTCTGAGAGGGGAGTGGGGTCCAATGGTTACAGCGGGGGGGGGGGGGGGGGGTTTGGGAGTCAGGGCTCTAGAGTTCTATCCCCCGCTCAGGGCGTGAAGTCTAGATACCAGGCCAGACTAGATGGGCCCATGGGTCTGATGCAACATGGCAGCTTGAACACAACAAGCACTAGATGACCAGGGAACAGTTGCCGCTATAAGCGGTGACCCCTATGGGACACCTCCCTGCCCATGGGGGCCTGCCCCCCACTAAGGACTTCAATGACGGTGCGACACCCCAAAAGATCCTCCCCCCACCCCCAGATCCAGTACCAGAGCTCCTCCCAAGTCCTAACCCCCCACGGGATGCTAAGGCGATTGGGACTGTTTAGCAGGCCAGGGGCTAGAGACTCCCAAAGAAGTAAGGAAGGGGAAGGTTTGAACTAAGGGCATGGAGGGCTCAAGGAGCTGCCAGTACTGTTAGGGGAGGCATCAGCAGGGCATCAGCATCACACCCCTGCCATTGCAGACTGGAAACTAACAGGATAGGGCCAGCCTAGCTCTGTGTCCCGAGTGAACTGGCTGTGCAGTGCAGCCACATGTCCTGCTTGGAGCCAGGCTGGGACCTGGCAAATTCATCTCATGCTGTGGGCAACCAAATGGTCATCAGAGGTCAGTGATGTCCTAGTAACTCAGCCTAGATGGGAACTGGTGCCCATATCCCATTCCCCATCCCCTGAGCAGCCAGTCCCCCTTCCTGTGGTTGGTTCTAAGCCAGTCCTCATGGGGCTGCCTCATTTCCCAGGGGCCTGTTGTGCCATGCAGGGTGGCTGAGTCACTGGGCCCAGATGGGCCAAAGGAAGAGGGAGGGGTGCGATGACTAAGGGGTTCCAGCCACTTCCCTCTTTGCAGGAGCAGGCAGGGAACACACCACAGCAGAGCCAAGCTCAGACCAGCCTGGGGGTAGGGGGGAAGAAGAGAACTGCAACCAGCATTGCCAAGTAACCCCACCACACACAGCCCAACAACAAAAAACCAGGCCCAGAGCTCCCATGTGACCCACGAACAAAACCAGCGCGACCCTCCAACAAACCTGGCCTAGCTCCACTAAGGGACCTACAGCACAGTTAGCAGTAGCCCCCAGGATTCCCAAGAGACCCTGCAATAACAAAGACCAACACTCACAGGCAACCCTACAAAAGCAAAGCCAGGCTTGATGCTCCCAAAAAGACACTGCCATAACAAACCCAGTACAGACAGCACCAGGACTCCTAGAAAACCCTACATTAACAAAGCCCAAGATTACACTCAGGTGACCCCTGTGCAGGGTGACACTGGGGATGAGGTGCTGTTTGGAATCACAAAGGGCAGGATAACAATAAGGCACTCAAAGCACAGGGCGTGGGTGACAAGGGAAAATGGGGCTAAGCAGGGCAGACAGGAAATAAGGGTCTCATGCTCACACTGAGCATTCCCTTATCTGCTGTATGGGACAAGCCCTGTGCAAATATCCGTGTGTCATCCCTTGAGCAGATGGGGAAACTGAGGCACAGGAGGCACTTGTCCAGAGCTGAAGAGAATCCAGGAAGCCTGACTCCCAACCCCCTGCTCCAACAACTAGACCCCACTCCCCTCCCAGGGCTGGGACAGAATTCAGGAGTCCCACTCCCAGCCCCACCAGCTGTGCAACACTCACCTTTCAGCAAGGGCAGGGGTGTCAGCTCCTGTTGGTTGCTCTGGTACCGGAATTGGGATGAGCTGTGAGAGCGGCGCTGACGGGAGCGGCGCAGGGAGCGCCGGGAGAAACCGTCCACTTTATCAGGCGGGGGGACAGGCGACATCCCTGGGGATGAGGGGCTGGTGGGGGTGCCAGCGGGGGGCAGCTTGGTCTCCATGTTCGCAGGCGGAGGCAGCTATCAGAGCTACTTGGCTCCTCTCCTCCAATAGACAGGGCCACTCTGGCTAAGCCAAGAGGATGCTGGGTAAAGCAGTGCCCGTTAGCACTCTGGAGAGGTGTCCAACATGGCAGGAATATAAGCTACTCGCATCCTCAGCACGCACCCCATGGCAAGAGGGCAGCACGTATCCAACACAGCTCCCCTTCGCGCCCTGGGGCAGGGTGCAGGTGATCATCCAGTTTCCGATTCCCAAGAGGATTCCAGGCCTGGAGCCTTACTTTAGGTCTACAGGTACATTCAAAGTTTCAGACCCAACAAGACACCTGCTTTGGCATGAATCACTGCAGGGGGTATTATCCCCCTCACACAAACACCTGCCCCACAATTGGCTACAATGGTAGGGGTGGGGGATCACCTATTTATTCCACGGGCAGCCCGATGCAGAGGATGAGTTCAGCTGAAATCCAGGCAGTTCCTCAAGCAAGGGTTAAGGTAAGTTCCTCGTGCATTTGGAAAGCAAAATGTTTTTACTCTGAATCCCAAGTTTCTCTTCCCCACGTGTCTCCAAGGGGGAATGAATCAGGCAGCCCAGTTCAGACACCCCTCCCCCCAGTAGTGATCCTGATGAATCAGAAGCCAACGAGGATTTGAAACCAGCTCCCTCCAAACTTTGGTGACTGTAGGATAAATGTAGGGGGCAATTCTAGCAGCAAAACCCCTATCCCTTTTTGCAAACCCTTAAGTAATAGTGCATTCAATGCCAACCAGATTGTGCTCCCTCTGACTTAAGACTGGACTTTAAAAGACACGTTTGTAAACCATCTCTTCCAAAACTAAAGACACTTCCCTAAGTTCATTTGCTTTCAGCTTCCTCCACCCCCAAGCCAAAGCAATGATGCAACACCAACCCCTGAATTTAGCAGCAATGTAGTAAATTGCACACACCAATAAGACCTGCCACCCCCATCCAAGCAGCAAAAACTTTACAAAGGGGGGAAGTTGCTAAATGACAGACTGCAGTTCCCCACCCTGCTGTCACTATGGGGAAGATAAATGTAAACGCTTTTTACAGCACTGTGCCCACAGCTACCCAGCTTGTTTTCCGAACTAAATGGAAGACTTTATCCTTAAAAAAAAATCAGACCCATGCACCAAATAAACAACACACACACACGCACTATCTTCCATTCACTGGCAAAGCTTATGGCTTAAGGATGCTGTAAGTAGCTCAATCCCCTCTGCCCTCTACCTAGGCAGCTTCTGTCCCTTTGGAGAGAGCCAGGCCAGGATATTTAAGCCAAAATGTAACAGATCTAGGATTTCACACACACACAAAAATGTAACTACTATAAAAAATTGGAAGGAGATTCCGGTCTCTCTCTGACGCGGACAGGATCCAAGGGTCGGAAAGGAAGGAGGAAATTTGTGTCCTGGGAGGGGAAACAGGCGGGTCACCAGTCATATAATCATCTCCAACAGGGTCACCTGCTGTAGGTTTGGGGAGCACAGGGGGGAGATAGCCACTGATGCAGCAGATGGGTCATTCTGCACCAAGTTGCATCCCCCAACCTATGGCCAGATGCACTGAAAGCAAGAGATCTCTGTGCAGGGGGGGAAAGACTGGGGGTCACTCTCGCACCTGCTCCCCTCCCTGCTGCCTTCCTCAGGTGGCAGGGTCACGGCTCTGGAGAGACTCTGGACTCATCTTACCATGGCTCCCTCCCCAACACGCTGCCCTGCTGGGAAGCTCGTAAACAGTCAAGCAAACTGAATAAATGACAGCCCCCGTTGCGAAGCCTGCCCTTGTTGCAATGCAGAGACCGAGGCCTCCTCCCTTCTTGTCCCGCTCCCACCCTCCCCAGAGGCAAGTGCAACCGGGGCTTGCAAAAACAACCCGAGGCCCCCTCCTCGCAACGCAGTATGGAAGCTAAGGTGAGGCGGGCGGCTCGTCTTCTCTTCCTTGGGGCTGCCCCACCGGGGATGCCTGCAGCCTCATGGACCAGCTCCCCCGCCGCTCTGCAGCTCGGCCTGTGCGGATCCAGGGAGCAGCCGATGGCTTGGGGCCGAGGTCAGGGGCTTGGATGCAGCAGCTCCCCAGCTCGGTGCATGGGATCCCGGCCCAGGCAGCGCCAACCCCCTGGTCCCGCAAGGCCCCCCCCTCCCCAGGCAGCAGCCTCCGCTGCCTCTCTTTGATGCTGCACCGTTCATTAGGCTGACATTAAGTAACCTCTCGGGGCCACGTGACGCCCTTCCGGCCAACCCATTGGTCCCTTAAAAATAGAACCTGCGTCATTGCTGTAGGATGATGTCACCCCCAGCGGCCATTGGCTGGGCTGTGAGCAGGACTCGGCCCAGTTTTAAAGGCACAGGGCGTTCCCGGCTGGGCTGGGAGGTGCTCCGCAGGTAGCGATCAGTTGCACTAGGGGTTGCTCCTACGGTTCACACCTTTTGCACCTTGAAGAGCTGCTCGCTCTGTTGCTTGCACGAGGAATTGCCCATATTGGTGCACCAGGGTGTTGCTCAAGTGACATGACTGCAGCTGTCGCCGGGGCCCATTTGCACAGGAGGCACCAGGAGCTGAGCAGCTGCACTGGGCACTGCTCACGCGTTTGCACTAGGGGTCGCTCAGTTATTCCAGGAGTTGCTTGCCTCGTTGCAGGAGGAATTGTTCACACATGCCGGCAGCCAGTTGTAGTGTCACTTGCAGCTCTCACACTATTGCACGGGGACATTCCCAGAACAGAGTGCCTGCAAGGTTTCTGATGGCTTCAAGCCAGGCATGTAAGGAGGTTTCGGCCTTGCAGTCGGAGAGTGCCTGTCTCCAGCCCTGGGAACATTAGCATTAATCATTTGAATCTGACATGATTACAACCTCATTTCCTCTGTATTACTCCAACGGGGCTTTCAAAACCAATGGCAAGGGAGATTGGACACCAGAGCCAGAGATGGAATAAAGGGGTCTCAGTCCTAGCTGGTGAGGCTGGACAACTGCATCTCATGGGGGGTCCACCCACCAACCCCAAGAAATCCTGCACTATCATCTTTAGAACAAACCAGGAATCATCCAGGGCAAAATTGCATCTCAAATGCAGGAAGGAGCAAGTGGGATTTTTTAGTGGGTTAGAGCAGGAGGACCTAGGGGTTCTAGTCCTGGCACTGGGAGGGGAGAGTGGTCTAGTGGGCTGGAGCAGGGAGTGAGAGTTGATTGTTATGGGAGTGGAGCAGGGTCTCAAACAGTAGGATCAGAGGCATTCTATATTCCTGGCTTTGCCACTGCCTCAGTTTCTCCCCTCTGTAGAAGGGGGATAATAGCACTTGCAAGAGGCTGGCAAACCTTTACTAATGAATTTTCATTGTGTGCTTTGAGAGCAACTAACTCTGGCAGAGTGCTTTGTACTGTATTCCTTTGTAGTGGTTATGATACACCATGGGTGTTAGAACAGTTATTAGTGGAACCATGGCTAACGATGCCTCCCTTCCCAATGTTTATTTGCATAAATACTGCAACCCCAGCACTTTTGGGTTCAGACCAAATCCCCTCCAAAATAAAACACCTGATTGTCAGGGGCTGTGTTATTACTGCTTGCAGGAGCATGCCACACTACATGGTTAAATCAGCATCCTGACCCTTTGCAGCATGGGAGTTGTAGGCAGAGGGTGCATGACAGGGACGCTAGCCTATCCTGCTGCTTCTCCTTCTTACTCTGTAGCCCAGTCCTAACCTCCTGGATCTGTAATGGCTGCTTCTAGAGATGTAGTGAGTGGGCCAGGCCTGCTCTTAAAGGGGCCTAGAGAGGTTTAGAGATGGGTCCCCCTCTAGCAGGGAATGGAAAATGCAGTTCTGCAGTTCTGTTGCCATGCAGGTGGCTGCTGCCTTGCACTGGGAAGGATTGCCCTGTACTGTATTGCACACAAATGGGAGTCATGAGCTGCACCAAACTTGGAGGATGTGTTACACTGAATTACATTGCACTGATGTGCAACACACCAAAGAGAACTGCATTAAAGTTGGTGTGACAGCACAGAATTGTGTTGCATTCAGCTGAATTGTCTCAATCTGGAGTGCAGTTAATTTCATTGGAATTCACACAGGGCCAAATTCTCCTCTGTATGATCTCAATGATGTGGCTGCATCTGTTCCATGGAAGCTTTTTGTACAATGTACTGGCCTTTAAGGCCAGAGGGGATCGTTTGGGAGGCCATATACCCTGATTCCATGTGTCTGGGGACAGCAAATGAAGGCTGGAAAAATAATGGAAGCGACCATTAGGAAAGAGGAAGTTGGTCCCGGGGAGCAGTTAGTTTCTGGGAGTTTGTGACAGGTTCCCCGGATGCAACCTGGATCTGGGGTACTCGGGCATACTAACCTAGGCTCCCTCTCACACTGTGATGCTGTGACAAGCTAAAACCTCCCCAGGTACTTTACTTACACAGCCATCCACAGGCAGGGACACATCCTGCTGAGTTATATGAATGCTTTTCCTAGCCACTCATCAACTAACAATCGAGAGTCTCCAGTCAATTCCTCCAGCTCCCCAGCCTAGGCACCCAGGGCTGTACTGTCTTGCCCTGGTCAGAAGCCTGATAGTGTAAGTTTATTACACAGTCTGCCCCTCTCTCAATGTGGAGAGGACATGCATCAGCTTTTGTTCACTGAGCAGATTTCCCAAGCACTTCAACCAAAACACACTGTTTAAGGTAAAATATAAACAGATTGATTTACTACAAAAAGATAGATTTTACGTGATTATAAGTAGTAAGTGTACAGATGAAAGTTGGTTACCTAAGAAATAAAAGTAAAATCGCAATCTGAGCTCTATAAACTAGACAGGATTTGAATCAAGCAGTGTCTCACCCTGATGATATAGTTCCTTAATACACAAGCTGGGGTTCTCCTTTCCAGCCTGGGACCATCTTCCCAGTTCAGTCTTTGTTCTCTGGACATGTTTCCAGGTGTTGAGTTGTAGGGGAAGTGAGGCCAAGTGATGATGTCACTTCCCCTTTTTTATAGTTTCTTCCAACTTGCTGGAAAGACCCTTTGCTATGAAGTGAGTCAAGTAGTGTCCATTGTCTACATGCTCACTTTGAGAGATCTCCATTGTATACAGTTCCTGGGTTAGTCCTTGGTAGTGTGGATTCCCCTGAATAAGTCATCAACACTGTCTGGCTTCTCCACTGTTGTACCTGAAAGGCTGGTTGGGGGTGTTTCCAACTTCACAACACATTTCAGTAACACACACATAGCAAAACTTAATAACTTCCCATACAATGATAACACATACAATCCAACAGAATATTAATGTTCAACAGGTCAAGACTTTTAGAATGATACCTTACAAGGCATACTTTGTATAAAACATAATAATCATATCACCATGGTAAATATGGGGGTGCCAGGGTATTGCTTTGGGGTACAGAGTGCCACAAAGGGGAAAGGTATTGGGCCATCCAAAACCCTTACTCCTTGAATGGCCTAGGACCAGGAGCTTTGAAGAGTGGGCACAGCAATGCTCCACTCTCTCCCATCCAGCACAGACATGGTTTGGAGTTTAGACCCACCTGGGAAGGATCAAGAAACTGGACAGTGACTGGCCAGATGACTCAAGAGGAAGCTCCAAGCCCAGTAAAGTGGGGAGCTGCTCAGGTGGAGAGGAAGAGCTCATCTGGGACACAGCCCCAGTGGGGAGAGCTTGTGAAACCCCTAAATCTGAGGGCAGGCCAGGCAGACCAGGACTGAAATCGCCCAGTCCCAAGAAGGAGGGCCGGGAAATCCTGAACTTAAAGAGGGTAGCTGGTTAATTTGAATTAATTAGCCCTAAGAAAGGGGAAATATGGTTCTTAAAGACTCTGGGTATAACTGGATTATTCTCAGTACATATAGGGAAACTGAGGCAGGGTGCCTGAAGGGCTGTCCTAGGCCACAAGGGGGTGTTATGAGACAGCATCCATGTATAGCTTTGAACCTGCGAGCTACCAGGCACCCTCAACTACTCATCTCCCCAAAGGATCAAGCCCTAAATGAGAAGAGCATTTTGGCTCTGTGTTATGTTGCAATTGCATTGAAGCAGAAAGCACTCTGCTGCATTTCATTTCACTGTCTGCAATTGCATGCAGTGCGCAGCATCTCCTTGAAATGCAAGGGGCTGCACTGCACTAGAGGGACAGGGGAAGTAGTGTAGCCCCTGAATTGAGATGGAGGCTGTCACATTAAATTGTACCATGTTGCAATGCGTTGGAGTAGGTCACATGGAGTAGAATTGCATTAGGAGACTCTTAGAAGTGGGATACCTGACTGGAGGGGCCGTGGGTGAAACCAGTGGCGGCAGTGAGAGGGGAATAGCTGACTGGAGGGGCCCATGGGTGTGACTGGGGTGGCAGGGATGGGGGATATCTGACTGAGGGGGCCCATGGGTGTGACCAGGGATGTCAGGGAAGTAGATATGGGGCTGGAGGGGCCCGTGGGCCTGACATAGCGCTGCCTGGGGATACACATTGAATCCCACTTTCTAGGGCTATCAGACCAGCTCCCCCTTGTCTTGGGGCCCCAGCCCTTGGCTGGGCTGTGGAGTTAGGGCAGGCCCCCACACAGAGCCAGCCCTGGCTGCCACCAAGCTGGGTCCACACCATGGCTTCATCTGTGGCTGAACTTGTCTCCAGCAGGGAGGGAGGTGCTGTGGGCTGAGCTGAGCAGGGATTTGGGGCTCCTAAAAGTGTCTTATGGCTAATGAATGAGGGAGGTGAAGGTCAGAGGATAGAGATAGCACAGGGGCTGGTGGGTGGCTGGGCCCCACAGGGCAGGGCCGTGGAGTAGTGCAGGGGGGCTGCAGGGAGGGGGGCAAGTGCTGTGTCCCCCCAAACTCACCGTCCCCTGAGCTAGAGCAGCCCCCTGCTGAGACTCTGACAGCAAGGTCACCTCTGTTCCAGACACCCCCACCTCACGCCATCCTTGCTGTCCCTCCCCCACTGTTGCTACCAGAGCCCCCACCCCATTCCTCCAATCTCCAGCACCCACGGTGAGAGCATCGCTTTGTGAACCTAGTGACTGCTTCACATGCACACACACATACTCAGACATACATGTATACACATGTGCATATGCATATGCGTGTGCACGCACACGGGAACTCCCACATACATGCTGCTGTGCCTACCAGGGGGCAGCTGGTGCGGGTGGGAATTGTTGCCACAGTGGGGTGGTTAAATGGGCGGAGAGGGTGTCCTCTGGGATACGTGGGGACTACAGCGTGCTGGCAACCCAGCCCAGCTCTGGGCCTAGCTCAGAGGGACAGGGAGAGGGTATTGCAGGGTGCAATGCCAGGGGCAGACAGGTAAGCCCTGGGCACCTGCCATGGAGAGGCTCAGGGTTGAGGCTGGGTATGTTGGTGGAATGAGATATACCAGCCCTTGCCAGAGGATTTGTGGGCCAGTCCCGTCCTAGCAGGTGATGACTCTATGGCCGGTCTCAGCCTCTCTCCCTGGAGCTGGATTCCTGCTGGGGACCACTCCCTTCAGTGTGTGATGAGTCTGCCTGGTCTCAATCCATCTTCCCCCATCTCTCTACCCGCCGTGGGGCCAGCCCTTTGGCCCCTTGCTTAGCACCATTAACGTTGTGACATTCGGAGGCTGATTTTGAGGGGGACCTCCCCCCGTAGGTGAACCCCTCTCCCTCCCATTGTGAAACAAGGGAGTGTGGCCGGATGAGACGTGAGTGCATGGACCAGGCTGTGGAGGCCAAACTTCAGCAATAGGTGACTGAGTAGTGGAACTGAAGGCATCAAATTGGGGGTCAGGGGGGTGATCTTGATTCCCACAGGAAATGGGTTAGTGTGTGAATCCGGTAGGAGGGTAATGATTAACCCTAAATGTGCTGCTCTGACGTAAGAAGGGGGGATTGGGCCTCACGCCTGGGGGAGGTGGCCAGACCCAATCCCCTTGGATCAAGATGTGGGGCGGGGGGATAGGAAGGAAAGTTGTTTGCTGGGTGGATGTGTCTTTAAAAGGATGATGTGAGGTGAAGGGGGTGTGGAGGAGATAGAAGAGGGTTATGGGTTTAGAAGGTTAAAGGGGCAGAGATGTAGAAAGGTAAATGAGGGCAAAGCCAGAACTCCTGGCAGGGGCTGAGACTTGACTCAGCTTGTTGCACATGCGAGGCACATTGGCAAAGGTTCCCCCACCCCACCCAGAAGAGATGGGTGTGGGGAGCAGAGATGGGCAGGTGACCCCAGAATTGTCTCACTCTGCATCATTAGTAACACTCCTGACTGGGTCTGTGACTAGTGCCAGCTTGTTGGGGGATGAGCCAGTGTCTGGGGCAGAACCAGTGCCCGGTCCCCAGTGCCAGGGCAGACGCAGTGCCTGGTCCCCAGCGGCTGTGCCCAGTCTGGCACCAGCCTTCTCTCTTCAATCCCAGCCCTGGATCCCAGTTCCCAATCTCCAGTGCCCACTTCCCCCTGCCTCCATGCCAGCTTCCTCCCTGTTAGCAGCTGCCTCTAATTGTGGGCAGAAGAGAGGAGGGCACTCTGGGTTAGCAGCATAACATGGCAGGAGTCAATCGTTAACCCCCCTCCCCACCTTCCCCTCTGCTCTGTATATAAGGCAGCCAGGAACTGGGAAAAGCTGCTCCTTAAGGGAACCTGTGCCTATCTCTCCCTGCAGGTGCCTGTGTCTGTCTCTCCGTTGAGGCGCCCGTCTCTCCCTGCAGTCACCCCAGGAGGGGCTTGTGCCCATCTCCCCCACCATCTGGTGTCCCCTGCCACCCCCCAACCATGGCCTTTGGAGACCTTCTGGAGAAGGTGGGCAGTGCAGGTCCCTTCCAGCTCCTCTGTGTCCTGCTGCTCACTGCGCCTGCCCTCCTCATTGCCAGCCACAACCTGGTGCAGAACTTCAGTGCCATCTCCCCTGAGCACCAGTGCCGCCCCCTGCCACCGGGCACCAACGCCAGCTGGGTGGGCAACAGCACGGCAGCTCATGGGGGGCTCTCCCTGGCCCCGAGCCCAGAGCAGTGCTGTCACTTGGCGGGCACCCATGGGCAGCGTCCAAGACACAACGGTTCGCTGGGCAGGGAAGGCGAGACAGAGCCCTGCCGGGACGGGTGGTACTACGACCGCAGCACCTTCTCCTCCACCATCGTCACTGAGGTATGGCTCATAGCCCCTTTTCTTCCCCACTGCCCCGAGGCAGAGCCATGGGGTGGGGGCAGGGATGGGGGGGAACCACGTAGGGGGAGGGGATAGAGTGAGGATTGTGGGGAGAGAGGGGAGGGGAGGTGGGGAATGAAGAGGGACAGGAACTGGGAGGACGGTAGGGGAGAGAGAGGATGGGGAGAGCTGGGGAGGGGGCCAGAGAAGGGTGTGGGGGAAGGTTGGGTGCTGGGGGATACATGGCTATGGAGTTCCAGTCCCCCCAGGACAAACCACTGACTGGGAGGGGGCCCCCTGGGGGTGCCACACCCTGTCCCTGTGGGCACTGACTGTCCGTCTGTCTGCCAGTGGGATCTGGTGTGTGACCTGGGCCCCCTCCCAGCGCTGGCGCAGATGCTGTTCATGGCAGGGGTGCTGCTTGGAGCCCTCCTTTTCGGAGTCTTCTCAGACAGGTGGGTGAGGTGGGGGCATCCCCCTGAAACTAACATCCCCCACCCTGGATCAGATCCCCCTCTCCCTGCTGCCCTGGCTCAGACCAATGGGCCCATCCAGCCCATTATCCCCTCTACCCACCCACCCCTGGATCAGACCAATGGGCCCATCCAGCCCAGTGCCCCCCTGCCCACGCCGCCCTGGCTCAGATGCATGGTCCAATGCTAGGTCATTCCATGACGTATGGAAACATTCCCTGGGTTGAGAAGCACCCTAAACTGGTGAGTGGTTTACCCCTCACTTGTCACTGGCTGGTTATTGATGCTCAGCTCCCCAGCACCGCCTGTTAACCATGGGTTGTGGGTGACAGCCCCGTCTGTCAGCAAAGACACGTCCGTCGCTGATCAGCGCTCAGCACTCAGCCAACAGGTTTTAGCAAGGGCTGGTTATTGACAAGGGGGTCCCACCCTTTGCTGCTTCTGTTGTCCCAGCACTTGTACACACCATGCGTCCCTCCAGCCCCTGCACAGCTCCCTCTGCTGCATCCAGCCCCCTCTAGTTCAGGGACACGCTGCAAGCCCCCTACCGCCCCCTCATGACAGGATCACCCATTGTCCCCCAGTGCCAGGGGCTGTGGGCACACCCCTTCCCCCCCCCCCCCCCCGTGTTCCCTTACCTACCCTCCCCCATTGTTATTTGTCTGGGAGATGTCATTCCCGCCCCCCCTCCCCCTTACACTCTGTTGGGAGGATGGGCAGAGCAGAGATGGAGTGTTGTCATGCTGCTAGTTCATTAATTGGTGCCCTCAATGAGCTTTTTGGTCTCGGGTGTTTGAGGCTGTGGCTCTGCTAAAGTGCTGCTGGGGCTCCGGATACCCTCCATTTCCCTCTTCCAGTTGTGCCCAAATTCCCCATAGGGTTTTAGCAATTGGTGCCTGGAACGTTCCCTGAAATTCTGGGCTGGATCAGGCGCAGCACTCAAAGGTTATTGTGTTGCAGACAGAGCGAGAAATGCCAGGGAATCGAGTGTACAGCCAAGCTCGGTTAGTTACAAGTTACCGGATATCGATGATCAGGGATCAAGTGCTGGTCACTTGTTTCGATGATCAGTTATTTACCAGTAATGATCAGTGAGCTGGGGCAGTTGCTGTTGATCAGTGATTATCAGCTGTCAGTTACTGACTCCAAACAATCACAGACGCCCGATGGAGCGCTGCAGTTTCCTGTGGCCGTGAGTACCGCAGGTGAACAGTCTGCCATGTGAGAGAGCTGTGTTGCTCCCTCTGGGGTCTTACCCTGGACGCTCCCCTCTGTGATGCAGGTTTGGGCGGCGGGTCATCCTGCTGTGTTCTCTGCTGTTGGTGGCTGTCATGGGAACTGGGGCTGCCTTATCCTCAGACTTCCTCACCTACTGTGCCTTCCGCCTGCTGAGCGGGGTCGGTCTGTCTGGCTTCCTCCTCAACTACATCTGCCTCAGTGAGTATCCCCAGGGCAGGGGCAATGGGACAGGGCCTTTCTCCTCTAGGGGGCACCAGCTACCATCCAGCCCCAGGGCAGCGGGACCAACAGGCATGTGGGGGACAGGATACAGAGCTTTCTGCTCCACTGGGCACTGTCTCCAATCTGGCCCTAGAGTGGGGGCACTGGCTGGCTTCAGGGGGTGGAATATGAGGGCTTTCTTCTCCAATGGGCACTGGCTCCAATCCGGCCCCAGAGCAGAGGGACTGGCTGGCCTAAGAGGGTGAGGAATGGGATATAGGGCCCTTCCTCATAGGGGGCACAAGTTCCAATCCAGGTTAATGATGCCCAGGGACCTTCCCCATCCAGGGACCTTCCCCATCCAACCATTGCATAGCATGCAATGAGTTCGCTGTGTCTCAGCCCAGTTCCTAGCAGGAATATCTCGGCTGGCCCTAATTGTGGGAGGCTCGAGTGGGGAGGCTGAAAGGGCTACAGAATGAGCCCCACCCCCGTCCCCACCGTTCCCAAGGCTGGCCTTGGCTGAGGCCCATGAGTGATGGGTGTGGGGAGGGGCTTGGTCTGAGAAAGGGGCCCAGGAGTCACCCCCCAGCTCAGATGTTTCATCCCTCTGCCCCTGCCCAGGTCTGGAATGGGTCCCCACCAAGTCCCGCGCCCTGGTGGTGACATGGCTGAGTTACTGCAGCACGGCAGGTCAGGTGGTGCTGGCTGGCCTGGCCTACAGCATCCGGGACTGGCGCTGGCTGCAGCTGGCCATTTCTACCCCCTTCTTCATCTTCTTCCTCTGTGTCTGGTGAGTCCCCTATCCCTAGAAGGGCCTTGGAGAGGAGTGGGGTCCAGTGGCGAGAGCAGGGGGCTGGGAGCCTGGACTCCTGGGTTCTATCCCCTGCTCTGGATGGGGAGTGGGGTCCAGGGGTGAGAGCAGGGGGCTGGGAGCCAGGACTCCTGGGTCCTACTCTCTGCTTTGGGAATGGAGTGGGGCCTAGCGGTAAGAGCAGGGGAGAGGACTGCGTTCTATTCCCAGTCTTGCCACTGCTTAACTCTGTGACCTTGGTGGGGGCAAATCACATCTCCCCCATGCCTCAGTTTCCCCCTCCATAAAACGGGGCTGAAGAACTGACAGCAAAGCACTTTGAGATTCCCCCAGGGATCAGCCCTGTCTGAGTGGAATCCTGGCTCCTCCCCTCCGCAGGTGGATCCCGGAGTCCGCACGCTGGCTCATTGTCAACCACAAGCCTGCAACGGCGCTGAGCAACCTGCAACGGGTGGCCCGGATCAACCAGAAGCAGCTGGGTGGGGACAGCATCTCCCTGGAAGTGAGCTGATACCCTTTGACCCCTCGGGGTCATAGCATGTCCCAGCCCTGATACCCAGCTGGGGCTGGCCCTGGCGAGGGGGATGGGAGGCCCTTGGGGGGGCCCCAGTTGGGTTGGCACCTGGCCCATTTCCTCACCTGCATGGCACTGGGAGCTGGGAAAGCTGAAAGGGGGCAGGGTCTTGTCCAGAGAGGAACCCCCGCCCCAAACACAGTGGGGGCAGCGAAGGGGGTGGAAGTTCCTTCGTGGGCATGAAGATGGGGGGGGCAAAGGTGAGAGGGCAAGAGGTGCATGTCACACGGGGCGAGGGCCCTGATTCCATCTAGAGTTGAAAGGGCTTCATCTCTCCAACCAGCCAGTCCTGTGCACACTCATGTGTCCATCCCTCCCTCCCTCACACACCCGTCCTCTGTCCCTCCCCAAACATATCGTCCATCTCTCCTTACCCACACACACACCCACCCATCCCTCCCTCCCCACACACACCCATCCTCGGTCCCTCCCCAAACATATCTGTCCATCCCCCCTTACCCACACACACCTGTCCATCCCTCCCTCCCTCACACACCCGTCCATCCCTCCCTCCCCCCTTCACCCATCCATTCCTCCCTCCCCTCACACACACATCTCTCCCTCCCTCCGGCCCGTCCGTCCTTCCATCCCCACCCTCCCTCCATCCCCACACGCACCTGTCCATCTATCCCTCCCCACACACAGCTGTCTGTCCCTCCATCCCTCAATCTGTTGCTCTGGGGCTGGCCCTCTCCCAACATTCAGGGCTGGGATTTGCCCCCTCCCCCCATTACACTCTCCTAGTGCCCAGGCTACCAGGGCAGATGCCAAGGCCAGAGGCCATGGTCGGGGTCTCGTGCTGAGCTCCTGCCTCCAGCCTCAGCCCTGCGAGGCTCCCAGCTGAGGGCAAGATGGGGGGTGGGGCTCTGGGGCTGCCTAGGTCCTGGGCTGGGCGAGTGGGGCCAAGGGAAGGGGCGATTCCGTGTCCAGCCTCCTCCTCGCCTGGGGCCTTGAATGGCCGGGGCACTGCTGAGCCACCTTCTCTCTCCTAGATGGTGGAGAAGGTGGGGGGCAGCCTCCCTGAGAAAAGCACATGCTCCTGCCTGGGCCTCTTCCACACGCCGGCCATGAGACGCATCTCCTGCTGCCTCATGAGTGTCAGGTAAGGGCCCTCTGCCCGGCCAGCCTGGGGCTCAGAGACTCCAGCACCAGGGAGTGACCCTCCTGCACCCTGGAGGGGACGGACAGAACCATATGTCTACCACGGGATAAGGGTACCTATCAGGGGACAGCTAGATGGTGCAGGGTGGAGGGGTAGTGTTGAACTGGATAGAAGGTCAGCTGTGGTGATAGACAGTTAAGGAAAAGAGGGTCCATGGGGAGAGGGAGGGATGGACGGATAGTCGAACATCTAGGATTTAGTAATGTGGATGGATGGACACAAATACATCTTCCTGGATCTAAGGAGGGGATGGAGGGACAGATGGGTGGATGGATGGATGGACACAGCTAAATCTCTGAGGAGAGGTGGAGGGATGGACAGAAGGACACATCTATGAGGATGGACAGTAGAGGGATGGACACAGATGTATCTAGGAGGATGGACGGGGGAAGGGTGGACACAGATGTATCTAGGAAGATGGATGGAGAGGAATGGACACAGATTTATCTAGGAGGATGGACAGGGGAGAGATGGACACAGCTGTATCTAGTGTGGTAAACCCAGGACAAACAGCTACGGGGGGGCCTAGTAATCAGTCCCAGAAGGTTAAAAGGCCCCTCCCTATCCACTGACGAGAGGTAACCACAGGTTAATAAGGTTCAGCTGAAAAGGGATTCCTAGAGAACCAATTAGGTTCAGCTGACTCCAACTGCTTAAGACCTTTTTAAACCCTCACCTGTTAGGAAAGTGAGAGTAGCAGGGAAGCTGCTAGTAGGCTAGGTGCAGCAAAACACTGAACCTTTCCAGGAAGGGAGGCTGTATTCCCTCCCCAGAAGGAAAAGGAAAGCAGGCACAAGGGACTGACTGAGGAAAGGTATAGCCTGACCTTGTGCCACCTAGACGGACTGCCTTGCCCAAACCTGTGTCTCCAAAGCTAAAAAGAACTGAGCCTGCTGAGGTGAACAAGGTACTTTGCCACACATGGTGTCAGTGGTGGGATAAGTGAGTGAGGATCTGTGGCAAGCCATCTCAGGGCAGGGTAAATCACCACAAACAAATAAATGGAGGATGTAGTGAAGGTGTTGGTACAGGCCACTGTGGCCCAACAAGAGGCTACCAGGGTACAGATGGCTGCCCAGCAGGAGTCAGTGCGAGTCCAGCAGGAAACAAACCAATTACTGATGAACCAGGCGGCCCAAGATCGAGCCACCCTGAATGAAGTGGTGAACCAGTTAAAAGCCCTGACCATGCTGACGCATGGCCCCCAGGGGGCCTGGCTGCTGCAGGCAAGCAACTATTTACAGAAGATGACCACAGACGACGACATAGAGGCATATCTCCTCGCCTTTGAGAGGATGACCCTGCGGGAGGCCTGGCCCCAAGACCAGTGGGCAGGTATCCTGGCTCTGTTTCTGTGTGGGGAGGCCCAGGTCTATTTTGAAATGACAACAGAAACAGCTATGGATTACCCCCAGCTGAAGGCGGAGATCCTGGCGAGGTCAGGCGTGACACCAGCCATAAGGGCCCAGTGCTTCCACAAGTGGAAATACCGGAACAACAAGGCACCGAGGTCCCAGCTATTTGACTAAATCCACTTCGCCCGGAAGTGGCTCTGCCCCGAGACCCATGGCCCGGAGAAAACTGTGGAAATCCTAGTGTTGGACAGGTACATGAGGGGGTTGCTGCCGGACATACGAGGGTGGGTCTGCCAAAATGATCCCTCCTCCTATGATGAATTAGTTGCCCTCAGAGAGACAGCTAGCAGCCCAAGAACTTTCTTGGACCACTGGGGAAGGAAGGCACCAGAATCAGAGACAAATCTCTGCCCCGAGGCCCCAGTTTGCCCTAGTGCCAGGCCGGACTATGGAGGGGAGGAAGGAGCCTGAAGAGCAGCCAGAGGTCCCGGAGAGACTTGAGGACTGGGGGAGAAAGGCTCGGGGGGTAAAGCCCAACAGTCCTAAAAATTGGGGGCTGCCCCGAGCCGGGTACCGATGTTATGTATGTGGCGAATTGGGGCATATCGCTGCCCAATGCCTGAATCTAGAAGAGCCCATGCAATGCGAACTGGGAGATATAGGAGGACCATGTGATCTAATAAATCTAGTCGGGGTTGCGATGGTCTCTCATAGATACACTAGCCCCGTTAAGATGAATTGAATTGTATAGAGACCACCACGTTAGTAGACTCGGGAAGTGTGATCACGCTGGTCTTGGGAAATCTGGTCGGGCAAGGCCAACTATCCCGGGCCAAGCTCTCAGGAATATCCTGTGTGCATGGGGATGTCAATTATTACCCGACCATCCCCGTAAAAATAGAAGTTCTTGGAAACCCCACTAAGGTGACGGTGGGAGTAGTTCCTTAACTCCCCTACCCAGTCCTCATCGGACGAGACTTCCCAGGATTTGATAGCCTACTCCCTGGAGAGGAGGCGGAATGAAGTAATGAATCCAGGACCCAGGGGATGGCCCCGATAGTTAAATTCCTTCTATGAATTTGCCCAGGATTTGTTCTCTCCACCTGGAAAGCCCAAGAAGACTCAGAGGGAACGGAAGGCAGTTAAAATGAGGGGAACGAGAATCTTGGCCCAGTACCAGAAATCTACGCTTGTAGGGAAAAGAGATGGCCCAACGGACAGCGGGACTGGGCCAGAGATCGACGACTCTGTCACCAGACCTAGTTCCCCGAGGGTTTTCCCTGAGGGGGAGACAGAGGTAGATTCCCCTGAGTTTGGGCAAATGGGGCCCTCACTTGGGAATTTTGGACAGGATCAGGCCAATGATCCAATATACAACAGTAGATATACAATGGATATACAATGATCCAATATACAACAGTGCAGCAAGACACTGAACCTTTCCAGGAAGGGAGGCTGCATTCCCTCCCCAGGAGGGAAAAGGAAAACAGGCACAAGGGACTGACTGAGGAAAGGTGTAGCCTGACCTTGTGCCACCTAGACTGACTGCCTTGCCCAAACCTGTGTCTCCAAGGCGAAAAAGAACTGAGCATGCTGAGGTGAACAAGGTACTTTGCCACACTAGGAGGATCGACAGGGGAGGGGTGGACGCAGCTGTATCTAGGAGGATGGATGGGTTGTTTCTACCCCTGATGTCACAAACTAGCTGAGCTCTCCATGTTACCTATGAGTCCTGCTTGGCCCTCTGACCCATCTCCGCTCTGCTCTGCAGCTTTTCCACCAACCTGGCCTACTTCGGGCTCTCCATGGACCTGCCGGCCTTTGGCCTGGACATCTTCCTGGTGCAGACATTCTTTGGGGCCATTGACATCCTGGCCAAGATGGCCTGTACCCTGGCCCTGAGCTACT
Organism: Caretta caretta; assembly: GCF_965140235.1. Classification (NCBI taxonomy): domain Eukaryota; kingdom Metazoa; phylum Chordata; order Testudines; family Cheloniidae; genus Caretta; species Caretta caretta. Next base: position 32,528,762 of record NC_134212.1, read on the forward strand.
TTGGGCGCCGAGCCATCCAGGCCAGCTCCCTCATCCTGGCCGGAGTCTTTCTCCTGGGGAACATCCCTGTACCCAGAGGTAAGGAGCCCCCTGGAGCCCCAGGTTCTTAGCCCATTCAGCTTCCAGCAGTGATGGGAGCCAGGTTGGTCCCACTGAGCTGGGAAGTGGGGGAAGCCCTTGTGACATGGCTCTGCCAAGAGTCTCCTGTCCCATGACCTTCAGGAGAGATGGCTCAGGGGTTAGAGTGGGAGGGTGGGGCTGGGAGTCAGGACTCCTGGGTTCTATCCCCAGTCCTGGAAGGGAACTGGGGTCTGGTGATTGGAACGGAGTGGGCAGCTGGGAGTCAGCACTCCTGGATTCTATTCATGGCTCTGCCTTGGACAAGCCACTTCACCTGTGCAGCCCCATGCCTCAGTTTTCCCACTGTGAAATGCTGCTGTGATACTTTGCATGGCTCATGTGGCAGCTGTGACGTGGGACTGCAGTGACTAAAACCTGCACAGGGCTCTGATCTCCAGGAAGGCCAGTTCCACAACCCCATCTTTCCCCTCTCCAGAGATGCTGATGGTGCGACTGGCTCTGGTGGTGCTGGGAAAAGGATGCCTGGCTGCCTCCTCTGTCTGCTCCTGCCTGTATGGGGGAGAACTCTTCCCAACCGCTGTCAGGTAAAATCAGGACTGGGATTCCCCATCTCTGATTGTTTAAACAGCCCCTGCGTCTCTCCCCAGCGGCAGGTGCATCTCAGCACTGGGTGAGGGATCTCTGTATAAATAGCCCCTGTGACCCACCCCAGAGGTGGCTGCCTCAGTGCCAGGCAAGGGCTCCCTGTAACAACAGCCCCTGTGCTCCATCCCAGAGGCACCCTCATCTCTGTGCGGGGCATGCTATTATTGTTACAAGTCTCTAACAGCATACTGTGTCTGGCAGGCAGACAGGCACTGGCTTCACCACTGTGATGGCTCGTCTGGGTGGCATGGTGGCCCCGGCGGTGCTGGTGGCTGGGCAGCAATTTCCCTTCCTGCCACTGGTGATATTCGGGGTGGCTCCCGTCGTGTCCGGCATCGCGGCCTGCTTCCTGCCAGAGATGCACAATGTCCCCCTGCTGGACACCATAGAAGAGGTGGAGGACAGGTGTGACTCACAGGCTGCTGGGGTATATCTCCTGCTGCCCTTTCCCCTGCAAACCTTTTCCTTGCCTGTCAATCCCTTCCCACCTGCCCTTTCCATCCTTTTCACACCCTCCCTCTTTTGTTCCAGAGCCAGGAGGAAAGGCGAGGAGACGCCCACCAGGGAGACTGTGGCTCACGTTGTCCACTCAACCAGGATCTGAGCAGCCTTCCCTGCCACCCAAAGCCCCCAGTCCTGGCCCCCGCAATGCACAGGTGCAGGCTGCACCAAAAGGCCCACGTGAAGGGAGGAACCACCTGCTGTTCCCTTTGCAACTTAGGAATCAGGCCCCTTAAAGAGACAGGGCAAATGGCAGGTGGGGTATTCTGAGCTGTGTCACTGAGCTGCCCCACAGTGGGGGGCCCTACGCCTCACATGCAGGGAGCCTGTGGGGCGTGGACAGAGGAGGGAGACACCTCCCCAAACAACTTTGCCAGGTGTGATGGTACCTGCTCCCCTTGCTGGTGTATATTGGCCTGACACCCGCTCCTCCCTCCGGTCCGGCAGGGCTGTCACTGGCCCGGGCTGTCACTGGCTCCCCCAGGTTTTGTGTATTGGCCTAATACTCGCTCCTTCCTTTGGCCTGGTCAGGCTGTGAACTGGCTCCTCCTGGTGATGTATCTTGGCCTGACACCCACCCCTCTACAGCATCTGTGGCCCATTCATGAGATGCCGGTTTCTGTCCTGCTGCGAGCTGAGACCCAGCCAACAGATTTCATAGCTGCTGATGAGCCACTACCAAACTGGGCATGGATTGGATCCTGTGGCTGAACTGATGGTCTTGGGGAAAATTGAGCAGAGTGGGGAGAAGCGCCTGGGGGCTCTGAAGGTGTCGATGGCTCCCCATTAGGTGCTGGGGGCACCTAGGTAGCTCAGCTAGGCTGTACAGGAGGCGGGGCAGTTGGATCCAATCTGTAACATTCACCAATGGGGCTGGAGTTTGGAGAGACCCCTCTGGGTGGGGAACGAGCTCCCAGGCAGCAGGGACAGGATGTGTGTGTGTGTGGGGTGCCTAGGTGAGATTTCCTGCACTCGTTCCTGTGGTCTTCTGTACATTTTTGTAAATAAACCAGCCACACTAAAAAATTCCCCTTGCTCCATGTCCCTGATCCCTGCACACCAACCACACCATAGAGTCAGGGCTGGAGCTCCTCTGGAAACAGGGGCGGGGGGCATGTTTCTCTCTCCAGAAAGTATTGATATTTTTGGCAAAAATCTAAGTATTTTGATTCTGAAATGCCACTGCAGTGCCTCGTGGAAGATATAGTTTGGCAGCCTCCTGCTCCTGTCTTCTCCGTGAGATGGGTGCCCTGATAACTACATCTCCCATGATGCACCATGGTCTGCCCTCTTGTAGATGGGAAGGGAATGCATCTTGGGAATCCCTGACTGGTGCATCATGGGAAATGTAGTTTGAGTGCCTCATTCTCCTCTAGGCTGGACTCCCTGGGTAGACTGCATTTTCCCATGATTTACCATACTCTCCCCACATGGGGGTGATGGGGGTCAGAGCCAGGCAGGCTCCTGCAGGGATGCTGGGGACCATGTGCATAACAGTTTCCACACCTAGAGAAGCTATGTCACGTGATGGCTACTAGCAGAAGGGGGAGGGGTGTCTGGTGATATGAGCACCCCCGTGTTACCCCTGTGCTGTGGTAGGATACCCTAGGGGGAAGACTGGAGGGGACAATCTAGCCCTGGATACCAGGTGAGTCTCCTGTTCTGATCATCCCAGACAGTAATCACCAATCTATGTGGAGTAGCAGGGCTGCCGAGAGGGGCACTCCAGTGGTGGATGGGTGTAGAGCTAGGGAGGAGTAGATTGGGGGCACGCCAGGGATGGGTGGGTAGAGGAGCAGAGGGGGGTGCCCCAGTGGCTGGGGTGGGGCAGAGAAGAGGGATGTGCAGTGATAGATCAACAGACCCACCGTTTAGGCTGCAGGGGAAGGTAAGAAGTTCATGTGGGTCTTATCCAGGGTGATTTCAGATGATCTCCCAAGTTTTCTATTGGGCTGGCCCTGAACTGGAAGATCTCCTTGGGCTGGTGCCTGCAGGGGCATTCCTGGCCCAGATCCCTCCTGGGGGTATAGGAGGGGCCCCCTGCCTGCAGAGATACTGCACTACCCCTCCTCCACATGCACACACACCCAGGGCTGCCATCTGGAGAAATGATGTGGCCAGGTGAGAGCTGTGGATGCAAAGCAGAGCAGAGCCCCGACAGAAGCGAAGCAGTGGTGGCCTGCCACACAGGAACAGCGCTCCAAGCTGCTCAGCAGCATGCGGGCTGGCCGATAGGGCAATGCCTTGAACAAAAGGGGCCACTGATGTGGAGTGCCCAATGTGACACCCTGGCACCCCAATATTCACCACTGTCATGTAATTAGGATATGTTTTGTACAAAGTAAGCCTTGTGAGGTATCGTTCTAAAAGTCTTGATCCATTAGACAGTAATATCTCATCAGATTGTATGTGCTATTGTCGTATGTGAAGTTCTGAAGCTTGGCTATGTATGTGTTACTGAAACATGTCGTGAGGTTGAAAACACCCACAAGCAGCCTTTCAGGTACAACAGTAAAAAGGCCAAACAATGTTAATGGCTTATTGAGGAAATACACACAAGCACAAGGATTACCCCAGGAACTGTGTACAATAGAAACTTCTCAGAGATAGCACTACACGATGGGAACAGTTTGACCCAGGTCACAGCAAAAGAGCTTTCCAGTAAGTGGGAAGAAAGTATAAAAGGGGGGAAATGACATTATGGGGGGACCTCACTCTCCCTACAACACCACACCTGGAAACACCTGAGGAACAAAGACTGAACTGTGGGAAGTGATGGTCACAGGCTAGAAGGATTTTTAGTCTGTGTATGAAATCCTGGGAAAGCCAAAACAACTTGTGCCTGAAGAATCTGCCAGCCCGTTTATCACTCAGGGTAAGAATTTGCTAATTTATATCCTTCCTATCTAGTGTGTTAAGCTCAGTTTGCGTTTTTTGTTTATTTACTAAGGTAATCTGCTTTGTTCTGTTTGTTATCCCTTATTGTCGCTTAAAATTTACCTTTTGTAGTTAAACAAGACATAAATTTATTTCAAAACCCAGTTTGTGCAATTCATATCAGGGTGGGGAAGCTGTGCATATCTCCCTCCACCTTGAGAGAGGGGGCTATTTTTATGAGCTTAAGCTGTACAGATGTCTCTATACAATGAAAGACCATATGATTTTGGGTTTACACCCCAAAGGAAGTGTGCACGTGAGTGCTGGATAAAGTCCTGACATGAATCCTCCCACACAGCTGATTTCAGTTTGTGTCTGCAGCTGGGTGTGGCCTTACCTGTGTGTGTGCTAGAGAAGACTTGAGGGCCTAGCATAGCAAGGACTGGGTGAGGAAGCCCAGGCTGGTGGAATGGGCGGGCTCAGTGGAACCCCAGCATATAAGTGGCATCCTGGACGGGGTGTCCAACCCATCACAGGGAAAATAATCCATTCTTTGTCTGTTTGGACTGTGAGTTCTTCCAGACTGGAACTGTCTTTCACTGTGCAGCACCCAGCACAATGGGAGCCCTGATCTCAGTCGGGGTGTGTGCAGCGTGTGGCACCATGGGGCCCTGATCTCAGTCGGGGTTGTGCTGTGCCTGGTACAGGACCTCACTCATTCTCAATCCAGTGTCTAGGCTCTACCCACCCACAAAGTTCAGTGCCAGGCAGGGGGAAGGCTGTAAAGGGGGGTCTGCTCCCATTCTGGCTAAATCCTCTCCCACCAAATGGAACACTCCTGTCTGTTGCCTGCCCAAGGGAGCCCACTGGGTTTCCGTGGCTCATTAATGCCACATGGTCTCAGAAGCGTTCGTGATGTGGGGCAACTGGAGCGGGACTAAGTGGACTCCACAGCTTCCAACCATGTGAGCCATCACCTGGGAATGACTGTTAGTCATGGGGGCGAATAGAAACACGAGCCCTAGAGGGAAATGCCCCAGGATCCCATTCCCCACCATCCCTACCAAGCCAGCACCCCACCCTGGGACTGGATTGTTGCAAGCACCCTCCAGAGGGGAAAGGGTCTGTGTCCCATTTCCCATTTTGTGACCTGGCTACTTGCCCACCCCCCTTCCCCCCGCACCTTAGTAGATGAGTAATGCTTCTGAGAAGTATGTCCTCTGCTGGACCTTGTTCCCTTCCCTACTTCCTCCATGTTCTCAGACTCCCACCTGACTCTGCCCTTGATGCTGGTCAAAGATTTACCAGGGCCAAAGGCTAGATAGATTGACTGCTATACGAACCAGGGGCTCTGGAGAAGAAGAGCAACCAGGCAGTCAGGAAGAGGTTTCCCCACAGCCTCCATGGCCCCTGGAGTCCAGCTGGAGAAGGAGCAATGCATGGGCTTCTTCCAAATCATCCTCATCGCCCTGGTCTTCCTCCCTCTCCTCATGGTAGCCTCCCATAACTTCCTGCAGAACTTCACAGCTGCTGTCCCCAGGCACTGGTGCTACATCCCGGTGGGAGACAATGACACCACAGAGGTGACAGGAGACCTGCTGAAGATCTATGTTCCTATGGATGACAACCAGGAGCCAGACAGATGCCTGCGGTTCAGCACCCCACAGTGGCAGCTCCTGGCCCCCAACGGAACCAGCACCAATACCACTGAGCCCTGCCTGGATGGGTGGGCGTACGACAGGAGTGTCTTCAACTCCACCATCATCACTGAGGTACAGAGGGGAGCATGAGGGATCATTTTAGGGGAGTGGGGACCTGGAGCTGTGACAACATCATGGGCTGGTTATCTATCCTTCCACCTACCCACCTGTCCATTCACCTACCCATCTATCTATGTCCCTATCTAACCACCTATCCATCCATCGACCCCACCCCCTCGGTTTTGTGCTCTCACCCATAGTATCTGAGCCTGTTTCATGCATTAGACTGGCATAGTAAGGTGCCTACTGCACGACATGGCATCTCTGGCTCTCCTTCCTCTTGGGAGCATACAGACTGTGCTTGATGTAGGGGCTGTTGGATCAGCTTGGTGGCAAAGCGTTATCTAACAAGCAGCGGGGCTACTGGGCTGTGGCTTAGCTTTAGCGTCATGTCCTCTGGAAGTTCTCCCCTCGGTCTGAACCATGCCTTATCTCTGTGGCAGCTAGCCTGTGCTTTGTGGTCGCCCTGGCCCTTCAGGAGCTCCCTCCCTTGGCCGGCCCTACATGGAGGAGATGTCTCCGCTGTAGCTATGATCTGATCCATGAATGCCTATGTAGACCAGGACCAAGGCTGTGACCTGGCAGGGCCTGGAGCAAAGGGTGGGTGCTCACAGCCTGGTGGTGCAGGGACCCCCGTGCTGCCCTGACTCATTGGAAGGAGCCCTTGCATTGACTGCACAGTCAACACCAGCCAGGAGGTGACGCAGGGCGGGGCTTCTGAGCCAGCTGGAGGTGGGAGGAGCTAGCCTGGAGGCTGCCTGGTCAGCCAAGGTCCATGTTGACTCAGTGAGACCCTGAGATGCCCCCTCGGAGGTTTCATCACCTAAGCAAGGCCCAGCTAGTTCAGTAGTTGGGAGGCCTTGAAGGAGTGCCCAGCTTCTCTGGGGAGCCAGGTGGGGGGCTCACTAGGGCTGCTTTTCCCATGGAGTCTGCGCTGATTGTGCTGCTGCAGGGAGAAGGGAGGTGGCTCCCTAGGGGGTGCTCTTAGTGCTGACCCCAGCAGTAGGGGATGTCGTGTCACAGGGTGGCTCAGCAGAGGGTACTCTCCCCTCTGAACTGGAACTGTCCCCAGCGTGGCACCGAGAGGCTCTGTGCTTCAGGGAGCCGGGTGAGGGGGGACCTCAGTAGGGGGCACTGCCCCCTCGCAGGCAGTGCTGACTCCAGTACCTCAGTGCAGTGCTAGGGGGTGCTGTGCTGAAGGGAATGGGGTGCTGCCCAAGGGCCTGTGTCTCTGTGCCCCTCCTGCCAGCCCACAGGGGCCTGCTGTGGCAGAAATTCAGCCTTAGCCACCCCTCTGAGAGCTGGGATAATGGATGACAGTCCTAGTGTCTTCCTTGGCGTGGATCCTGTGCCAATCCCGTCTCCTGCTCTTAGCTCATCCATGACATGTCGTGCTGCCAGCTGCCCCATGCCAGTAACCCGCTTTGAACAACCCATGATCCCCGGGTGCAGGCCCCACCCATCATTCCAGACTCCAGATTTGGGGGATGGATGGGGACATGGACGGGGATGCTGTCCTGTCCCCCCAGCCCTTGTGCGGGGCAGTGGAAACTCAGCTCTTCCTGGCTGCATGGACAGTGCCGGGCCAAGGAGGGGATAAGGGCTTTGTTGGCAGCAATGGGTGGCACAAGGGAGTGAGTTGGAATCAGCAGGGCATAAAAGGGACAGAGGGCATTTGAAGGGCATGGGTGCTGGCAGGCTTGGGCACAATATGTGGGGGTCACAGGGCTCAGGTGGGCATGGGAGCTGCAGGTGGGCATGCACAGCAAGGGAGGTTTTGAGTGGCAGAGGTGGGCATAGACAGCAGGGGCAGCTGGGATGGCGCTGGTGGGGATGGACAGGAGGAACAGCTGGGATGGCCCAGCTGGGCTCTGACCAAGTGGGCCCAGGTGGGTGCAGGTGAGCTCAGATGGCACAGTAGCATTGGGGTGTAGGCTCTTCTCAGCCTGTTGCATTCTGGGTCGTCCTCCCCTCGCTCCCCCTAGATATGGAGGTGCTGCTGATTACCCTGACTGCTGCCAAGGTACAGATACTAGCCAGGGCTCAGGTAGCTCAGGTGGGCACTGGAGACATAGGTGTGGTTCCTGGCCCTTTGTGCCAGCTGTGTCCCTGGAGCCCATCTGACTATGCAGTCAGCCCTTTGCCCAGCAGCGCAGGGTGCCATGGGGCATCCTTGGATTCACACCCCTCTCCCCACTCCTCCCCAGTGGCACCTGGTCTGTGGCCAGCGGACTCTCAAGGATTTTGCCCAGTCCATTTACATGGCGGGGGTGCTGGTGGGAGCGCTGGTCTACGGGGGCCTGGCAGATAGGTGAGTAAAACAATATCCCCCTTCCCTGCCCTCCTGGAGCACCCCATGCATCCATCCAGCCTGGTATCCCCATCCCACATCAGCCCCACGGGCTCATCCAGCCTAGCATCCTCCCTCCCATCCCCCCCATCCCCCCGGATCAGCCCAGACTGGTATCCCCCCTGCATCAGCCCCATGGGCCCATCCAGCCTAGTATCCCCTCCGCATTGCCCCCCTCCAGATCAGCCCCATGGGCCCATCCAGCCCATATCCCCCCTTTCTCCAATGGTATTGTCTCCCCTGCTGCAGGCTGGGGCGCCGGGCACTGCTGCTCTGGTCCCTGCTGCTGGTGGGTGTGATGGGCACCGGCGCTGCCTTCGCCCCCAACCTGGCAGCCTACTGTGCCTTCCGCTTCTTCAGCGGCACGGGTACCGCGGGCTTCATCCTCAACAGCATCAGCCTGAGTGAGTGGGGGGAGGGCTGGGGGCAGAGAGCTGGCATGGGGGGGCTGAGTGTGAGGGTACGGCACCTGGGCGACTGGGGTGTGGGTGTGTGAAGAATGGGGGGACAGTGGGGTGTGTGTGTGCATAAGGGGAGATGTTCGTGGGGGGGCTGGAGGTGTGGCTTGTGGGGGAGTTGTGATGGGGGCTTTGTGTGGGAGTGACTGTGTGGGATTTTTGGGGGGCTGTGTGGGAGGGGGGAATGTGAGGGAGGTTGTTTGGGGAGGGGAGGGAAGTGTTTATGGAAGTCCTGGGGGCGGGTTCTATGTGTGGGTGCATAGGGGGCAGCTCTCCCCACACTGCTCCGTCCTGGGCCCACCCAGTGCAGAAGGGTGCAGGGTTGAGCACCACTCCCCAAAGTTGGGCAGGCAGGTTGAGGTTGGAGGGTGCTGCACCTCACCCTACTCCTTGCCCCCAGCCATGGAGTGGATCCCATCCCAGTCCTGGGCCACGGTAGCCACCATCCTTGCCTGCAGCCTGACGCTGGGCCAGCTGGTCCTGGCTGGACTGGCATACGGCATCCGCGACTGGCGCCAGCTGCAGCTGGCATCCTCAGCACCCTTCTTTCTCTTCTTCCTCTACAGCTGGTAGGTGCCCTTGGGGCTGAGGGGCAGGGGGACCACACATTCACCGGGAGCCACGGCTCCAGGCAGGGATGGCATTATGGGCTCAGGAGCCGCAGGGCGCCGTGTCTGGGAGCCCAGAGGGGACCCACACCCTATGGCAGTGGTAGCCTGTTGCCTGGTCCAAATGAAGACCCTCAACCCTGTTCCCCTCTGGCAGGGTCTCCATTTGGCTAAACCAACTGGCAGGGAAGCACAGAATCCCAGATCTGTTGCCCAGAGCCCAGGGGACATGAGTGCCCAGTTGTCAGCAGGCACCATGCCCTCCCCTCCCTCTCTCTCTCTCTCTGAGCCCCAGGCCAACCCCTCCCTTCCCCAGGTGGATCCCAGAGTCCGCGCGCTGGCTCATCGTCAACCACAGGCCTGAGATGGCGCTGAGGAACCTACGACGGGTGGCCTGGATCAACGGCGAGAAGCTGGAGGGGGAGGGCATCTCCCTGGAGGTGAGGGGCACAGGGTACCTTGTGGGGTCTAGTCGCTAGAGAAGGGCGGGGCTAGAAGTCAGAACTCCTGGGTTCTATGCCTGGCTCTGGGAGGGGAGTGGGGTCTAGTGGTTAGAGTTGAGGGGGCTGGGTGTCAAGTCCCAGGGTTCTTCTTCCCTGGCTTTGCCCATCTCCCCCTCTGGAGAGGAGGTATGATTTCTCCACCCTGGTCTCAGCTCCGACCTTCTCTCCCTCCCCAGACACTGAGGCTGGAAATGCAGCAGAAGAAAGAGAGCTTGGGGCCCTCCCGGCACTCTGCCCTGGGGCTGTTCCGGACAGCGCCCATGCGTGGGGTCACCTGCTGCCTTATGCTGGCCTGGTAAGGGGCTCCCCTTGCCCCCATCTGTATCCTCCAGGCTAACAATACTAGTGCGATAAATTGACTGGGGAGGGTAGTTGCACCATTGTCTCTTGTTGAGTGGGATTCCCCTGGGCTTAGATGGCAGGAGGATCTGAGTTCTAGTCCCCACGCTGCTTAGCCCCCCAGAGGATTCCATGCTCAGGATGGGAGCAGAGTGTTTATCCCCACAGCACTGATTTAAGCTAAGAGGAGGTATGGGGGAGGCTCAACTTTGCTTTGGTCCCCCAGTGGCTGGGTTTGTCATGGGGCAGAGAGTTTCTTCAGTGGGGAGAACCCCCTAGAAGTAAATGTGGGTGTCACAAAAACCCTGTCAGGATTCCCCCCATGTGAACAGGAAAGTCCCACCCCCACCCCCGAGCAGCTGGAGACAGAGACAGATAGAAATGGGGAGGGAGAACCAGACAGACCAGAGGAGGGGGAGAGACGGAGGGAGAGACAAACAGACGGGAATGGGGCTGGGAGATAGTCACACACTCTCCCCCTTTGAGCCTCCCTCACCCCAGTTCTCCCCACCCCCATCCGGCAGGTTCTCCAACAGCTTCTCTTACTACCACCTGGCCCTGGACCTGCAGCGCTTCGGGGGCATCAGCATCTTCCTGGTGCAGCTGATCTTTGGTGCTGTGGACGTGCCCTTCCGCATGCTGGTGGCCGTGGCTGCCAACCGCCTGGGGCGCCGGCTCACGCAGGCTGCCTGTCTGTTCCTGGGGGGACTTTTCATCCTGGCAAGCATCCCCGTGCCGCAGGGTGAGTCCAGCACGTTCGCCCAAGTCGGCACACCGTTCCCCACTGCCCTGGGCTTCACCAGCTTGGAGCCCCGCCCAGATCAGACCCATGGTCCTGGCCAGCCCAGTAGCCCCCACTTCCTGCCGTCTCAGATCAGACCAATGGGTCCATCCAGCCTGGTATCCCGTCCTCCCTGCTGTGCAGGAAACCGAGCCAGTGATGGTGTGGTGGAAGCTGGGGCAGCTTTGGGAGTGGGAAGGAGGTTCGGCCAGTGGCCGAGATTGTAGCCCTACAGGTGGCCCAGGGGACTGGCAAGTGACCAGTGCCCCTGCCCAGCTATGGTGCCATGCAGCCCCAGCACGGCGGGTTTGGTCCTGGGCTGCCCATCACCCAAAGCTGGGTCTCTGAGTTAGTGACAGGCACCTCCAGAGCAAAAATCTGCATTCTGGGTCATCCTCCCCTTGCTCACCCTAGACATGGAGGTGCTGCTGATAGCCCTAACTGTCCTCGGAAAAGGGCTCTTCTCCTCCTCCTCCAGCTGCTCCTACCTGTACACCACGGAGCTCTACCCTACCGTCATCCGGTGAGTGGGGCGGCGCCCTCTGCTGGACAGCATCAATGGAGGCAGCATTGCCTGAAGCACAGGGAGCAGGGCTGGGAGTCAGGCCTCCCGGGTTCTAATGACTTGGCATGTTCAATCTAATCCCCCCCCACATGGTGAGGAATGATGCCATGAGGCCCAGCCTAAGGTACAAGGTACAAGACGTCCCTCCCTGGGGTTCCCCCCTCATTCAGCTAGCCGCTCCAGTCCCTCCTCAGCCGGGACATGGCTGAGCTCTGTGGGTGTCTCCCCTCGTCTGCACCCTCCGGTCCTGCTGGGGCAAATCCTGCTGAACCTCTCCATTTGGCTGGGACACTCCCGATTTCAGCTACCCCCACCTGGGTCTCAAGTGCTGCTTTAGTGTCCCATTGGGGGAGCCCTGGAGCTGTGCCTGGGGCAGATCTTGATGGAGGGAGGGGGCCAGTGATGTATCCAATGGGGAGGTAGAGCTGAGAACTGATGGGTCTGGAGTGGGAATGAATAGATTTGACTGCAAGGGGGTTATGCAAATAAACAGTTGCTTATTCATAAAATATGCAAATTAGACCATCTGCTCATTTGTATAAAGTATCCAGCCTTAATGGGATTGCTCAATTCTCTGTGGCTTCCCCTTCTCCCCAGGCAGACAGGGCTGGGGGTCACCAACATGATGGCTCGTCTGGGAGCGGTGGCAGCCCCCATGGTGCAGATGACCCAGGCCTTTGTCTCCTTCCTGCCCCTGCTCCTGTTCGGGGCAGTGCCCATCACAGCTGGCATCCTGGTCAATTGCTTACCAGAGACCTTGGGGGTCCCACTAGCCGACACGATGATGCAGGTGGAGGACAGGTGTGTACAATGGGCACTGTGTGAGGGCTGGGGGCTGGGCGTGGGATGGATTGTGTGTGTCTGAGGATGAGTGTATGTGTGTGAACCTGAGAGTGTGTGTACATGGACACAGGTGTGTGAATGTATGATAGATGGATGCAGTGTGTGTGGATGGATAGAGGGGTGTGTATGGGGGTGGCTGGATAGATAGCTGGGGTGTTTGGGATGACTGGGGTGTGTATACATGGCGATAGATGGATAGATAGCTAGCTAGGAGGTGTGTATGGGGATGGATAGAAGGACAGATCTTAAACACTTTACACAAGCCTTGGATGAAAGGACAAAGAGTCATTAATTATTAATTGTTGTTTTTAATGATCCAGCTGTTTGGTGCTTTTGTTCTTCTCTTCTCCCTTTGATTTCAGAGCAAGAAAGAAAAGGAGCAAGAAAGAGGAACTGAAAACCAAATTCTAAACAACAGGCTCATGTGTCAGGCACTGGACTGGGATTCTGGAGACCTGAGTTCAAATCCTGGCTCCCTGTGTGACCTAGGGCATGTCACTTCATTGCTTGGTGCTCAATTTCCTCATCTGTAAAGTGTGGCTAATGATGCTTCCCTGCCCAGTGGGGATTATGGGGATAAATCTATTAATATGTGGGAGGCTCAGATACTAGCATGATAGGCCCCACTGCAGAACTAGATAGAGATAGAACCAGACAAGCAGCTTTTTATCACAGAAGCAAAATCTTGAAAGGGTCCTTTTTGTCTGGGATTCTCCAGCTTAGATTTTTAGTTATTTTGGTGCTCATTTGCCACAGGATCAAGAGGGGAGACATTTCTTCCCACTAGGATGACTGTAAACCCTGAGAGAGCTAGTATATTTAAGTCTTTCCGGCAGGTATCCAATACTACCATGGAATTGACCCGCTTGCAGTGCTTTTCACAGTTGATTTACACATGGCTCATCAGGGACTAGCAAATGCTGGGGCAGAATTGGTAGTTTGGACTCTGAATCAATTTGCTTAGCACATATTAACGTGACGGTGTTTTATTCTGTATACTTAACCTTCCTCCGTATCCACTAGCTGCATGGAAAATTCCCTTTGCTAGGAAGGGTTTTGACATGGAAAGCCTTTTGTGTGACCTCAGTTGAAATGCACCTTTTTAATATTGCTGCCCCTTGGCCATAGCTGGTGTCAGAACCTTGTAAATTGGTTTCCTATCAGAGGAGAAGTAAATGAGACAGAATCAGTGGGTATTTTCTTAATGTAGCTTGTTTATCCCCTGTGCTATATGCACCAGTCCTGGAACACAGGTGGACAAAAACAGCACGACAGACAATCCGTTCTTTCTGTAAACTCTGCCCAAACATCCATGCCCGTTTCCCAGGGAGCTGCTCTGTCCCCCAGAACAGATGTGATTTAAAAAGATAAAAGCAAAAAGCAGCACATCTGGAAAGAAAAGAACTGCATTACAAAACCAACAATGATACAGTGTGGCTTCAAAGACTGAACACTGGGGAAAATAAATTGTAAGGCTATGTGTGACAGCGCCATCTGGTGATACTCCCCCCTAGCAATATTAGCTGACCAGAAGCCATGCTGAGGAATCAATAGGATGATCTTCTTCCTGAAGTTGTACTGACTGCAGTGGTCCAAGACTGGGGTTAGTATAGACCATATGCAGCGTGTGTTTGCTATGTTAAGTAACCAGGTGGGACAGCCACCTGCTAACACCCTGGAGTCACAAACTGGTCCAATTCTGGTTTTCAAACGGGCACTGGTTTGTTGTGATGGGCTCCAATTGCTGGATCCCCCATGCTGCTTAGCCCCCTATGTCTGGGTAGTGACTGATCCCTGTCCCTGTACTGGGTCTCCCAGGGATATACCCCAAGTCTGACACCCTTCTTGAGCAGTGGGACTTCAGCTGCCTAGACCCTGGAAACAGTGCCCCAGTCCTCCCAAGTCCCAAAGTTGCTTATATATTTCTTCCCTGGAGTCTACCTGGCTGTGGGAACCCTGGTTTTCTTAGTTACACCATTCAGGGATAACTCAGCAGTAAAGGAAGGAAGTGCACAGACTTAGCAAAGGAATTTCTTATACACGCTCTCTGAAAGCATTGGAGAATTACAGGTTTATGGAAAACAGCAAACGCCTGCACCCCATCCCCTCTCTCTAATCTCAGCCTCCTTTACAAGGCCCTGGGTTTGGTCCCAGCCCTTTGTGGAGGCAAGCATTCCTTCTGGGCCTTGTGTCTGTGGCCATGGAAATGCCACCCTCTGACTGGGAGAAGCACAGTCTCTGCCCCTTTGGATCAGGTGCAGCCATGTGTTCAGGCTTCTGGGGAGAGCGATTCCCTTTGGCCCTGCCAGTAGCTACCTGATTGTTTCCCCAAGAGACAGCCATTCAGTGCTGATGGCTTTTGATCACTCGGTCACAGCTCACAAACTCTCACAGCAGGTGTGGGTGTTCAGAAGTTCGCACTGGTATTTGGGATTTGCATTTCAGCTGTGCCGAGGAGCCCCACTCACGGGCCAGGGCTCCGTTGTGCTAGGTGCTGTACATTATTATTTCATAGCTGGTGGAGGCCAAGCTGTACACCTGATGAGAAAGAACAGCATCATATTACTGCCTGTGATTTTCCTAAGCAGCAGTAGGTGGCTCTACAGAGCTTCCTCTGCCTGCTGCACCAAATTGGCCTTGCTGAAGTGGAAACTGGGCTCTTCTGGTTTTCCGAATTTCCCCATGATCCAGAGGGTGCTGCCCACTGAGACCTAGAACAGTCCCTGAAATGTTGGAATTCATTGTTCCCTTCTGGGCACTGATTTTGTGATTGCTGAGGAGCCTGCGGAGTTGCCTGTTGGAGACAGGTGGAAAATAAGATTATGGTTAGAAAATAAGATGACTACTGTATTTGTGACATTCCCCTCTGGTGTTATCCGGACCGGTGATCTGCTAGGTCACTCCAATCCTTGACTTTGGGAGCCAGCCTTACCCTGCTCTGCTGTGAGAACCCCCTCTCCTGGGCTGTTCACGCACAGCCTCTGGCATGTCAGCTGCTCCTGGGATTGTGCAATCGAATGACACTAGCCAATATCTCCGATCCCAGACACAACCCTAGGAACCTCCGTCTTGCAGTGTCCAGTTATGCCCGCTGGACACCCCAAGCTTATATGAGTTCATCAATTTAACAAAGAAATTGATATGTACCAGGCTTGTTATCGCAAGGGGAGTCTCTGACACATTTCAAACCAAACACACTGCTTCAGGTAGAACAAACAAATTTATTAACTACAAAGATAGATTTTAAGTGGTATTAAGGCAAAAAGAGTGGTTACCAAAATAAAATAAAATTTAAACATGCAGTCTAAACTCTCAACCCTATTAGATTGGGCAACATCTTGATTAAGCAGTTTTTCTCACCCTGGATATTGCAGTCCTTAAAATATAGGTTTGTTCCTTAAACCTGGGCCAATCTCCTCTGTTGGAGTCTTGTCTTCTTCTCAGTGTCTTAGTTGCTTGAAGCGAAGGGGGCGGCAGGAGAAGGGCCCAGTATGTGTCCACTCTGTCTGTTTTATACCCTCAGTCCATGTGCTTGGGGAGCACATGTCCAGGCATGTCAGGGGGACATTGCTGAGTCTCTCCAAGCAAGGTTGAGCAATTCCCCTAGTGTGGCCTCATGCAGGTGAATCAGTGCATTGTAGTTCCCTTGCTGGACTATGGATGTTGATGGGTTGTTTGACACTCCACCTGTTGCCTCTGGGGAGCTAATATCTGGCTGATTCCCCAATTTACAGCATGTTTTAGTGACCACCGTACAACAAAATTCTCATAACTTCATATGCATTAATGATACGCATATATGGATAGAGAAATGACTTTCAGCAGATCATAACCTTTCCCCTGATACCTTACCAGGCATGCTTTATATGTAAGATCATGATTATATGAAAATGAGGAATATAGGGACTTCAGTACACTCCCCCAAGGTATAGAATGTCACACTATTGTTATTTGTTCTCTGTACTGAAGTAGCACTAGGAGTTGCAATCACGGACCAGGCCCCAATTGTGCTAGGAGCTGTACAAACACAGAACAAGTATAGGAAAGGAATTGTCTAACCACAGCTGAAGCTGCTGCCCATCATGGATTCTCCACAATCTTCCTGCTTTCCTTGTGGAAGATTTGGGTTGTGGGGTTTTGGCAGCTGCCAGGAGAATTTGGGGAGACCATAAGATGCCACAGCATCCCCTCCATGTGCCATGCTGCTGCCTGGGTTGCCATGATGTTGTTGTGCTCGATGCTGCAGCAGCGTATGGACACCAGCTTGCACTGCTGTGCTACATTGCATGTGCTGCCAGGGTGGCATTTCTGCACCACCACGGGGAGGACATTCTAGTGCAATTGGGTGATGTTCTGACAATGCCTTACTGGCTTTTATCCATGCCAGTTGTTGACATTTTCCTGGGGTGCAATGGCATTGTAACCACACGATGCAGCACCTTGACATCACAACACAGCTAATCGGAATGCGATATCAGAATGTGACACAGTGACATCACAGAACAGCACTGTAACATCATGAGGGAGCACACTAACATCACAATACAGCTAGCATGAAGGTATCACAGTCTTACACAGTGACATAATATAGTACTAGAACATCACAAGAGCAATGCAATGACATCACAATGCTGCACTATGACATCAAAATACAGTGCTATGATATCACAATGTAACACAGTGATGTTACAATGCAGCACTGTTATAGTGGTTGTTCATCAAGTTTAGTATGGTAGTGCCTAAGGACCAGCCAAGAATGGTACCCCATTGTGCTAAGCCCTGCACAAACACAGCGTAGCAGGGAGACTCTGCCTCTGTGATCTTACAATCGCAATAGATCAGACAGACATAGCTTGGGGGAAGGGGTATCCTACACAGGCAGAGCAATCTATATGGTGGCAGCAAATAGCATGTTAGTTTAATGATTTTTGGGGGTGGGGAGGGTTTATCTCGGATCGGAGAGGCTAAATGGGAAGAAAGATGTAGAAAAGGATGATGAGGGGGACAGGGCAGGGGAGGAGAGGGTAAGAGAGACAGGTGTAGAGTTAAGCAGGATGAAGAGAGTGTGAGGGAGGTAGAGGGTTAGAGCAAACAGCCAATCAGCACATGGCAGAGAAAGTCCAACCAAAACTGTGGGCAGTTCTCTGGCTGTCCAAAGGTCCTTGTTTTGGCTGCTTTTGCTCCTTCCAGCTGGAGTTTCTGGTTGGTTTAATAGTTTCACAGCTTAAGGCTAGAAGGGACCATTAGATTATCTAGTCTGACTTCCTCTATGTCACAGGCCAGAGAATTTCACCCAGCTACCCCTATATTAAGCTCAAATATTTTAGTTAACATCACAGCTAAAGCATTTCAGTCCTGGGGAGACTGAACTGTTATGTGCTACAGGCATGGCCCTGGCTGGGCCCCATTTTATTATGGCATCATACAGAGGTGAAATGACACCACAAAGGAGCACAGTGACATCACCACACAGAATGATGGCATCACACCACTGAGAGGACAGCACAACCTTATTGCATCCTGTTAAGTCCCGGCCAATGTTTAATTCAACCTTTCCCATCCAGGCATGGTATTATCTGGGGCTCTTGGCTGATGAGCCAGTGGCTAGGCTGCATGTTTGGGACTCAAAAGACCCATGCCCAAGTCTAGTCTCTGCTATTTATTTGCATGTGACCTTGGGGAAATCACTTAGCCTCTGCCTTTCTTCCCTGTCTGTAAAATGGGGCCCTAAGGAACGATTTCACTCCACTTCCTGGTATTAGCCACTCCCCGCATGCGCGGCGGGGTCGGTGGGTGGCACCTATCTGGCACTAGGCGAGCCGCTTTCTAGCTCAGCCCACTGCGCCCATGCGTAGTAAGGAGGCTTCGGGACCTATTTAGCGGCCGGAGCGTCCATTTGTTGCTCTGGTCAGTGGGACGCATGCACGGTCCGAGCCCCTTTACAGCGGCAAACACGTGCGCACACGCAGTCCCTGTCTCTGGACTCTATTTCATACCAGCATGGGACGCTTTGTGGCGCTTCCCCGAGGAGCCAATCAGAACAGAGCGAGAGGGGCGGTCCACATTCTCCCAGCCAACCAGCGCGGGGCCTGCCCTGCCAGCGGGCCAGTGCTGGGGGAAAACAAGCCGGCCGCGGAGGCGCGGGGGGGGGGGGGGGACAGAGTGAAGTTGCGGCGGGGAGGGCGCACCCCGGCCCGGGAAGAGCCGCCCCCAGGCCCCCGTCCCTCACCCAGCCATGTCCCGCTGGTTCTTCCCCTGGTCCAGCTCCATCAAGAAGCGGGCCTGCCGGTACCTGCTGCAGCACTACCTGGGCCACTACCTGGAGGAGCGGCTGAGCCTGGAGCAGCTCAGCCTGGACCTGTACCAGGGTGCCGGGGCGCTGCGGGACATTCACCTCGACATCTGGGTGAGCGGCCGGGTCGGGGGCCGGGGGCGCCGCGGGTCAGCCACCTCGCCATGGCCGGGACTAGGGGCGCCCAGGGGGCTGGATGGGTGTGGCAGGGATTGGTACCAAGGGGCTGGGGAACATCGACCTCGTTGTGTGGGTCAGGGTCTGGGCAGTTCTCTGGCTGTGGGTCCGTAGCTGGGGTCCAGGACGCTGTGGGGCCTTGGAGAAGGACAGGGTGAGCCAAAGGGGAAACAGGATGCGGGGGGGGGGGAAGGTTGGCTGGGGTGGGGCTGGAATCTGTGCTGCGGCGCTGGAGGTGGCATGGGCTTAGATCTGTAGCTTGGAGCTGGAGGGGAAGAGGGGAGAACCAGGTGATGTTGGGAGCCCAGATGGGAGCCCTATTCTCTGATGCATAGGGTTGGGGGCCTGGGATGGGGCTCAGGGAGGAGTAGCAAGGACCTTGAGGCATTTGCCTGGATATACAGAATCATAGAATATCAGGGTTGGAAGGGACCTCAGGAGATCATCTAGTCCAACCCCCTGCTCAAAGCAGGACCAATCCCCAATTTTTGCCCCAGCTTTCTAAATGGCCCTCTCAAGGATGGAACTCATAACCCTGGGTTTAGCAGGCCAGTACTCAAACACAGGGCAGCATGGCTCTGTGGGTGAGAAGGGGATGGGGTAGGAACCAGGTGTATGCAGGGCCAGAGAACAGAGTGGCGAATGGGAAGAGAGAGTGGGTGCAATTAGTGACAGTGACTGATCCCACCAGGAAGAGCTAGCTTCAGGATGGGATGCTACCCCTTGTGTGTTTCACTGCCTCCCACCTACCCTAACAGTACTCCATGCTCAGGGACATGTCTATAAAATACCCAGCATATAGAGCAGTAACTGCATTGTGTGGTTGGGTAGGAGGGAGGGAGGAGGGTAAACCACTTGGGAAGTGGCCTCATGAAGGAGTTGGGGTTGGGAAATACCTGATTAATCCTTAAACACCCACCCCATGTGCTAGGACAGGTCCCTAGAGTGCTGATGTCAGTATATTTCCATGACCTATTCCTTGTGGATTTCATTTGCTGGAGGTGAAGTACCATTGAGCCTATCTGGCCAGTCTCCTGGCTGATATGAGACAACCAGGATAGGGCTGGACAGACAGACACCCTCTCCTAGTCCAGTGCTCTGTCTCCTACCCCTGACTAGGCTGGTATGGAGCTAATGCTAGAAATTTCACCCCCACTCCTGGGGAGCCCAACTCTATAGTGTTACCCCATGTGGGGTGTGTGCTTGTATCTGAGCCATTCACCCACTTAGCCCACCCCTACATTTCTTCCCCTGGTTTATATTAGCAGGAGTACTGTGCCTCAGTTTCTCCACCTCCCTTGGAGCTGGTCTACCCTTCCTTGCCTTCTGCCTACCTTGGGTTGAGGGAGGGGCCGCTGTAGCTGCTGGGTTAATAACCTTGCTGTCACCCCAGGTGTAGAGTCTTGGGGAAGTGGGGTGTGTCCCTGAGTCATGGGTCATGTCACCAGGTCCCAAATAATAGCCCAGCATTGTGTTGTGGTGAGTGTCAGGGCCCGGCTTCCAGTGCCCCACTGTGAAGGGAATGAGGGGACAAGGAAGCTGCATGGGGCCTGGGTGTGTTGCTCTTCAGGGGGGAGGGGGGCAAAGGGGGTGGAGCGGGTTGGGAGGAAGAATCAAAGTGGAGCCACTCAGTGAGGCTGTGGGTTGGAAATGAGGGACATCAACAGAATAGCGGGGGATGGGGGGAGAGAAGAGCCTAGGGGGCTGAGGGATGAGTTTAGCTTAGTGGTTCTCAAACTTTTGTACTGGTGACCCCTTTCATGTAGCAAGCCTCTGAGTGCGACCCCCCCATAATAAATTAAAAACACTTGTTTATATATTTAACACCATTATAAATGCTGGAGGCAAAGTGGGGTTTGGGGTGGAGGCTGACAGCTTGTGACCCTGCAGGTAATAACCTTACAGCCCCCTGAGGCGTCCCAACCCCCAGTTTGAGAACCCCTGGTTTAGCCGCTTGCAGGCATGCGGGAAGGACACCAGTGCTGTGACTCACCTTTGAGCTCTTGCAGAGGCGAAAGCACCCCCTGCTGAGTCCCCACCCCACTTGCTGAAGCACAGGAGCCCCCTAACACCACCCTGGGACTATGACATTGGGTTTAGCACTGACTGGGAGGGACAAGTGCTGCCTCCTGAGCCCCCCACTCGCTGCAAGTGTCCCTGGCACTACGGGGTGGTGCTTTTGTGTGACACATCCCTGCTGGCTGAGGTCTGGTTCTGATCTAAACTTTGGGAATTGGACTCTGGCAGTAGATGGCTCTTGGGTGTCTGTTTCCTCTGTATGTGTGTACCTCTGCCTCTCCCCCGGGCTACTAGGAACTTTCCTGGCTGCTGCCTGTGGGGTCATTGGTCATCTTGAGCCCCCCATTATTGTATCAGGTGCTCTTAATTGAGATGGAGGTGGGACATTTTATAGATGGGTAAACAGAGGCACAGAGCAATGGCAGTGATGGCCCAAGCTTGCACGGGGGCTCTGTGGCAGAGTGAGGAACTGAACCCCACTGCTGTCTGTAGCAATTGGGGGGGAGATATTTCTGATGTCAGTATCAAAATGGGGGAGTGGGGTCTAGAGGGTCAGAGCGGGGCAAAGAGCCAGGACTTCTGGGTTCTCTCTCCAGCTCTAGGAGGGGTGGGGGGGGGTGTCTAATAGTTTACAACAGGGGAGGGCTGGGAGCCAGAACTCCTGGCTCTGAAGTGGTGCCCTCTGTGACCTTTGCCCTTCCCCTCTCTGTGCCTTGATTACCCTGCTTGTGCTCGCTGGTGCTGGGAGGCCCTTAGGTGGTGGTGCGATATTGCCGGTGGCTTGGGAATGCCAGTTACTCTTGGTAGTGCCTAGCTGGTTGCTGGGGTTAGCCTAGCGCCGCAGGTGAGGCTGCTCTGCATGTATGTATTGATGGTATGCCATGGATACAGAAAATGCCAAGGGGGGTAGGAGGGAGTGTGGGTAGGTGAGCGATCAGACCCCAGGGCTGATGAATGCCCTGGGCTCATGCCAGCCTGGGAGCTGCTCATTAATCTGCTCTGTGACTCAGGGTTTCCTGACTGTCATGCCTGGCTTCAAAACAGGCACAGAGCTTCCCTGTGGGAGGAGGAGGAGGCGTGGAGAGGGGAGGCATTGTCTCTGATTGGGAAACTGAGGCACAGGGGCTGTACCTCCTAAGGGCACACACTGAGTTAGCGGGAAAGCTGGGATTGAACCCAGGAGTCCTGGCTCCCAGCCCCAACTGCTAGACCTGACTCCCAGCCCCCCTGCTCTAACCCACTAGATCCCCTCAGGGTTTTCTTGTTCTCTGCACTGGCCCAGCCCTGCCTTAGTTTCCTTGACAGGCCAGGGGGTGGCGGTGTGGGATGTTGACATTTTGGGCCGGCCAGCCCATAATCCTGCTGCCAGTGAGTCCCGCCCCTTGCACCGAGGCAGTTGTCCTACCTGCTGGGGAACAGGGCCGCTGCCCTTCATGAGCGGGTTATAATTAGCAGCCACAGTCACTGTACACCTGTTAGACTGATGTTCCCCTGGCGTGTTGGGACTATCCTTCTGTATGTCCCCACCACCACTACTGTGTCCCACTGTTCCCCCTCTCCTCCCTGCCATGTCTCAATCACCCTCCCTATTCTTGGCTTTCCAGGAAGCTGTTCCAGGCTGGCTGCCTCTGGACTGGTTGCCTCGTTCTGCTCCTGTTGAGCTCTGTGTGTGACACATGGTGGCAATATGGTCTAGTGCAGGAGTGGGCAAACTTTTTGGCCCAAGGGCCACATCGGGGTTGTGAAACGGTATGGAGGGCTGGGTAGGGAAGGCTGTGCCCCCGAAACAGCCTAGCCCCCGGCCCTTATCCGCCCCCTTCCACTTCCTGCCCCCTGACTGCACCCCTCCAACCCCCCTGACCCGTGACTACTCCAACCCCTATCCACACCCCTATCCAACCCCCCCACTCCCTGTCCCCTGACCGCCCCTCCCGGGACCCCCCATCCCTAACTGCCCCCCCCCCAGGACCCCACCCCCATCCAACCCCCCCTGCTCCCTGTCTCCTGACCGCCGAACCTCCACCCCCGACTAACCCCGGAACCGACTACCCCTTAACCCACCTCCCCCTCCCCCCAGCCCCTTACCTTGCTGCTCTGAGCGGCAGGACAGGCTTATTTGAAAGCCTGGGAGGTGGGCAGGTGCAAGCTGTGCTGCCCGCACGGCGGCATGGCTGCAGGGAAGGGGGGACAGCGAGGGAGGGGCCGAGGGCGAGCCTCCCCAGCCGGGAGCCCAGGGGCCGGGCAGGATGGTCCTATGGGCCAGCTGTGGCTCACCTCTGGTCTAGTGTCTGGGGCACTGGGCTGGGAGGAAGGACATTTGGGTTCTATTCCTAGCTCTGCCACTGATCTGTGGCAAGTCTTGTCTCTCTGTGGCTCAGTTGCGACTCCCATCCATTGTCTGTTTTGACTGGAAGCACATCAGGTCAGGGACTGGCCATCACTGTCAGCGTGGGGACTGGTGCGATTGGGGGACCCTGGTCTTGGTCTTGGTCTGTGTGGCTTCCAGCCCAATGGGGGGCCTCTGATTTGGGTTGGAGGGGCTGTGCAGTGCTGGGGGACCCTGATCTTGGTCTGTGTGGTGCCTGGTACGATGGGGGACCCTGATCTTGTTTTGTGCAATGTCTGGCCCCATAGGGGCCCTGATCTTAGTGGGGGGCAGGGCTGTGTAGCCTCTGGCCTGATGAGGAGGGCCTCTGATCTGAGTTGGGATTCCAAGTGTTATTGTTAGAATAATCCTATAGCCTTAATACTTAGCATTTCTATGAGGCCTACAATTAACTAGCTGGAAACCCTGTCCGGACAGCCTGCTACTTCCTCTGCTGAAATGGTTTTGCAACCAAGTCACCTGACCTCCCCAGCCCTTGTCACCAGAGTAGATTTTAGAACAACAATCCATCAGAGGGAGGATTCCCAGATAAGAGTGCAGCATGCAAGAATCGGCTGGTGACGTGCAGCCAGTTCTGGAGTGGGGCATTACAAGGCATGTTAGCCTAGGACAGGAAGTGCAGCCTGAAGTGCCCAGGGTATTTGTAACCAGCCCTGCTGGAATGTGGACAGGCCAGTTGGATTCACACACTTAACCGCCCATCACTGAAGTTAACAATGGGTCCTGAAATGGAATCTGGCTGTTCCAGACACTGGGAAGCTGTGAGGTGCCTCTGCCTGGAAGAGTGGGGAATGCAGTGCTGAGTCGGCTCCCTGTTCCCGAAAAGGTAGCAAACTGCAAGCCAGGACTCCTGGGCCCTATCCCTGGCTCTGGGAGGAGAGTCTAGTGGCTGCTGGTAGTCAAGACTCCTAGGTTTTATTCCTATCTCTGCCCTGGCTTGCTGTGTGACCCCAGGCTCCCTGCCTCAGTTTACCTCTCCAGAGAATAGTAGGTAGTAAAGTTGCCTAATACTTGGTGTGATGCGTAACCCCTCAGTCCTTCACTGGGGAAGGTTTGAAGGGGCAGGAAGGGGATGACTTAGTGTTCTTAGCAACAAGCTGGAAATCCCTTGGCTCAGAGATGCTGCCAGTTTGAATCCTGACACAATCAGTTTAGGACCTGGAGGTTAAATAGATTTGAGCTCCATGAAGCTCTCAGCTGAAAGCGGCTCTGAAAACTGACATCCACTTTCTCTGCTGTCTTTGGTCAAATAACCCTGTGTGACAGTGCAGGGAATATCTGCTGGCTTCCACGCCCCACCCCAGAGGTAGCTGCGTTCCAGTGCTGGGCGAGGTATCCTGGTATAAACAGCCCCCTTGCCCCACCCCAGAGGTGGCTGCATCTCTGTCCCAGGTGAGTGGTCTCTGTCTGAATGTTCCTCTGTTCTCCCTGCAGTCGGTGAACGAGCTCCTGGAGTCAGTGAGCGCCCCACTGGAGATTGTGGATGGCTTCATCAACAGCATCGCAGTTACCATCCCCTGGTCGGCACTGGTGACAGAGAACTGCACCGTGGAGGTGACAGGGCTGCAGATCACGTGCCGGCCCAAGTACCGCAGTGGTGAGTGTGAGGCTGAGGGGTGGAGCTGCTCCCAGCCTCTCCCTAGCGTAGAGACATGGCCACAACAGCCTGCACTCTGGCTAGTCCCTGCTCCCCAAGCCCATTAGTGGTGGTGTTCCTTTAGCTCCAGCTGCGGAGCCTGAGTTCTCAGGGTGTGTGGTCCCAGGGGCAGGCCTGGCCCAGGGAGTGCTGGTAGCCGGCACTGATGGCTGGTGTCTTAATTTGCTGCTCTTCCTCCCTGCAATGAAGAGGTGCTCGGCATCTCTCATCCTGCTTCCACATTTCCCATAAGCCCTGGTGATGGTCAAAGATCTCAGCCAGCCAATCATGTGAAGTGGGGTCCCTATTAGCTAATTACTGTTTCTCCCTCCCTCCCCCCCAACATGTGTGTTTTGCCCTGCTACCTGCAGGAGAGGTGGTTTTAACAAAGTCTTGAGGATCCTGCCCCCATCCCAGCCAGGCCTCAATGGGGATCTCTGCTAGCGCACCATACGGCAATGGGCTGCACCTGACGTGAGGGCTCCAGGGTGGGGACTGACCTCACCAGCTGGGATTCCAGGAGCGGGTGGCTGCTTCTGGAGGGTCGTTTGGATGCTAGCAGAAAATGCTCCAGTAGGAATAAATAATTAATAGGGGCTCTTAAAATTGCTCTTACAGACATTTCTCCCCTCCCCCTGCCCAGGGTGAGAGTATGAGCCCCTCCCTCATCACTGCCAGGTGCTGTACAGACCCCTCCAGGCCTGAGACCAGGCCCACTGGTGCTGGGTACTGCACAGACCTAGTGAGAGACCGTCCTTGCTCAAGACAGAGGAAGGATTATTCCCAATATTAGGTGTGGAAACCAAGGCCTAGTGGCTAGGGTGGCCTGGGGCTTGGGTCCTGCCTCTGCCCAAGTCCCTTTCCTGTTCTGTGCCTCTGTTTTGTTCTCTGAAGTGGGTGGTGAGTGTGTGCCTGCCCTGCCTTTGGTGGATGGGGCTGGCAGTGCCTTCAGGGTTCATTGCCTCTCAGTAATGAAGTGCCCCTCCATTCCAGCAGCCGCCCCAGGAACAGAATCTCAGAGCTGGTCATCATGCATGACCACGAGCATGCAGCTGGCCCAGGAGTGTCTGAAGGACCAGCCTGAGGAGCCCCCACAGCCTCTTGAGGGCCTTGAGATGTTCGCCCAGACCATTGAGACCGGTGAGTCTCCCCTGGGATCTTGTAGGATGGGGGGCAGGGGGAATCGGATTGCAGCTGGGGAACCAAGGGCCAGGTGGAGACCCAGGAATGGAACCGAGGAGTCCTGACTCCTAGTTCTACCCCTGCTCTAACCTGCTAGAACCCAGTCCACTCCCAGAGTTGGAGATTGGGCTCTTGGGTTCTGTCTCCAAGCCTCCCTTGCTCTAACCCACACAGACCCCACTTCTGTCCAAGGGCAGGGAATAGAACCCAGGAGTCCTGGTTCCCAGTCTAACCACTAATCTCAGTGGTAAACAACTTCTCTTGTCTGGTATAAACTCAGGGTAGCATGTACATAGGGGTGGAAGATAAACAAAATGCTCCCAAAACATACCACTCCACTGCTCCCCAAGGGGAGTGGTTGGAGAGAGATTGTGGCAGGTGTCAGCTGTGTGGCTGAAAGCCCAGATAACCCGCACTTCATAAGAACCAATATGGGACAGAGGAGAGAGGCTTAGTGCGGGGATTCCTGGGGTGGGAGGGAGTGTGAGCTAGTGGATAGACCACTGGAGTAGGAATTTGGGAGACTTGGATTTTATTCCCAGGTCCGCCACTGTGCCTCCATTTCCCCATCTGTAAAATGGGGATAACAATACTGCCCTCCTCTAAAGCATATTGAGAGCTACAGATGGAAACAGAGGTAATCACTGTGAGATGGTCCCTTAACATCTCTGGTTCTCTCTGGCATCCCCTGCCCAGTGCTGCGGAGGATCAAGGTGACGTTCCTGGACACCATTGTTCGGGTAGAGCACATACCCAGCAGCTCTCAGACTGGGGTGGCCTTGGAGGTGCATATTAAAAGGTAATGGGGGTTCTGCTCCCTGCATTCCTGAGTGTGAAGGGGGGTATCCAATGAAGCATGGAGAAGGAGACTGTCCCCCTGGGGATCCTGTCAGAATTTGAGCTAAGCTGGGTCAAGCCAGGCTGGTACCTGGATGGGAGACATCCCAGCAGGAATGGGGTGGTACAGGGAGATGTGTGAGGGCTTCAGTGAGGGGTGCTCTTCCCTCTTTCCGTGCTGTCCACCACCAGGCCCCTTTACTCTCCCAGAGCTGGGGATTGAACCCAGGTGTCCAGACTCCCAGCCCCCCTGCAGTAATACGATAGACCACACTCTCCTCCCCCCACGGTCCTGGCTCCCAGGCCCTCCTCTAACCACCAGGTCCCACACTCCCCCCCCCCCCCCCCCCCCCACAGAACTGGGGATAGAACTAGAAGTCCTGACTCCCAGCCCCCCTCGCTGCTCTAAGTGCTAAGTACCCAGCTGTCTGAGGCCACCTTTGGCCCAGCTCTGGTACCCATGGGGCTGTGTCTAACCCTGTCACCTGTGACTTGCTCCCCCAGGCTGGATTACTGCGACGAGGCAGTGAAGGACCCCAGCCAGGTACTCCCAGTCGACATCCACCAACCCCCGGCCTTCGTGCACAAGATCCTGCAGCTGAGTGGCGTGCAACTGTACTATGAGGAGTTCCCTGAAAGTGCAGCTTCGCCTGTGCCTGGCCCCCAGGTACCTCTAGGCACAGCCATGGGAGGGGAGAGATGGGCCTGCTTGTGAGAGAGGAGTGGGTCTAATGTGTAGGAGTCATGGCTCCCAGCCCCCTGCTCAAACCATTCGACCCCACTCCCCTTCCAGGGCTTGGGAAGGAACCCAGGAATCCTGTTCTGAACACAAGGCATAGGATTGTAAATCAGAGCTCCTGGGTTCTCTCCCCAGCTGTATGCGTTGGCAGCATGGTATTCCCTGGCTACCATGCGGGGAGAGCCCACTGAATCCTTTTGGGATGAGAGGGGCTGCTGGTCCCAAACCAGCCGCATCCATCTGTAGCAACCAAACTCGTCTCCTTTCCATCTTCCCAGCCCCAATCCCAGATGAGCGAGTCATTGTCCTCAGCCAGTGGAGCGGTGCCAGAGTGTCCTGACCCACCCCTGCAGATTGGCAGCTGTTCCGGCTACATGGAGATGAGGATCAAACTCAAGCAGAACGAGGCCTTTCCCGGGCCCAAGGTGAGAAACGTTGGCGGGGCAGGGATCCCATCTGCCTCACTTCCTGAGCTGAAAGGGGGTCTCCTAGAGATGTGGCACAGTGTACCACCTACTGGTATTCACCTGTGGAACTCCCTGCCTCAAGAACATGCTGTGGCTGGGAGGGGAGCCAGCCTGGATGGGCCCATTGGTTTGATCTGGGACGGGGAGCCAGGCTGCACTTCTTCGGCCCATTAGTCTGTTCTAAGTTGAGGGGGGCATCGGGGGGAAGAAGGAGGAACCTGCCTAGTGAGTTCTGCTTGTCTTCTCTCCCCAGCTGGAGCTGGATGGGAAGCTGGGATCCCTGCACCTCTTGGTTTCCCCCCAGCAAATTTTCTACCTGCATGACCTGCTGACAGCACTGAGTGTCTCAGGTGAGCCACCGCTGGGAGGTCGTTCCACCCTGGCGAAACACAGCTCTTGGTAACACCTAAAGAGGCTCCTGGGTTTTGTCCCCAGCTCTGGAAGCAGAAGGGGGTCCAGTGGGTTAGAGCTGGAGGAGGCTGGGAGTCAGGACGTCTGGGGAGAGGAATCTGGGGATCACCACCTGGTTTGCTGTCTTGATGCTCCTTCCATTGTGGGAATCTCTGAGGAGCTGCTGCTGTGATCTGGGGTCAGCTATCCATGCCTCGTATCCCTGTGCCCCTGCTTTCGGGGCTCGGCTGTCTGTCCTGGCCCCACATGCCCCTTGCCAGCTCTCTGGATGCTCGGCCAGTGACAGGTGCTGGCTGGGCTGCAGGCCTGCCTGGGGCAGGCGCCAGAAGCTTCAGCCCTTTTACCTGAGTTTGACCCCTACGGGGGGTGGGGGTGGGAGAAGCTTCATCTGATTGGCTGCCTGACCCACTTGCCCACCTCCTGGGGCAGAGCAACCAATCAGAGCTGCTGAAGGGAGAGTTCTCTCCCCCTTGGTCAGCAACCTGAACCATTCCCTCAGTAGGGGAGGTGGAGTGGAGAAGAGCCATCCTGAGGGCCTGCGCTCGCTGTTTTCTCCCCCCACCCCAGTGAGAAAAGCTTGGGGGGAGGAGGGAGCAGCGAGAGCTCAGGATAGCTCCTCTCCCTCCTTGCAATGCCCAGCCTGGGAAAAAGGGGCCGGGGGGGGGGGGAGAGAACTTCCGGAGGAGCTGAAGTGAGGCCACAGCAGATGGGGAAACAGGTTTGATTTGGATATTGGGGAGGCAGAATTAAGTGCTGGGCAAGGGAGGAGCAGGAGCTCTCACCCCCCCACCCTACATCACCTTACCTAATCAAGGGGCGTGGGCAACACTCCCCCTCATGCATGGAATGGGCGGGGCAAGTCCAGAGACAGACCAAAGCTGTCGACTTTTCAAACGTCTCGGGGGACTGACTTGTGCCAACTTCCCGAGATCAGTACCGCCCTTGGGGAGGGGAGCTCCTCACTTAGCGGGGCTCAGCTGTCTCTGCCTGGCAACCCATGTGCCGGTGGGACCCTGCCCAAGCCCCTCTTTCCCCACCAGTACCCCAGCTGGTCCCCAGGGGCTATCTCCCCTCTGCACCTCCCTAACCCCCACGGCTCCTCCTCTCCCCAACCCAAGAAGCCAATGGCCTACAGGAGAAGCTAAGCAAGAGCCGCCCACTGGACTCTGAGGACCTGAAGCTGATAGAGCAGGATCTGAGCCAACAGCTGCACGGGGGCCAGGGCTTGGGGCCGGGCCGGCTGGAGGAGGAGTTGGAGAGCTTCGTGGGCCTGGAGAACAGAGGTGACGTCTGGGCAAGGCGCGCTGCGGGAGGAGGGGTGTCGGCACTAGACTGTGCACAACATCATGGCCTGTGCGCCGCAGACAAAGCTCAGCCATTAAACAAATACACGCACACACCCTGCCTAGGGAGCCAGGATGAGGAGCCTTAGGCCCTTTGGCTCTAGAAGCAGCATTGGCCACTCCCACTTGAGCTCAGGGAGGATTTTCCTCACTTGGCAGCAACAGCAGGTCTCTTATCCTTTGTGTGGCCTTGTCGCTGCAGGGCGAGGGAGATTACGCACGGGTGCGCTACAAAACCGGAGCATGTACTTGTGCAGCCCGCGAGTCACCGCGAGCTCTTCTGGTGCCCCTCAGTCCCAACCCACCACCTGTGTGTTATCCCAGCCCTGCTCCCCTTTCACCCCAGCTCTGCTGGTGCCCCTTAGCCCCCTTACTGTGTGAAACCTTATGTGAGGGCAGCACTTTCTGGTGTGCCTGCCCACATGCTGCATGGTCTCCCAGTACAACAGGCTGCCTGTCCCTCTGCTGGGGCTCTGCCTCCCTCCCGTGACCCTGCTTCTCCCCCTTTACCTTCCAGAGATGTTCTTCTCCATGGCTGCCATGACAAGTAGTGTGACCTCTGTGCGCTCAGTCAGCGATCTCTCTGACATCGAGCTCGACTCCTCTGTGCACAGCGACTACAGCGCCTGCCCCCTGCAGCCGCCTTCCTTCGCACCGGGGGTGAGAACTCACTGGGGGGGGGCTGAGTGGGAGGGCATAGTTGGCAGCAACTGACACTGTCGCCCCTCAGCTCCCCGCTTCCCCATGTCTAGAACCAGGCAGAGCCCTCTGGGGCTGTCTGTGTCTACTCTGCTCCCAAAGCCACGTGGTCCTGGGAGCACCCTGGTGCCGCCAAACCTCGAGTGTGTCACCCTGGTCTGGCTCCACATCCCTAATCTCAGCTTCTCTCTACAGCTGATCCTGAGCAGCCCCAGGCGCTACGGCCGCTCCCCCTTTGCTGCTACCCTCCCAGGCCTGCAGGGCCTGAGCAAACTGCCAGGTGAGTGGGGCTTGTCCTGCTGGGTTCGTGCTGCGCTTTGGTGAGGAGAGTGGGGTTCCGCTCAGTGCTGGGAGGGCAGCGGGGTTTGGTTGGGTAGAGCAGCAGGGGCTGGTAGCCCAGACTTCTGCGTTCTATCCCAGGTCTGGGATGGTAAGGGGCTCTAGTGGATTAGAGCGGGTGGGGGCCTGGGAGTCACCGCTTCTGGGTTCTATTCCCTGCTTGGGGGGCTGCAGGCTTAGAGTCCATCCCCAAAGCTTGCTGACTGTAGAAGGCTTCCTTCACTCATGGCTGAAATCTGACTCAGCCATCTAGGGGTAAGTGTACACACCTCTGGGGTGGAGCATGGGTGCTGTTTATACAGGGATCCCTCACCTGGCTCTGAGATGCAGCTGCCTTTGGGTTGGGGCATGGGGGCTGCCACATCCAGGTGAGTTTGAGAGAGGTAGAAGGCAATAACCCCCAACTCAAATTTGACTGGGGCAGCTAGGTTAGTGCCTCATCCCTGCGGGGAAGCAAGAAGGGCTTGGTTTCCCCCTCCACCCTGGTCCTTCCCCTTTGGAAGACCACACCTCCTTTAGCCTAACCCCTCTTTCTCCCTGCGAAATAGTGGGGCCCAGGGCTCCTGGGTTCTATTCCCAGCACTGGGCTCCCACCAGCCCCTCCCTGCCCCCCACCACAGCTCTGTCATTGCCTGGTAATCCCAACCTGCAGCCCCTTCTGCTGTGGGGCATGCCCTGCTTGGAGGGAAGTGTGTCCTAGCAGGTTTCCCAGTGTCTTCTGTGGGGGTTGGTTGTAATGCGTCAGCTTCACCTAGTGTGGGAGACCTGATGTGAGCCCCGCAGTCGGGAGGGCGGCCAGTTGTAGTCCCGTTGCTAGCCAGACTAGCCTAGGAGTGTTGGGACTAGCTTGGGGGGTGGGGAGCTCTCAGTGCTGGGCTGTCTGATCCGAGGTGCCTGATCTGTTTCAGGAAAGGCCCTCCAGTTGCCCTCCTTGGAGAACCTGCGCCCGGAGACGCTGCTCAGAGTTACGGTGGGCGGCCTCACCCTGACAGTCCCGCATCAGTGCCCCGGCCCGCCTGCCCCTCCCCAGCTGGCCCAGCGTTTCTTTGCAGAGTTGGCCTTCTTCAAAGACTCTGCCTTCGGTGGGCGGGACTTTGGGCATCTGCGCAAGTGCTTTGAGAAGGCCTGTCCTTGCAGTAACCTCAGGTAAGCTGGGTTCAGCTCCCTACCCCTCGTGGGGCACACATGATACACCCTGGCTGCTCCCTACCCCAGTCTGGGCAGTGGTGCAGAGGCAGGTACCAGGGGATGTTCTAGATGTATGATCTCCAGGGACTGGAGCATTGGGAGGTGGAGCCAGCATGGATTGGGAGGGGAGGGCACAGCACCTCTAGCGCTGTGCTGGGGTATTGGGGCCAGCACTGATCGTGAGGGGTAAGTGCCCCTCCATTCCACTTTCTGCAGCACAGTGCCCCCTAGCACACACTGGCGTTGGCACTGAGTGAAAAAGGAGAGCACCCCCTCCTTGTGGCACAGTGCCCTCTAGTGCTGTGCTGGGGCAAAAGGAGAGCACCCCGTTCCACTCTTTGCAGCACAGCACCCCCTAGTATTGCTCCTGAGGCACTGGGGTAAGCACGGACTGTGAGGGGACAGCATCCTCCACACTTCACTCCTTGAAGTCTCCCATCCATGTGCTGACTGTCCCTGTGCCTGTTTAGCTTGTGAGGTCTGCCTGGGCCCCAGCACCGGGGCTGTCAAACCCCCCCTCCACCCCCTACTGCAGGCTCTGACTCCGCCTTCCTGCCCCAGGCTGACTGGAGCAGCCCTACAGGTCACCTGCCAACAGAGAGCAGCTGGCTCCCTGCACGTGCTCAGTTCGGAGGTGAGCTTCGGCATGCTGGAGATCCTGGAGTGCCTGTGGGCCAGCGCCAGCCCGGAGCACAGGCAGCAGAAGCCGGAGTACACCGAGGTAAGGAGTGGTGAGCGGATGGCAGAGCCACACCCAGGCTGGGCGCTGGGATCATGGCTCTCCGGCCCTCCTCGCTTCTGACCTGACCATGGCTGTTGCTTCGGGGTGTCGAGGGGGATGAGACCTCAGCCTGCAGTCATGGTGTGCTGAGCCCCAGGGTAAGAGCTGACTGTGGTGGGGAAGATCTGCTTTGCCTAAGAGTGTGGGGGAGTGGGGAGTGCTCCTGCTATCAGTGCTCCATCGGCTCTGCCTGAGAGGGGTGGGAGAGCATGTGCAAGGATCAGAAGGGTGTGAACCCCAAGGAGGGAGGGGAATTACTGTTGGGGGGTGGGAGGAAAGCTGGACCAGCTGATGCCCAGGCAGGGCAAAGCCTGTGGGATCCTAATCCAGAAGCTAAAGGGCAGAGGTGGGGTGTTACAGCCCTGGTGGAGTCACCTCTGTGAACACCCAAGCATCAGGCTGGTGCATGGACCCAACCTTTGGATCCCACATGTTTTCAAGCTTACTGGACCTGAGCAGTGTCCAGTTGGTGCCTCGGCCCTGGCCTTGCTGACACGCTTTGGAGGTGCAGACTCCCTTTCTGGCCCTCCTCCTTGAGGGGTGGGGTGCTGCAGCCCAGCTGCCATGGGCCCCCAAACCAGTGCTGACGCTCATCCCACATTTGCCCAGTAGCTTATGCATGCTGCTCCCAGAGCTCTACCTTCATGAGCTCTCTGGTTTATAGATAGATTAACCCTTTGGGACCATGTTGCAGTTAAAGCAAGCAACCCAGGCTTCGCAAAAGAACTCCTTAAACCCCCCTCTGGCCCTCCAATGCACACTCTGCTCTTGGAAAGCACAGGAGAGTTCGGCTCTGTGGACGAACACACAACACCTGAATACTATCCCTCCCTCGGAGCCCTGCCCACTCCTGAAAGTCTTTTGGGTTCTGGTCAGTGTCGTTCAGGGAAGCCAGGGCCCTCCTGGTTCTGCAATGGCCTAGCCCCTTGGCTAGAGCATTTCTCTTTGGAAAGCTACTTCTGACACCTCTTCCTGCCTCTCTTCTCATGCTGGGCTTTTCCATGCTCTGGCCCCTCTCTGTGCTGCTGGGCACAGGGGCTGTTAAACATCCATGACAAAGAATGCCCCAGTGGTGAGGAAACTGAGGCAGGGAATGGCGTGTAGGCGTTGGGTCTACCAGGATCTGTAGATCTCTTGTGCTGTCTGAACAGTGATGGTTGCAAAAATCCTTCTGCAAGTCTGTGTCTGCTGCCTTCCACTGTCATGTGTCCCAAAGGGTTAAACTATAAACCAGAGTGCCCTGCTCACAGGTGGAGTTCTGGGAAAGGGCCAGTGTAAGCTACTGGGGTGTCTTGTGGGGGACACGACGACACTGGGCCTAAGGCAGCTGGGCTGCAAGGTCCCACTTCAGTGGAGGGGTATCTGACAGTCTGTGCCCCGGAAATGCACCAGAGAAGCCAAGGACAGGGATGGTGACTGAAGCCCCTGCGCAGACAAAGGGGAACTTAAAGCCCATGGGTCTAAACACAGCAGCCTGGTGAGTGTCCAGCAGGGGGCGCACTGCCTCGCCACAGAGGTCTAATCAAAGAGGACCAGGCCACCTGAGCCTTCTGTCCCTGGCAGCTACTGTGCCAGCACCCAATGGGATGAAACATCTCCCCAGAGAAGGGTGGTGGGTGAGTGTGGGGCAGCTTGAATCTGTTCTTGGGGAAACTGACTGAGCATCTCCTGTTTGGACCTGCTGCACAAACCTTCACCGCACCCCTTCTCTCTTCAGCTAATGTCCTTCAAGAACCCCAGTGCCTTCACCTATAACTCCTCGGCCCGGCCCTGCGCCCAGATCCACTACAAGCAGTCCGAGAAGCTGCCATCCAAGGTGAGCAGCAGCCTGAGGCTGGAGGGTGTCTTGAGAGTCAGTGCGATTGGCGTGGTTTTTTTTTTTTCCCCTCCTGCCCCACACACAGGCTTCTCCTCTGGGGAGCCACTGGGCAAAACGGAGCAGCCATCACAGGCTGCCACTTGATGGCATTGCACTGGGCCCTCGCAGCAGGGAGATGAGGGGATGCTGGCTGTCCTGGGTTATCGGTCTTGCTGTGATGGGAGCACTCCTGGGAGCACTGGTCCTGTCCCTTTGTCTGGGAGTGGAAGTGCTCCTGAGGTCAGGGCTTTGTTGGTTCTGTCTGGCTACTATTAAATTGTATTCCAGTAGCACTTGGAGTCCCCAGCTGAGATGTGGAGGCTGGGGCGGGGAATGCCTCATTGTGCCGAGCACTGCACAGTCTCAGTGAGATGGTTCCTACCCCGAAGAGCTCAGTCTGTTTAGACAAAGGAAGGGTTTATTCTCATGGGGAAACTGAGGCAGGAATCGGGGAAGTGACTGGTTCAAGGTCACACAGTGGGATAATACCAAAGTGTCCAGAGTCCAATCCAGTCCCTTAACCACATGACCACACTTCAATAATGTGCCTGAACGGGTTGGGGGAGGGGAGCTCTTCTGTGGTTGGTGCTCCGTTGGCCTGGCCTGACTGTGGCAGGAGCTCTCCTGCAGTCGGCTTGACCTGACATGTGGCTAAGTGCCAGCAGATCTCAGTTCCATGTGCTGGGACCTGCAGGGACGCATGATCTTACACAGCCAGAGTGGGTGGGGCTGCATCAGCAGCAGGGGAAGCCAAGCAGGCGGAGACAGAAGGAAGCCCCAGCCTTCCTGGGTGACCCTAGAATAAGACACTGGCAATCGCAAGAGACCCTACAATAATACAACAGTCTGTATAGTCCCAGATGACCGGGGGCAGTACCTGAGCTTCCCCCTCACTCTCCAGTGTTCTGTAGAACGAACTCCCTCACCCCCCCACCCCATGTAGAGCAGCCTCTCCCCTGGCTGGGGAGGCATTCCCAGGGCTCTGATGGCTCTCCTTCTCCCTGCAGAGCAATCTCAAGAAGACTGGGGCTAAGCGAAGCTCGGAGCTGTTGGTGGAGCTGGCAGAGTTCCACTC
This sequence comes from Caretta caretta, assembly GCF_965140235.1. Taxonomy (NCBI): domain Eukaryota; kingdom Metazoa; phylum Chordata; order Testudines; family Cheloniidae; genus Caretta; species Caretta caretta. The sequence goes on from NC_134212.1 coordinate 32,564,502, forward strand.
GGATGTGGACCTGGGTGTCCTAGACCGGCTTGGGTCCCTCCTCCATCTGGCAGCATCAGCGTCCATGCAAGGTCAAGCCCCCGGCCTCCATGCGGACATGCATGTGGTGAGTGTGAGGGATGGAACATCTGCCAGGAGGGGGCAGGGGAGTTGTTCCCAGTTGGCTGCAGAGGAGGAGGTGCTTACGCCTGCAATGGGCGGGGGACCCGGAGGGAGACGAGGCCTCTGTTAATTCTTTCCTCTCTCCCTCTCTTGTGGCTGGGCGCCAGGCAGAGTCTCCCCATGCCCCCGAGAGGCACACAACCGTGCGGCTGGCAGCGCCCAAGGCCACCCTGCGCTTGCAGTTCCCAGTGCCAGACCTGCGGCCCGAGCCAGAGCGGCGACCCTGGATGGAGAAAGCCGTGCGCAAAGAGAGCCTGCGACTGGAGCTGACTGATGTGGTGTTCCAGACGGAGCTGCAGGCAGGGCTGGGGGGTCACGGGGAGCCCACCCGGTTGGAGGTGACCTTCAGTGACCTGCATGGTGAGCATGGGAAGGGCTGAGCTGCAAGGCCTCCTGGGAAGTCTGTCCCTGCCCTGAGTGGGGCTCATGGCTCCTTGTGGAGGTTAGGAGGCTAATGTAGCCTCTGGGCTAGTAGACTTGGACAGTGTCTGCTCTGGCTCTAGGATCCATCTGTCCAGGGTTGGGTCCCTGCTGCCAACGACCCTCCCAGGGGTGTCTTGTTCCCCTAAGGGGCTGGAGGGTAAACCCAGGCTACAGGGACAAGGCATGAGACCCACAGGGACCCACTCTGTTCAAGTTGAATTGGGGGGGGGGGGGGGGGGGGGGAGGAACATGTGGCCCCACATCTCCTGCTGTAAAATATGAAGGGGATGTTTCTAAATGGATCCCTCTTGGTTTTGTAGATGCTACAGAAACCTGCATGCTCTTACCAGAGCCATCCTGACACTGTTCTTTATTCTAACCAGTAGGCTGCCCTCCCTCTCTGCCAGATCCAGGAGTCCTGGTTTCCACCTCCACCTCCATCTGCTCTAACCATTAGACCCCAGAACAGAATCCAGGAATCTTGATTCCTGTGCTCCTCCCTGCTCTGTTCCCAGAGCTGGGGATAGGATAGCCAGGAGCCTTGCATCTTTAATTCTCCCCCCAGCCCCCTTACAAACTCCTCCCAGGTGTAGGGTAGAAAGGCAGTATTTGGGAGGGTATGGGCTTGTATCTGGGCACTGAGTCCAGCCACTCTCCTTGCAGGTCTGTATGAAGACGGTGAGAGGCTCTCCATACCCTGCATCCGGGTGAGCAAAGCCCTTGATCCTGCAGCCAAAGGACTGGGCAAGAAATACTTCTTCCCAAAGTGAGTTTCCTTTGGGGGGCTGATCTCCCTGCCCCATGTGCACCCTGGTAGGAGCAGCTCCCGCTGCCAGAGCCCCTCCCATCCCACCAGCTCCCTCCCTCATCTACATCTCAGCTGACTGTCATCCAATCATACATCCTCTGGTTGCATGGAGTGTCTCCTGCTGTGGTGCACAGGGTGGGGTGTGTGTGGGGGGCGGGGGGGGGATGCTCACATGTGTTGGGGGCAAAATTTCAGTGCAGCATCTGAGAAGGGGGCAGGTAGCCCCGTAGGGGCCTACATTGCTCCCCCTGTGCCCTCTGACTTTCCCTCCTCCCGGCCCTGCACAGGATCACGGTGACCCTGGCCCCCCAGCACAGCCTGTCCCAGTGGGACTTGGGGATGGACAAGGTGGAGGAGATGGATCTGTCAATGGTGGAGAGTCCCTGTGAATTGCGGCGGCCCGAGCCCTCCCCCTTCACTTCCAAAAGGACCATGTATGAAACTGAGGAGGTAAGGGGGGTGGCCCTCCCTGGTACTCAGTGGGGAGGAGATAGTGGTATGGGTGGGAGCATGGAATACTGTCCTGCCTTCCAGGGGGTCTGATCCTGCCAGGAAAGGCATGAGTGGTGTCTTTGGGGCAGGTGGCTCAGTTAGCCCACCAGGATACAAGGGAAGCAGCAGGGAGAGGACCTAGGGTATGGGCTGAATGATCCTGAGGGAGGAGCCTTGGAGATGTGAGAACAGCCCAGTTGGGCTGTTCTCAACCCCCTTCCATATCAGGTCCCCTTTTTATCTAGCTTTGGCTCTCCCCTCCCATTAACCAGTAAGGAAAGGACAGGGGGAGGTTGTGACCCCTGACATGGGCGTCACAGCCTCCATCTTGACAACCCTCTGGTTTAGTAGTTGGTCAGCTAAAGTGGGTGCCTGTCCCTGTAAGTCTTTAACCCTTCCTATGCTGGCCTCTCCCCTAGATGGTGATCCCTGGAGACCCTGAGGAGATGGCAGATTTCCAGGCCAAGACAGTGGCTGCCTCGCAATACACCCTTGAAGTGACCCTGCCCAGTGTCCACATCTTCCTGCCTAGCAAGGAGGTCTACGAGAGCATCTATAACAGGTATCGGGGGAGCGGGGGCATCTAGCCGGGTATCCTGGCTGGCAAGGAGCAGCCACAGGGCCTGGCAGCCTCTAGGGATTAGGCCCTGAATCCTCCCTGCTTGCCCCCTGGACTCTTGACTTTCCGTCCGCAGAGCGGGGCACCGGCAGTGCCCAGCTCATGTGGACCCCGGCCCTGGCTGTGTGTGGGGTTGGAAGAGCTGTCGGTGGGGTGGGCCAGGCCTGAGCAGATGGATCCCAGGTGGCCCAAGACTACTGGGTTCTCTTCCCAGCTCGGGAAGGGCCGTGGCTTCTCGTGGTTGGAGCAGGGTGGGGCTGGCAGTCAAGGCTCTTGGGTTCCATCCCCACCTCTGCTGCCAACTTTCCGGGCGATCTTGAGCAAATCGCTTCCTGTGCCTGTCTCCCCACCTGCAAAATGGGAGGTGGCGCCTATTGAGTGGCCCATCTTGTTCCCTGCAGCACCCTGTGAGAGTACTCTGTGGTAAGCTCTCTAAGGCCAGGGCCGTCTCCTTCTGTGTCAGTACCCTGCTCAGAACCGGGCGGGCCAGGTCAATAACAAATACCGCTGGGCCTGGGGAAGGTTTGAGGGGCTCCTGGCCTAGGGGAGGCAAAGGCAATTGTGAGCGTGAAGCATCTTTCCTTTCCTTCCCCAGGATAAATAACGACTTGCTGATGTGGGAGCCGGCCAGCCCACTTCTTTGCTCCTCTGGGTCTGCGGGAGGTGCTGCACCTGGGGCCTTCTTCCCCAGCCACCCGCCCCCTCCCAAGTATTGGCAGGACAACTTCAAGATGTGCAAGTCTGCCTTTAAACTGGGTAAGGAGCCAAGCCCCGCCCCCAAACCCAGAGAGAGGCTCCTGCCATCCGCATTGACCTGTGAAGCGTTAATGCAGGGGTTCTCTAACTTTTGTACTGGTGACCCCTTTCACACAGCAAGCCTCTGAGTGCAACCCCCCACCCCTTATAAATTAAAAACACCTTTTAATATATTGAACACCATTATAAATGCTGGAGGCAAAGCAGGGCTTGGGGTGGAGGCTGACAGCTCGCGATGCCCCATGTAATAACCTCGCGACCCCCTGAGGGGTCCCGACCCCCAGTTTGAGAACCCCTGCCTTAATGGAAATGGGGAGTGAAGGATTCTGGGAATAGCATCATGGTTGCTTGCTTTGTGATGGATGCAGGATAAGGAAAGGGGCTTGTGGGTCCAGTCCCCGGCTCTGAAGGTAGCAGAGGTCTAGTGGCTAGAGCAGGGGGGCTGGGAGTCAGGACTCCTGGGTTCTGTACCCAGCCCTGACGTGACCTTTGGCAAGATCTTCCCCTCTGTGCCTCAGTTTCCCCATGCAGCGGGAGCTGCCACTAACCCTCCTCTTCCCTGTCCCCATCAGACTCGGACTCTGAAGATGAGGCCTCTCACTTCTATTCAATGGACGAGGCGGTGGCTCAGCGGAGGAAGGGGGACCAGCTGAGCCAACACCAGCAGAGCCATTTCTCCGCCGTGGTCACTATCCTGAAGGGCAGGGTGGCGGCTCTGTGCGAGGCCAAGGTGAGGGCAACCCCCAGGGACCCACTGCCAGGCCATCTCCTCTGAACTCCAGCTAGCCTGGCCTGGGCGCTGCCTGGATGGGAGATCTCTGGGTGCTGCAGGGAGCAAGGTAGCGGAGCCCTCCCCACTGAGCCAGTGTGGAGGGCACTAGATGGTGCTGTGCTGCAGGGCCCAGGATGGGGGGCTACTACTTTTCCGTAGAACTGAGCTGCTCCTTCTAGTGTCCAGGCCAAATGCAAACCTGGGTCATTCTCCAAATGCCCACCCACCACCCTGCAACTCCCTCTGGAATTAGGTACTGGATCCTTCCCTTCTGTACTGTGCTGCTGTATGCTGTTTAAATAAGCCTCGCACCCCTCCTCAGAGGTGGCTGCATCTGAGCCACAGGTGAGGGATCCCCATATAAATAGCCTCGCATCCAACCCCAGAGGCTGCTGCTCCTCAGTGCTGGGTGACTGTTGCCATCTGACCCTTCAGGATGGAAGGGCAATGGTCTGCACTGGGGTGTTCGACCCTCATCCTCCTTCCCCTCTGCCCCCAGGGTGAGGCGGGGAAGAAGCTGGATGACTCCCATGGAGAGATTGTGCTGGATGTGGACAACTGTACCATCTTCAGTGTGTCCCAGTACAAGGGTCAGGAGGAGCTCGGCTACCTCTGCATAGAGTCAGAGAGAGTGATGCTTTATCATAAAGGTATGGTTCAAACTGCGGGGGGGCAGGGAGTCAGGACTCCTGGATTCTGTCCTGAAGAGGATCTCATCTGTCAGAGTGGGGGTTCTGGTCCTGTGTCTGATGGGCTGAAGCAGTGGGGGCTGGGAGCCAGGACTCTCCCACTGAGCCATGGATTCATACCTATCCCCATGTACTGGCTGGGCAGCTGGCAAGGTGCCCATGGTTACAGAATAGATCCTAGGGCTGCTGAGTCACAGCCCTGCTCCCTGGCACACGGGACCCGTCTGTTTTCTTCAGAGCCCTCCAGAGATCTCATGAAGTGCTGCGGAATTGGGGTTTCACTTGGCCCATCCAGGCCAAAGGGCAGCAGGTCAGGCCTGCGCTGCCCCTTGTGCCCAACCTCGTAGTGACCTCCGGTGGGAGCAGCCAAGGGGCCAAAGAGGCAGCTGGGCTGAGGTCTGCCAGGAGGCAGTTCCCTGCAGTGGGGATTGCAAAGGAGGAGGCTCTTACACCCTGCAGTAGTTCAAAGTGGTGGGGGGACATCTAGGGTGGCGGTGGGTCTTAAAGAGACAGAGCAATGCTGGAGGGGGTGGGGATGCAGCTGCAAGAGTTGTTAATACCGAGTTCATATCAGTAGCTGTCTGAGTGGATTATGAAGGTCAGGATCGTTTCCCCATTTTACTGAGGGAGAGCGGGGCAGTGACTCTACCTGGTGTCACCCAGCAGGCCAGTGGCAGAGCTGGGAACAGAGCTCAGCTCTCCTGAGTCCCAGGCCAGTGCTCTGCCGCACAGGGCACTGGGAGGGGGTTAGTGGGAGGGATGGCTAGCTAGCCAGCCAGCCAACCAAACTCTGTGTCCCCTCAGCTGTGGTAGAGGACTACTTCCTGGCCAGTCGTTTGGAGATCCCCAGCTTCAGCCCCCCTGACAGGCTGCACCCCACAATCTACTCCTCAGAGGAGGGGGTGCTGAGTGGGCTGGCGGGGGGCAGGAAGGACAGGCCCCTCAAGATGCTCTCAGCTGCCATCCGCATCAACCTGGACTTGAAGAAGAACATCAAGGTATCTTGTCTCCACTCTCTGGGCTGAGGGGGAGGGGACTCAGCTGGGCGGGCTCCCTCTACTCTCCCTTCTCCAAACAGGCTAAGAGCCAAAGCAACCCCTCCCTGGGATCTGCATTTATTGTTTAACTTAAAACATCTCAGCGCCAGCTTTCATCTGACTTGTCTGTTCCTAGAGGCTGTTTCCCTGTAGGATCTCCTCTGTCCCTTCCCCACCTCAGAGAGCCACCGGGACAGTTCTGGCTTGAAGCAAATAGGGCTCCTCTGATCTGGCATCATCGTGAATCAACAGAAGTGGCTCTGTCTTCCTGTGCACTGCCCCATGTGGGGGATGACTTGGCATGAATGGCCATGGGTCTGGATGGGGCCTAGCTGGGGTGGACTGGCATGTGGGGCTGCTAGAAGCCCGCTGGCCTGGTGTGTCTGGGGGAAGATGTCCTAAGGGGGTTCATAAATGGCTTTCCCCCCTCCCCCCCATCCTGCCCCTTGTAGAGCCTTTCCTCATCTGGGGTGGGGTGGAAAATCTCCCTGCTTTTTAACTTTGCTTCCCCAATCTTCCCTTTTGCAACCCGAATCCAGGAGTTCCTGGTCACCTTGAGGCTCGAAGGGGCCACCATGCGACATCACATGGCGCTGACCAATCAGAGTTGGTACACACAGGTACGTCCTGGGCCGGAAATACCCATCCTGGAGTGAATAGCAGAGGGGCATGTGCAGTGTAGCAGCCATGAGGCTGAGGGAGACTTAGGGCCAGGAGTGGAAGCTGGGCCAACACCAGCATGGGGACGGGACAGGCTGGATCCTCTATAGCTTAGACTCGTGCCCTGGTGTCCAGCTAAGGGGGGTCAAACTCATTCATTGGGCAGGGCCCGAATCTCTGTTTAATTGTGGCAATTCTTGCCCCTTGCAGACGTAAGCCCCCACCCGGTTCCTTCTGCTGTCGTGATCAACAGTGGAATAGCTGATCTGGATGAGAATGGAGATTGTCCAGTGGATGGGGTGTTTGCCAGGGACTTGAGACCTGGGCTCAATTCCTGGCTCTGCCATAGGCTCCCTGTGTGACTTTGGACCTCTTTTTCCCTACTTATAAAGTGGTGATGGAGTGAGGCAGGGTGTCCTAGTGGCTAGAGCACTGGCCTGGGACTCAGGAGACCTGGATTCTATTCCCAGCTCTGCCACTGGCCTGCTGTGACCGTGGGCAAGTCATTTTGCCCCTCTGTGCCTCAGTTTCCCAGTCTGCAGTGGGAATAAGAACCCTGCCCTGCCTCCAAGGGGTGTTTGTGAGGATAAATCTGTTACATATCGGGGCCAGATGAGTATGTCAGATGGAAAGGTCAGCTCTGAGACTAGCAGCTCGCTGTGTCATTCTCACTCAGTGCAGCTCCCGCATCTCTCAGCCATTGGCTCAGGCTTTCGGCAGACTCAGGCAGGTGCCATGAAATTGGTTATACACTAGGCACATGGAGGAGTCTGTGAGGCCTAAAAACTGGCTCCTTTTTTCATGAAAGCTGAGATTCCGGGCCACACAAATGCATTGGCCAGGCTGAATCTGTATGTCCGACACCCCTGGTCTAAAGAGAATCCTCCTAGTTCAACCACAGGGCACTGGGGCTGGATGCAGGGATCTCGGGCGGGTGGGGGTGGGGAGAATCCTCCACCTGGGGGGATCGGCATGGGTCTTTCTGCCCCCATTAAAACCTGCTGTCTGGGGCGTGCACGCTCATGCTCTCTCGCCCTTTCTTTCAGCTGATTGACTTCCTGGACGTACTGGATGATCCAATTCTTGGCTTTATCCCCCCAACGGTCATTACGGTGCTGCACACCCACCTTTTCTGCTGCGCAGTTGATTACAGGTACTGAGGGGAGCAGAGGCAAATGGGCTGCACAGGGAAAAGGGTGGCTGTAAAATAGGAGAGGCCCTTGGCTGTTTGTACAGGAGGAACAGAGGTGAGACGAAGTTAGAATAGCAGATCTGGTCTGAGGAAATCCAGACTCCCAGGTTCTGTCCCAGCTCAGAGAGGCGAGTGGAGTCTAGTGGGTTAGAGCAGGGGGGTTTGGGAGCCAGGACTCCGGGGTTCTATCCCCAGCTCTGGGAGGGGCATGGGGTCTTTGTTAAAGCAAAACCTCCCAGCCTGGTCTCTGCTGTCTGCTCTCTTTCTTATCTTGGCATCCTGGAGACTGGATGCGATGGTGGGAGCCTCTGTCACCTTGAAATAGTCTCAGCTGGGACAGGAACACTGGCCCGGCCAGACAGGATCAGAACCGAGGGCCATCTGGTTCAGTATCCTGTCTCCGGCTGTGGCCAGTACCGTATGCTTCAGAGCTAGGAGAGGGCAGCTGTGGATCATCTGTCCTCTGTGAAGGCTGCAATCCCATCTTGGCTGGGGCGGGGCGCGTGTGGGATAACCCTGCCGTGCGGGTACTCTCCTTGTCTCCTTTAGCCCTCTCACCACACCCTGTCCCAGCACTGGTTCTGTCACTACCATCTCACCCCTCAGGCCCTTGTACCTCCCCGTCCGCGTGCTCATCATGGCTGAGACCTTCACCTTGTCCAGCAACATAATTGTGGATACTTCAATCTTCCTGCTCAGGTAGGCGTCCTCCAGCTGGGGACATCCCAGGAGAGCTGCCCACTCCAGGGAGGGCCTGTCCCCCCCCGGGCTGGTGAGATCAGGGGGTTTGAGACCTGTTCCCTCTGGACTGAGCCTGGGCTGCTCACAATACCAAGTGCTGGCTTGTGTGGAAGAATTTGGGGTCAGCAGCTTTGGAGCCACCATCTTACGGTGCCTGGACGCCATGGTGGTGGGCGTGGTAGAAGGAGCGCAGTACGATGGAATCCTGAGTGATTTCTTTGCCTGTGTCTACTCCAGTTACCTGGGGTGTAGCCGTGAACTGGTGGGCCAGGTGCTCTTATTGGAGGAGTCTCACCCCAGCATGCACAGTCTCTTCACACCCAGCTGGCATCCTGTATCCCATTCCCCACCTCTCTGAGCCAGCCAATCTCCCCACCCTGGGGCCAGGACAGAGCTGGCACCCCTAGAAGGCCCCATATCCCGTTCTACATCCTCACGAGCCAGCCAGTCCCACGGTTCTGGGGCCAGATCAGAGCCAGCGCCCCTAGAGGGGAAAGGCCTGTGTGCCGTTCCCTGTCTTCCCACCCGGGGCTGGATTGGCACCAATGCCCTCTAGAGTGGCATCCTATTCCTTGAGCCAGCCACTACCCAGCGCTTACTCCCTTGGTCCAGGGTGGGAGTCGGGGTCTGTGTCACAGGGCCAGATACCTATTGCATTGTATGGGGCCCTTGTGTTCATGGTTACTGTACAGTGATGGACAAGATCTTGATTGTACTCGATCTGGCTGGTATGTGCCTACTGCTGGGGGGACAGCAGAGTTTAAGTCATTCCCTTCCCCCCAGGTTTATTCTGGATGACTCTGCCATCTACTTGTCTGACAAATGCGACGTGGAGACAGTCGATCTGCGGAAGGGTAAGAGTTGGACGGGCCGCGTGTCCATCCTTCTGCTGTGCTCTGGGTACTGAAAACAGCAGCTATTTGAAAGGCTGCTGGGGAGCAGCAGGTGTCCCTCAAGCATCATGCCCCCGTAGCCCCTCAGACTGGGCTCTCGGCAGGTCTTTCAAGCTAAGCAAGCTTGCGCCTGGTCAGTAGTTGTATGCGGGTGCTGGCACTCGTAGCCCAGCATGGCGGCAGGCGGCTCTGTAGAAGACACCCCATATTGCTTAATAATCTTCCATCTGTGGATTTCAAGGGGTTTCCCAAATGTTTGAATGGATTTAACTGTCCCCCGTCCTGGGTGTGTTGTTGCTGCAGGGAACCTAATGCACAAAGAGAAGTGTGGAGGAAGTGCCCAAATTAAAACGAACGTGGAGCAGAACCCAGGAGTCCTGACTCCCAGCCCTCCCTGCTCCAACCCACCAGGCCCCACTCCCTTCCCAGAGCCCAGGATAGACCCAGGGATCCAGTCGGGCTGAATCTCTGTTCTCCCTTGGCCTCAGATTACGTGTGTGTACTGGACGTGGATCTGCTCGAGCTGGTCATCACCACGTGGAAAGGGAGCGCTGATGGGAAGCTGGTGAGGCCCAGCCCAGCCAGAAAGGGCAGGGTGGGGGTGGGCCTGGTAACTGCAATGGAAATCCCAGGAGAGAACCCCCCCTTAAAAGGTGACTGCGCAGAGTGGGGAGGACACTTCATGTGGCTGAATGCAGGAGGCGGGTGACTTCTCAGCCCTCCTTGTCCCTCGCTGTAGCCTTGCGGGGTGTGAGTCTTCTCCAGTGCAGCTTCTGGTGTTTTCGAAGCAGCCTTGCTGTGTTTTTTGAGCCTGCGGGACCTAAGCAGCCCCACCTCCCCTCAGGAGCCCTGTGCTGTCTGTGCCGACCTCTCCCAAGGACCCGGGATCCCATTGCTCTAGCTCCCCACCCCAGTATGACACAGGCTGTCTCCCACTCGCTTTGTTCCACTCCAGACCCAGCCGCTGTTCGAGCTGCGCTGCTCCAACAACGTGGTGCATCTCCATACCTGTGCTGACTCCTGCGCCATGCTGGCCAACCTTATCCAGTACGTGGTCAACCATGGGGACCTCCACCCACCACCCCGGCAGGACAGCCCCACGGAGATTGCTGGCCAGAAGGTGCAGGTAGGGAGAGGAAGTCTGGACTGGTGTCATCCCTAGCTGAGTAGGTCAGGCTGGCTTGGTGCCTGGATGGGGGACCTACATGGGGATCTTCCAATGCTCTAGTTAAGCAGGGTCAGGCCAGTTCAGTACCTGAATGGGGGGCATGCTCAGGGATCTTTTGTAGTTTAGTTAGGTGGGGTTGAGCCACTTTGGAGCATGGCTGGAGGACCTACCCCAGTGAGATCCAATACCTGAAACTGCACCAATCGGAGGAGAAATAAGGCACACTTTTTCTTCTTTTTTAGCGGGGAGAGATTCACCATTGCAGCAACTTTCGCAGGGATGCGGGGTGGTCTCCAGCCCTTGAGGGTCTTTAAATCAAGACTTTGTGTTTTGTCTCCGAGCTGCACTCTAGCTCAACCATCAGATCTGGGATGGATGCAGGGATCTCATGGGGAAGTTCTCTGGCTTGCGTTTTGCAGGAGTTTGGACAGGATGATCTGGCCTTAACAGCTGTGAAGGAAAGGCATATACTGGAGGGACATGGGGGAGTTCAGTAGGTGGTGCTCTGCCCTAGCAATCGGAGCAGACTCCAGTGCTGCTGTGTGGCACTAGGAGGCACTGTTCTGCAGAGCGCGAGGGCCCAGTATCCGTCTTCCCTCTAACTTTTTATTCGTCCATGTGCCAAGTGAATTTTATGTGCACCAATATGGAGGAGACGTGTGACATCACCTCCATATTGGTGCACATAACAAAATTCATATGGTGGGCGTGGGGCTGAGGGGTTCAGTGTGGGAGGGGGCAGAGGGTTAGGATGAGGGGTGGGGCTGGGGATGAGGGGTTTGGGGTACAGGAGGGGGCTCAGGGCTGGGGCAGAGGGTTGGAGTGCAGGCTCAGGGGTGGGGCCAGAGATGGAGGGTTTGGGGTTCTGACTGCCCCAGGGCTGCGGTAGGGAGACAGGACTCCCCTCTAGCTCTCTCCCTGGCTGCGGCAGCTCAGGTGAAGCTGAGCTGGGCCAAGGGAGGGGCTCCTCTCCCCCAGCCGAGGCAGGACTGTACTGGGGCCGGTGGGGCTTAATAGGCGGCCACGAATCTTAGAGGGAACTTAGCTCAATAGAGGGTGTCTCCCCTGGCTGTCAGCACTGACCCAAGTGCCCCCGCACTGCGCTAGTGGGTGCTGTGCCCCAGGGAGCAGGGTGGGGCTCAGCTGGGGGCGCTCTCCCCTGGCAGTGCTGATCCATGGGTACCCATCACTCAGTACATAACACCCCCTGGTTTTCGTTGGCCCCCAGCTGTCAGAGAGCCCGGCCTCGCTGCCCTCCTGCCTGCCCGCTGAGACGGCCGCCATTAACCAGCGGGACCTGACTGACGCCCTCATCGACACCGACCGCAGCCTGAGGGACCTGGCATTAGAATCTGGTAGGGGGTGCCAGTGGGAGCCTGGGGAGCCGAGGGGACCACGCTGTCCCCTTGCTGCCTCTACAACTCCTTGGGGGTCAAGAGGAAGAGTTGGGGGCTGGGTGGCATGTGGCTGCATCCCTCCTGCTGCAGGGCTAGAGAAATTAGTGTCACCCCCACACCCCAAATCGTCAGCTGGCTGAATGGGCTAATCCGGGGCTGGAGGGGCCCATTGTCCTGATCCGGGGAGGGGCCGTTGGCTCGATCCAGGGGCGGGGGGGATGTCGGGCAGGCGGGGCCTGTTGGACCAATCCAGGGCAGGGCGGACGTCGGGCGGGATGGCAGGGTATTTCATTGGGGCCAATCTCATCAGTGTCCATCTCTCCTCCCAGGAGAGGCCGGGCGGTTGCACCAAACCTCCCCCGTTTCAGTGTATCTCTTCCCGGGGGAGAACAGTGCTGGGGGCAAGCCCTGCCCCCCACCCCCTGCTGCCCTGCCCCCGGCGCCCGTGGAAGTGGGGCTAGATTTCTGCTCCTCGGAGGGCAGCGAGGAGGAGAGCGAGGCCACTGATAATGACGACTTCTGCATCCTGGACGCGCCTGGCATGGGCATCCCAGTAAGGGGAGGCAGGGGCTGTGGGGCACATGGGGATGGGGGACTGAGGGGAAGCTGTGAGGCCCGGGGGGCTATGACTGATCAGGGGTAGGGCTTTGGGGTCCATGGGGAGCTGGGAGGGATAGGGAGAGGTTGGGAGTGGAGCAGGGCTGGGTCCAAATGCCTGGATTTTTTAGGAAGGATGAGATAGTGGGATATCGGGAGAGGGGTTTGGACATCTGGGCCCACTGATTTGCTCTGAGGCCTGCCTCTGTGTGTGTCTCTTCTCCCCCCTCACACCCCTCCCCCAGCCCAAGGACGGAGAGCCAGTGGTGACAAAGCTGCTGGAGGGGCCGGTGCCCATTAAGGATGGCTACTTCTCGCGCCCGCTGGGCAGCACAGACCTGCTGAAGGCCCCGGCACACTTCCCATTGCCTGAGAGCCGGGTCATGCTGCGTGAGATCTCAGTGGTCTGGCACCTTTATGGAGGGCGGGACTTTGGGATCGGGCGTGCCACCCCAGGACACGCCCACTCACCCAGGTGAGACCTCGATTCCTGGCAGGCACGGCCTGCCCTGGGGCTGGACTGGACAGCTGTGACCCTGTCTCTCCCCCACTCCGCAGGATGAGGCCCAGCTTGTCAAGCGCCCGCAGCTCCCCTTCCCGCTCCTCCATGGCCAACCGGCCCCAGAACACCTGGCGCACACAGGGTGGGACCGGGCGCCTCCATGACCTGCTCATGGAGATACAACTCACCAAGGTGAGAGCGGGGGTATGTGTTAGTGGGTGGGGCTTAACATCCGTCCCACAAAGGATCTTCTGGGGAATTCCCTTGCCACAGGATAGTGGGCTGGGTAGGCCCATTGGTCTGACCTTGTCATAGACATGATGTTCAACTCCCCTGATGCTACAGAACCACGTTCTGCTCCCAGCCCTTCTGCGGGGTGGGTCTGGCCTGTCAGGGACCCCCTCCCATTATTATCAAGCCTTAGCTTCTCCCCAGGTGAGCTTCCAGCATGAGACCTACCCCAGTGGGGCAGAGAAGCTGTCCACGGAGCTGGAGGAGCAGCCAGTGTCGCGGCAGGTGTTCATCGTGCAGGAGCTGGAGATTCGTGACCGGCTGGCCTCCTCCCAGATCAACAAGTTCCTCTACTTGTACACTAGCGAGAAGATGCCACGCCGGGCCCACTCCAACATGGTACTGCCAGGGGGCTAACAGAGGCATGGGTAAGGGGCAGGGGGTGGGGGGCTAGATACTAGGGAGTTGACATGAGGTGAGTGCTGGGGCTTAAGGAGAGGCTGGGGGGTAGGATCCAGGCCTGGGGTAGGGGTGAGTTCTGAGGACTGTTGGTGTGGGGCAGCCACTGCAGTTGGGGGATGGGGAAGGTATCTGGGGTGTGGGCATGAAGGGCGGGGGTTGGTATGGGTTGGGCATTGCGGTGGGGGGGCTGTATAGGGGTGGGATCTGAGCAGGGGGAGGGCTCTGGGGGGTGGGGTTTGGTGTGGGGTGGGTGCAGGATCTGAACTGCGGGAGGGGTGGGGTGCTTGCTCCATCCCTGCTGAGGGAGGGCAGTGGACCGTACCCTCCCTTTCCTCTCCCCATGAGTGACGGCCACCTTTCCCCGTAGCTCACCATCAAGGCCCTGCATGTCTGCCCTGAGGCCGGGCTGGGCGGCCCCGAGTGCTGCTTGCGCGTCTCCCTCTTGCCGCTGCGCCTCAACATCGACCAGGTGAGGGGGGCTACAGATAGATAGCTCCATGGGCCCTGCCTAGAGACTCCCTGCCCTCGCCCCACACCCCGGGGGAGCCCTGATCCAGATACATTTTCCCCCTCCCCAGTCCCTAATGACCTGGCTCTGGATTCAGACCAGCACCCCCTCAAGGAGAAAGGCCTTGTAAGCCAGTTCCCTGCTGTGGGGCTGGATCAGAGCTGGTGCCCCCTAGAGCAGAAAGGCCTGTGACCCAAGTATGAATGGAAGCAACTCTTTGTCTCCTGGAGCTCCAACTTCCTGGGGTTCAGCACTGTCCCTCCCCAGCCCCCATTCAAGGATTCCCCCACCTCCCACCCCCTCCTTTGCGAATGATGGGCTCAGACTCTCCCTGGTGCCCACGCGATTTGCCAGCATCTGGCGTTTTGCCAAGTGATTGCTCCCAAGGGGAGGAGAAATTGATGATGCGAGGGGGCAAGTTCTCCGGTGCCATCCTGTCTGCTTGCAACGAACGTCCCCACAGCCAGGGGTGAAAGGAATATTAAATTCTTACCAGTATGGGGGCCAGCTCTGGCCCCTGGAAGGGGCGGGGCCTCAGGCAGAAGTGGGGGCTGGGGGATCAGGGGCCAGCAGCGATTTTAGAGGGTCTAGGGCTCCGGCCGCTGCTGCGGTAGGGGCGGCTGGGAATCCTGGGCCCTTTTAAATCACTGGCCCTGGGGAAGCGGCCCCTTTTGCCTCCCCCGTCGGCGGCCCTGCCGGTGGGATCCCTACTGGCAAGGCCGCCGACGGGGAAGGGCAGCACTTTAACATGGTCTGTGTATGGGACGGTACCGGCTTCTTACCGGTACGCCATACCGGCCCACTTTCACCCCTGCCCACGGTCCTATGTCCCTGATCACAGCTGGTCCCTTGCTCACAATTTCCAAGCTAGCCCAGTGTCCAAGGAGCTCTGTCTCCCAGGGCCATACTCACCTCTGCTTCTCTTGCTGTGTGCTGGCTCTCTGCCTCGTGCGCACACCCAGCTTGCCAGGCAATCCCCCAGCCCCTGCATTTGCAACCGGTCTGGAAACCGCACAGCCCACATGGCTCATGCCTGTGGCCTTGGGCAGTGGCTTCTATTGTTTCCAGCTCTTTCCCTCATAAAGGGGTTTAACTGCTCCTTCCATTTAGCTTAAAAGAATGGTAATTAGCACAGCCAGGTCTGTGACTGAGGGCTGCCCACCTTCCAGTATAACACTGCCTGTTGCTGTCTCTCCCCCCACCACCAGGATGCCTTGTTTTTCCTGAAGGATTTCTTCACCAGCCTGGCTGCCAGCATTAACCCTGTGTTGCCCATGGAGGCTGGGACAGAAGGTGAGTTGAAGGGCAGCCCAGAGGTGCGGGCTGGCTGGCTGGGGAGGGTCCTCCTCTGAGGGTCTTCTGGCTCTTTGTAGCCCCGGCATAAACCTTCCTAATGCTGGGGAAACTGAGGCAGGAGGACAGACTCTCGGGCCACGTGAGCGTCTGGCCACACCAAGAGTTACAGTGACTGTAACCTGGGCTCCTGACTGTGCATTTCATGGGCTCTGCCAGCTACACTACCACCTGTCACCACAAGATGGGGGTGTTGCTAAGGCCTGAGCTGCCAAGAGCATGTACAGCAGAGGAGGGCAGACTATGGCCCGCAGGCCACATCTGGCCCGCGGGACCGTCCTGCCTGGCCCCTGAGCTCCTGGCAGGGAGGCTAGCCCCCTGGCCCCTCCCCTGCAGCCTCAGCTCACTGCGCTGCTGGCGCAATGCTCTGGGCGACAGGGCTGCGAGCTCTTGCCGGGCAGCGCAGCTGCAGAGCCCAGCCTGACCCAGTGCTCTGTGCTGCGCGGTGGCATGGCTGCCTGTCCTGGTGCTCTGGGCGGCATGACTGCAGCGCTGCCAGCCACCGGCGCTCCAGGCAGCTCAGTAAGGGGGCCGGGAGCGGAGGGGGTTGGATAGAGGGCAGGGGAGTTCGGGGTGGTGGTCAAGGGGCGGGGGTGTGGATAGGGGTTGGGGTGGTGAGAGGGCAGGGAACAGGGGGGTTGAATGGGGGCAGGGGTGTCGGGGGCAGTCAGGAAGCGGGGGGGTTGGATGGGGTGGCGGGGGCAGTCGGGGGACAGGGAGGGATGGATGGGGCAAGGGTCCCGGGGGGGGGCGGCACTCAGAAAGGAGAGAGAGAGGGTTGGATGAGGGTGGGGGCCAGGCCAGACCTGGCTGTTTGGGGAGGCACAGCTTCCCCTAACCAGCCCTTCATACAATTTTGGAAACCCGATGTGGCCCTCAGGCCAAAACGTTTGCCCGCCCCAATGTACAGCCTGCCGAGTTAGAGAGGGGGAAACTGAGGTGCTGAGCAGGGGGAGGCATGTGAAGCCCCTGCTCCTTGACCACCTTTTTTTTTTTTTTTTTTTTTCTCTCCGCCCACTAGCCCGCCCAGATCCAGGGGTGCGAGCCAGTCCAGCCACCGAGTCAGAATCTCTGGGGAAGGAGCAGGAAGGGAGCCGGGGCCCAGGGTTGGTGGCGGTGGGGGTAGAGATGACAGCTTCTGTGGAGACCACACTGAGCGAAAACAGCTCCTCCTCCAATGCCTCGTCCTCTACGGACCAACCCATCTACTTTAGGTACGAGATGCTGCTGCCTCTGGGGTGGGGCGAAGGGGCTGCTGCATAGTGATCAGCGAAGGGGGATCTTATTTCGAATTGAAGCGGTGGGTGGGGGAACATGGGGGGTGAATGAGGCAGAACAGAAATGATGGAAGCTAGAATGCAGCCCGGCTCATGGGGTTCCTCACAGCCTGATCTGTACCAGAGGGACCATCAGTGACCACACAGCAGCAGGATCTTAGTTACACATTTTGTCTGGCAGAGTGCTTCATACTGATCTCTGCTCCCTGCAGCACAACACCCCCTAGCACTGCACTGGGTCAGCACTCAGTGTGTGTGTGGGGTGAAACGCCCCTTGCTGAGTCCCCACCCCCCGCTGCCTGCAGCTCCAAGATTTTGGTGGTCTCCATCCAGGCTTGGGCTCTGCTTAGCGTAAGATCTGTGCCCATGAGGTGGCCCGGCTGTAAGTCCTGCCCCCTCGTCTGCCAGTCTCTCTAGCTCTCTGTCCCGATTGGTTGATCCCCAGGGAGTTCCGGTTCACGTCAGAAGTGCCCATCTGGCTGGACTATCATGGGAAGCATATGACCATGGACCAGGTGGTAAGTGAGGCTGGGGTGTGGAGATGCCAGTGAACCTCTGGGTGGGGCAGAGGTGGTGGGGAATCTCAGACCCCCTTTCCCTCCCCAACTAGCCAGAGCCTCTTGCCTCCTGCTGGAAGGACTGGGAATGGAGGGGGATAGTGTTGGATGAGCTCTGTGGCTTTTGGGCAGGATCTGGCCCTGGATGGGAGTGGGAGTGGGGGTAGATATTGGGGTGGCATCCGGCCCAGGGTGGTGTGTGGGTGTGGGGGGTGGGCTCTGGTACTGGTGGACGTTGGAGTGGGGCAGACTCTAGAGTTGTGGGGTGGGGATGCTGCTCCCTCTCTGCTGGGTCTGGGGGTGCAGTGCTGAGCAGCCTCTCCAGGGGGTGAGAATCCACTCCTTTGGCTGTTGTTGTCTGGTGGGCCTTAATGTAGCCCCTGGAGCTGACACTAGAGGGGGCAGTGGGACCATCTGTGACACCTTTGACCCTGAGGTCACTGGTTTGAATCCTGCTGGGGTCAGGGTAGAGTTTACTGGTGTGGAACAAGTTCAGATGGTGTCAGTTGAGATCAGACTGGCTTGGGGAGACCCCATCAAAACTGACCCTGGTTGCCTGGGCAATGGGGACAGAACTAACCTCTTTTGCCAGCGGGGGGCGGGGTACCTGGAGGGTGGGAGTGGAGACATGCCTGCATTTAGAGGGGAGGTTGCTGTTCATAGGAGGCGTAATCCCCATTCTAGAACTGGGGAAACTGAGGCAAGGAAGGCTAAGTGTGGGAACCAGGTTTAGAACAGAGGAGTGCCTGGCTGCTATTGGGAGGGGGTGGGGTTGTGGCTGTGTGCATTGCACTGTGGGGTAGGGCAGTGCAGGGGGGTGGGAGCTGTGCATAGATAGGAGCAGGGGAATGCAGGGTACACATGGTACGAGGGGAGTGGCTGTGCACATATGGAGGAGCTGGGTGGGGGAGGGGTGTGGGCTGTGCATCAGCAGTGCTTTAATCCTTTCTCTCTCCCCCTCTTCAGGGCACCTTTGCCGGGATCCTCATCGGCTTGGCCCAGCTCAACTGCTCTGAGCTCAAGCTCAAGCGCCTCTGCTGCAGACATGGGTGAACTGGGGGGCCTGGGACGTGCCCCATCCTGGGGGGAGGCGGAGTCAGTGCAGGCAGTGGGTGTGGGCTGTGCCCATGCAGGGCTCAGACTCGGGGATGGAGCTCCCTGTTTCTGCCCCACTCTCTTACTCTGACGGGCACCGCTGGGGCCCTGCTAGTTGCTGGGGAGGGGGTGGGGCGCAGTCTGTAGCGTGGCTCCGGGGCTTAGTCATCTCTAAGAGGGCACGGTTGGGGCTGGTCATTCTTTCCCACAATGCCCTCTGTCTGTTTTTTCCCCCCCCCCCAGGCTCCTGGGTGTGGACAAAGTGATCAGCTACGCCCTCACTGAGTGGCTGACGGACATCCGCAAGAACCAGCTGCCAGGCATCCTGGGTGGTGTGGGGCCCATGCACTCTGTCGTCCAGCTCTGTGAGTTCCTGGCACAGCCCTCACCCCTTCCTTGCACAGGGCTCCCCCCAGCTTTGTGCCAAGCCCCTGTGTGGGGAGAACCACCTCGCTCTAGATCAGGGGCAGGACATAAGGGGTGGGTGATGGAGGAAGGGTGATGCGGGGGTGGGGGGCTGGTGTGAGTGTGGAGAGGTGGGAGGTAAGGGGGATGGAGGCTTGGAGCAAGTGTGGAGTGGGTGATGGGGGCCAAGCATGGTGGGGGCGATGGCGGCGGGTAGGACGCGATGGTGTTCCTCCACGTCCGGCTAAGCTGGTCTTTTTTTTCCCTCCCCTAGTCCATGGTCTGCGTGACCTGTTCTGGCTGCCCATCGAACAGTACCGCAAGGATGGGCGCATCATCCGGGGGCTGCAGCGCGGGGCTGCCTCCTTTGGGACCTCCACAGCCTCAGCTGCCCTGGAGCTCAGCAACCGCCTGGTGCAGGCCATACAGGTGAGAACCCTCCCTCCCATCCATCCATCCACAGCCTGGGACAGGCCACCCCCCACCCCAGCGCTTTGGGGCGGGGGCTGTAGCCAGCATGGAAGGCAGGGTGGGGAAAGGAGCCAAGGGTCTGCAATAGCATCGGAAAAGGCTTTTCAGGTACTAAGCCCCCCATCCCTTTGTCATGAGGGAAATTGGTTCAGAGAGGGGAAGGCACTTGCCCAAAGTTAGTGGTAAAGCTGGGAACAGAACCCGGGAGTCCTGGTTCCCAGTCCCTCACCCCTCTCCTCTAACCAGCTAGTCCCTACTCCCCTTCTAGGGATGCTTTCTTTTTGTCTTGAGTCAGTTCTGGCCTGTAGGCCAGGTCAGTTATCGAGGGTGGACTTGGAGAGTGTGTCTGTGTGTGGTGGAGTGAGGGGACTAAGGGTGAATCTGGGGGGAAGGGGTCTGTGTGTATAGGGTGTGGGGAAGGAAGCTGGGATGTGCGGTGCTCTCACTAGGGGGTGCTATTGGGGTCTCTTATCTCTTAATGTGCCCCTGCCCCTGCCAGGCCACAGCTGAGACAGTCTATGACATCCTGTCTCCAACCTCCCCTATGACACGGACCCTGCTGCATAAGAAGCACGCCCGGAAACTGCGCCGGGGCCAGCAGCCAGCTGACCTCCGTGAGGGCGTGGCCAAGGCTTATGATACCTTCCGAGAGGTATGGTTCCTCCCTGCTAAGGCCAGTCCCCTTCCATGCAGGGGGCCAAGGCTGCTCCCACTACTGGAAATTCCCTCCTGACCCTCCCAGGTGACGGGCCTAGAAGCATTAAGGTTGGGAGTCTTATCGTTTTTAAATTCCAGTTAGATCTGGTGTCAGGTACTTCCACGGGCTAACCGTGACACACACACCCCCCACTAACCGCTCCTCTTTGCTCCCTTGCAGGGCGTGATTGACACCGCCCAGACCATCTGCGACGTGGCTGCCCGGGGCCATGAGCAGAAGGGCATCACAGGGGCGGTGGGCGGAGTCCTGCGCCAGATCCCTCCAACCGTGGTCAAGCCCCTTATCGTGGCCTCAGAGGCCACCTCGAACCTGCTGGGGGGGATGCGCAACCAGATCAAGCCAGACGCCCGCAAGGAGGAGTCTCTCAAGTGGCGGTTGGAGGAGAGCCAGGACTGACGGGGTACGGACTGTGCCCCAGAGCCCAGCCCCCCAGACACTGTGACGGCCAGCCATCCCCTCCTCCTCTGGGAGGGTGCCAAATCCCACCCCCTTCTAGGAGCCGCTGACCCCTCCGACCAGCCCGTGCCAAGGACACAGTGCGGCAGGGGCTGCAATTCAAACCAAGGAACCGCAGTGCGAAGGGGGCATGTTGTCAACTTGAGATAAGCGAGGGCTCCTAATTTAACCCCCCGCCTCATGGTCACTTGGGACTTGCTTTTATACTGATCAGCCCCTTGAGTCCTCCCCTGCATGATCCCTGCAGCTCCCTTCCCCCAAAACCAAATGAGGAGACTGAGTATTAAAGGAAGTGAGTGGTTTTCACTTGGTCCCTTGGCCCGGCTTTTTCCAGCCCCATGTCCCAGGCAGCCTTTGCGAGGGCCTGGGGCATCAGATCGCAGGGAATAAGGACCTTTGGTCCCCCTCTGTCCCCAGCTGCTGGCATTGGAGGGGATTGTGGGGTAACGATCCTCGGCTGAAACCGTCCGCCTCACCTGGCCTGGGGTGGGGGGATGGTGGCCCTGTTCAGGAGTAGGGGGCCCAGATGCCTGTCCCCCTGCTGGCAGTGCCCACATGAGGAGCTACGTTCTCCCTCCACCCATCTTTAGCAATGCCCTGCTTGCTCCTACCCTTGCCATCCCAGTTGCCGGTTTGTTGTGTTGTGGAGCTGGCTGTGGTACTGGCTGGTGGCACTGAGCTGCTTTGAAAGAGTCACCCGCTTCCCCTTTTCTTGCTGATACCGAATAGCCGGAGCTACTTTAGTCTGTCACTATAAGGCAGGTGTTCTGGGCTTCAAACTGTCCTTGCACCCCCTCTCCCATTTGTATCCCTCCTTGGAGCACTGCAGAAAGGTCCCTACAGACCTGCCAGCCAGTGGAAACCAGTGCACCTGGCTTATTTTATCCCTAAGGGGGTGCAAGCACAAAACAAATCTGGCACCCCCAGCCTCCTGGAACAGGCTTGTACTAATTGAGTGAAAGGAGCTTCTTGTCAGCTGGCAGTGGTCATAGGCTATTATCCCCTAAAGGCCACATTTGCATCTTGCCCAGGCTGAATTGCTCCAGCTCTGCCTCCTGGGTCCCATCTTGACTTTGTCTCAGGCACTGGGGAGCTCTGCATTGAGGGGCAGGGCCCATGCTTTGGGACAGTCAGCTTCCTGTGGAAGCCAGGGGCAAATGGAAGGGGAGTGCCCCATGGTTCTGTCAGTGCATGAAGGTGACTGAGGGCTTGCAAGTATGGTGTGGAGGGGAGATCAGGGGGGCCCTGCACCTTCCCCTTCACCCAGCTGAACAAAGGGGAGTCCAACACTAGAACCTCTCTTCCCCCTGTCTGTGTAATACTGAGCTTCAGCCACCAGGGGGAGCAGCAGTGTTCTATGCTGTGGGCCTTGGCTGGTTGGTGGCTTTGGGGCTGGCTATCCCCCGCTGCTCCCCCACTCTCAGCAGGTGGCAGGCTGGCACGGTGGAGGTGGCTGCTGCTCTGGGTTGGTGCCAGGGGGGCATTGGACATGGTGGGAGTAGGTAAGGGGGCCATGCACCTTCTATTATCTTTCCTGTCTCTACTGTGCTGTCAGCAGCAAGAATCTTACAAGCCGAGGCCCCAGTTCAGCACACGGGAGTGGAGAAACCAACACCCCCACTTTAGAAATCCAGGTCTGCCCTGTGTGGGTGCTTCAGCTCCCAGAGCCCCCCCTCCTGCTCCCTACAGTGGTGGTAAGAAACTGCAGCGCTGTGTCATAGCCTCTATCCTCCCTTGGTTAAGGGTGATTCCCCTCTCCTGGTCTATGGCTTTCAGGGTGTAACACGCACTCCCATGCCATGGGTGTGGACGTACCAAGTGTCCTGTTGAATGAATCAAGGGTGGGAGGGGTCAGTCCTGCGTCGTGATCAGTTTAGGGAAGAGAGGGGCAAGGGGTAACTGCATCATGGTCAATAACGTACCAGAGGCTGGGAGGCTTGGGAAGTGCCTTCTGGTCTCCGTGCCTGTAGTGCCCACCAGCACTGCCAGAGGGCTGAGGCTAAATCCTGGAAAGATGGCGAGGGGCCCAGATACCCCAGTGAGTGGAGGGAGGGTGGATAGGGTCTCTGGTCGGTGTTAGGCAGGAGATCAGACACGGTGCCCAGCAGGGTCCTTTCCGGTCCCAGAAATCCTTGTGCTCCTTTCGCTGTGGCCTTTGTCTCAGTGGAAGCAACTTCCCTTTCCAGGCAGGGACCTTTAAACCGGGAGGCAGCCCGAGGAAAATGGCCCCCAGGGCTGGGAAAAGCAGGCTTGAGCCTGAAGGGGGCAAGAAGTTTTAGCGCTGGGAGCTCGGATGGTTTAGGCAGACACGGCAGGTGGAAGTCTCCCCCGGCCTGTGCCAGCTGCGCAGGGGCGGGTTGATGGCCGCGGGGGGTCGCCCGTGTGCACAGCTCTGGAATGAGCTGGTCTCCCTGGGGTTTTTTTCTCTCCCCAGGCTGTAACCCTTAGCACCAACAGTCTCCATGGCGACACAGCCTGTGATTGCCACCCGCCCCCCTGCAGCTCTAAAGGTGAGGGGGAGCAGGAGGGGCGGGGGTGTCTGGCTCTGGGGTGTTGTCTCCAGCAGGGGACGGCAGGAGAACAGCCAAGGCTGAGGGCTGGGCTCCACTCCAGCCCGGGGCAGAGGACAGCACTTGATTAAGGAAGCAGAGGTGGGGCTAGAAGCCAGGAATCCCGGCTCCCAGCTCTGTTGCTCTAACCCCTGGCCTCCTGCCCCTGGCAGGCATAGAACCCAGGAGTCCTGGCTCCCCAGCCCTTGCAGGAAGGGAGCCCTTGGCTGCTCCCCACCCCTTCCTGGTTGCCCTTGGGCAGCTGCTGGCACAGGGTTTGTTTGTGCCTTGGTAGCCATGGTGATGGGGTGGGGAACCCTCTGGCATGTTAGCTAGCCCTGACCACATCCCACGCCTGTGGGGAACCCCACATGCAAACACTGAGCAGCACTTAGGGGGAATCCTCACACACTGCTCCACAAAGGGCCCGAACTCCCATCCTCCCACAATGACCTTCCTGCTGCACTGTGCTGGGGGCCCCCCAGCACCCACCCCCTGCATGGGAGGGGCTAGTGGTGCATCCAGATCTGCGCCCCTTCAATCTCTGAGGGTGCGTCCTGGGCGGTGAGATATGATAGACACTGGCTGGGGGGGGAGATGATTGGCTGAGGGACAGCACATGGGGTTGAGATAAGATTGAGATATGTGGCTGCGGTGGGGAGCTGGGTGACTGACAAGGGCTAGAAAGTGGAGTTGAGTCTGTTGATGTGCAATTTGTGGTGTGCGCACAAGCATGCCTCTGCAAACGAGAGGGTAGGGAAAGTGTATCCACCAGCTCTGTGCCCACAGCTGTTGCCAAGGTTCGAACCTAGGAGTCCTGACTCCCAACCCCTTGCGTGCTAACCACTGGACCCTGCACATGCACGCACATGAGTGTACATATACACACATATACACCCCTCCCCCAGAACAGCTGGGCTCAGATTTACCACCTGTTCATTAAATGTCCCTCCACAATTCCCCCTCAGGCGCTTCTACGCAGGGAGGGGAAAGCAGGGGCTGAAAGGCTGCTGCTGGGTTAAGATACACTACGGTTTTATTAAGGAGATGATGCCGCGAGCTGGGCTTGAGGTATGTAACCTCCACAGAAGGGGCCACCTGCCCCTATGCCACCATCTCCTCCCTGGTCCTTATGATCCTGCATCACAGCACCTCAGGGGTGTGGGGATGGGCCACTCCTCCTCCCAAGGGCTCCTGGCACTTTCTATTTAGGTGCCAACTCTAGCCCCTGGGGTAAGGTGAGCGGCACCTGCTTGGCTGGACTGACACCACATTAATTTCCCTCCATGGGGTGTGACTCCTCCTGTTGTGGCTGAAAAAGCAACATAGGGAAAACTAGCATCCTTCTTTCCTGTTCTACAATCACAGAACTTGCTCGGGCTTCAATTTAAACCCTGCCCTAATTTCTGATCCCCTGAAACTGGAGCAGCACCGGATCCTCCCAGCTACCAGGCTGGGGCTTTAATTGATCCAGTTTTTCTTTGGATCAATTTCCACCTCCAAATTCCACCTCCACCCCACCCCTTTTTGTTTGTCCAACTCCCCTCTCCCCCTCCCAGCATGAGATGCAGCTACCTGTGGTGGGGCATGCAGACTGTTTGTACAGGGACCCCTTGCTTGGTGCTGAGAAGCAGCCACCTCTGGGGTGGGGCACAGGAGTGGTTTATCTGCACACTGCATAACATGTTTTTTGGAATCCAGTTCAAGCTTCAGCACAGGGGGCTAGTAAAGGCTGCTCAGAGCGGCGTAGCCTGGGGCACTGGGGCGCGGTCATCTTGATTTTACAGCAGAGAATCTCCTTCTCATTCCAAGTGCCCAAGGGGGTTTAAGACTCCCCCCTTCCCCTCCCTCAATTTGGACAACCAGATCCATGGCCAACACTACCTGGTGCTTGTTGGCAACTGCTACTAAAGGCAACCCGGCCTGTGGCTGCTGGTGGAAGCAGGGCCAATCTGGGCCCTGACCCCACCGCCCGTCGTCTCCTGGTGCTGACTGTTAGGAGCATGAGGTGGGCTGTGGAACCCATGGCCCTTCTGCCTGAAAGCCGGGGCCCAGATTTCAGAGGCTGGGTTGATGGCTACACTGCACCCTAAGTGTGGTGGTGTCTCCTGGGGTGTCCTATGGAGGAAAGACCCACTGAGCCCCTGCCTCACGGGGCAAGGCTCCATCTATGCCAGCAGAGATGCACTGGGGTCCTGGGGAGCCCCACACAGCTCCCCCACAATGGCCCTAGAGAGGAGGCGGGTGAGTCACATCCAGATGAGGTGTCTCAGGGTCCCACAACTTAAGGCTCAGGGTAAGAGCAGCTCTGGGGCTTTCACGGAGGAGGTGGCTGCCCAGTCCAGTGGGCTCTGTGGCATTCCAGCCTCAGGGCTCGCTGGGGGCTGGCATCTCCTCTGGCCCCAGCCTCTGCTGCGCAGCCTGCAGGGTGTGGGTGAGGTGGTGCAGGCCGATCAGGTAGCCATCCTCGTGGCTGCCCCGGCTCCATGGCACATCATGGCACAGGGCCAGCTGGGGTGGCGCTGGCCGTGTCTTGCCGAAGTCAATCATCCACACGTTGGCCCGGCCCTGGCGGTCGTGGACGAAGAGCAGCGAGCTCCCAATGACCTGGGGGGGAGAGATCAGGGGCATTTGTAGCGAGGGGGCACCAGCTCTGTGGGGAATGGGAAACGGCCTTTCTCTCTAGGGAGCGTCAGCTTCAATCCAGCCCCAGGCCATGGCGCTGGCTGACTTGGGCGGTGGGGAATGGGACACTGCTGTGGGGGATCCCTTTTCCCCTCTTGGAGGTTCAGGCTCATAGCTCGTGGGGGGGGGTTGTCACCTTATTAGGGGGGTAGGTTTGGGCCCACACCCCTCTGCTCTACGGGGGGGTGCTTTTCCCTCCTCCCTCTCTTTGCCAAACCTGTTCCTTTGCCCTGCATCTGGTGCTGTGGGCCCCCTCAGACTGTGCTGGGGAGGGGAAATTCCTGGATGCCTGGGTTCCCCTTGACTCACCTCATGGGTGCGGAAGAAGACTGATTCCTGCAGTGCGCTCCGCATGCTCTCCAGGCGGCTCTGGTAGGCACTCTGCAAGTTAAAGAGGGGGGGAGGTGGTCAGAGGGTACCCAAGAGAGGGGGGGGGGGGTCTCTGCTCTTTGGGACAACCAAGCTGCCTCTCTCTGCCTGAGGGCAAGTCCAGCATAGCATGATCACACTGCCCTATGTCCCCTGGGCTTTAGTCCAAGCCCACGGTGAGCCGACCCCAAGACTCAGCCGAAATTCCCCTATTGCTCTCCAAACACCACCAGCCAGCCTTGTATCACCCACCGCCCCTCCCTGGCCTCCCCACTCCCACAGTGCCATGCAGTGGGCGACAGGGGCCCGGGCAGTGACCCCGGGGGATCTGGTGCCCATCTCTTACCAAGATACTCCCCTGTCTCTTGGTGAAAATCAGGAAGGTGTCGATGATCTGCTCCTGGGTCCGGGTCTGTTTGAAATCCTTCTGCACAGCTCCCCCCTCTATCTGTGAGACACATGGCAGGGTTCAGGCAGACAGGCAGCCCAGGGGAGACTTCCCCATACAGGAGCCATCCAGTGCGAATATGCAATTGCCTCGGGAGTTGATACAGGGCCCCCTAGCCTGGTGTTGAGATGCAGCACCTCCAGGGTGGGGCAACGGGGCTGTTTACGCAGGGCTCCCTCGCCTGGTGCTGAAATGTAGCCACCTCTGAGCTGGGGCACAAGGATTATTGATACATGGATCTCTTTCCCAATGCTAAGATGCAGCTTCCTCTGGGGTGGGGCACAGGGGCTGTTTATACAGGGATTCCTCGCCTGGCGCTGGGGTGGAACATGGGGGCTGTTTATACAGGGAGCTGCAGCCTGGAGCTGAGCCCCTGTAGGACTGGGAGCCCCTATTTTCCTCTCACTCACTGTCACGCCCTCAATGCGGAAGCCCAGGGAGGCGGTGGAGCTGATGTGCTCACGCCATTGCATGTAGCGGGGCTTGGTGACCGCCCTCTGGCTGTGCTCCTCGGCCGTAGCAGCGCTTGGATCCACCTTCACCATCTTCTGGTACATGTCCTTGCGGGGGGTCGGCTTCAGCAGGGCCTGGGTCAGCTCTTCCTCCAGGTATGTCCTATGGGCAAAGGCAGAGGGGTGGGGAATGGGATGTGGGGGCCTTTTGCTTCTAGAAGGTGCCAGCTTCAATTTGGTCCCAAGGCAGGGGGACTGGCTAGCTCGGGGGGGGGGGGGGGGAGGGCAGGAAAGGAACATGGGGCATGTTGCCTCTAGGGGGAGCCACCTCCAATGTGGCTCCAGAGTGGAGTTCCAGCTGGCTTGGGTGGGGAACGGCACAGAGGCCCTTTCTCCTCTAGGGGGCATCGGTTCCACTCTCCAGTGGCAGGGGGTTCCACAGGCATATGTCCCCCCATCCACTGCACTGACCTCACCCCCATCTTGCAGTCCATGATGCTGGGTGCGTCGAGGCCACGCAGCAGATCGTCCATCTGGATGTAGTGCTCGCCGTCCTTCACCACCACACCGTGGTAGGCAGGCACATAGGGCCGCAGTGCATCACTCATCAGCGCCTCCAGGCAGGTGTTCTCCACAGTGCTGAACTTCTTCAGGATCTGGCCCCCCTCACTGGGCTTGAAGTTCCCTAAGAAAAGGGGTGATGTAATGAGGGGCAGGCAGGAACCCTGACATCCTGGGGCTAGTTGGGAACAAATGGGTGTTGGGCAATACCTGGTGGCAGAGAA
This sequence comes from Caretta caretta, assembly GCF_965140235.1. NCBI lineage: Eukaryota > Metazoa > Chordata > Testudines > Cheloniidae > Caretta > Caretta caretta. The sequence continues at coordinate 32,592,231 of NC_134212.1, forward strand.
TTCCCCTGGCCAATGATGCTGCCACACTGAGAGCCAGGGGCAAGGAGTTCCCCAGGCCACCACTGTCCCCAGGCACCTGGACATCCACACCACCTTAAAATGACCTGAGAACCCAGCAATTCTCATTCTGCAGTAGGGAGCTGGCCTGGAGTGCCCCCCGAAACCCCTTCTCACCTTCATGCCCTGCCAGCTGCACCCAGGAGCTGTGACGCCGCAGAGACCAGTGCACCATGGTGAAAAATGTCTTCCATGACTTGGTCTAAAGGGAAACAAGGCAACTGTCAGCCTGGCAAGGGACTGTCCGTCCCCCCCCCCCGTCTATTATCCCCTCCCCCTCTGAAAGTGAGACTCTCATCCTAGCACTGGCCAAAGCCTCCTAACACATAAACAGTCCCTGAGCCACACCCCAGAGGTAGCTGCATCTCAGCACTGGGTGAAAGATCCTTATTTTAACAGCCCCCGTGCCCCACCCCAGAGATGGCTGCAGCTCAGTGCCAGAGAAAGGATCACTGTATAAGGGCAGGTCTACAGCGGCAGGGCTTTAACGTGGTCTGTGTGGTCACGGCGCAGCGCTGGGAGGGAACTCCACCTCCATGAGGGGCGTAGCTCCCAGCGCTGGTGCACGGTCTACGCTGGTACTTCGCTGAAACTTGCTGCGCTTTGCAGGGGGGGATTTCACACCCCTGAGCGAGAAAGTTGCAGTGCTGTAAACTGCCAGTGTAGACACGCCCTACGTCCCTGCGCCCCACCTCAGAGGTGGCTGCCTCTCAGCAATGGGAGAGGGAGCCCTGTTTAAACAGCCCGTGTGCGCCATCCGAAAGGCGGCCGCATCCCCAGCTTGTGGTGTCCCCAAGCGAGGCAGTCCCTGCCTCAGCCTCACTGTTGTGTGAGCTGCCTGGCGCTGAGTCACTCCGGTGCTGGGGCTCAGCCGTCCTTCCTGCCACCAGAGCTGGCTGCAGCCGCCTTGCTAAAAGACGCCTGGGGGTCAGGGACGGGGTGGTGCTTGCATGAGGGATGGGAACACACCTGCTCCCCCAAGCGTGCACCCTCCGGCCTGGGCTGGGCAGTCTCCCGTAGTGCTAGGGGGGCTGGGGCAGCTCTGCCGAGGAGGTGGAGGGGCTGTTTCTTGGATGTGTGTGTGTTCACAGACACACTTGAGCAACTCCAATCTCAGTTCAGCAACCTTGGCAGCCCTAGGCCCACAGGAAGGGAGCTCCCAGCTGCCATGCACGCACACTACACACACTGCAGGCAGAGTGAGTCTGGTGTGCTCACACATTGCACAGCCTGGTGTGATGCACTGCTACACACACAGAAACTGCAGGGGGGCTGAGCTGGGCATCATGCCCTGTTGCTCACACTGGCATGCTGTGCACACACTGCAGAGCCCTGGAGCCAAGACCCCTGCAATGATGTAAACATGCACCCTGGAGGCCAACGAACCCCTAGGTATGGACAATGCTGCATATGCATACTTTGCAGAGACACGGAGCCAGCTGCAATGCATTGCTGCTCTCTCTCTCTCTCTCACTCACTCACTCACACACACACTCTTTGCATGTGCCATGCACTGATCCCAGCCTTGAAGCTTGGCTGCAATGCCCTGCGGGAAGAGCTTGCACTAGGCACACTTATGCAATCATGTGGGTGCCCTGTGCGCTCCAGGCAGGGCACTGGCCCCTCTCCAAGCAGCGCCCGCACCCAGCCGGTTTGCAGGCTGCAGAGGAAACCCAAGGCCTGGCACCCACCCAAAAGAGCTCACTTTTTCCACAACAGTCCGCTCCAGCCAGGCCCTGGTTCTGCCAGGAGTCATATTAACCCTTCGGGGGGTGGGGGAAGCTGGGAAGGACTCGGGGGGTAGACTCTGGAAGCAGAGGAGGCAGGTGTCCTGGGGAGCACAGGCCAGGCGGGGAGCAGAGAAGGTTCCTGCGGGCAGGGGAGGTGGGAGACATGGGGAGCACAGGCAGAGGGAGGGAATTCTGGCGGGGGGGGGGGGGGGGAACCTTTCCAAGCCAGTCCTCCCCAAGCAGATCCCTGGGGAATCCATCTGTCCAAATCTGAGTGTCCAGAGTGGGTGGGGCTGAGCTGGGTGCTGGTGGGGGAGGGGGCATGGGTCCCCCTCTACACCTTCCCCGCCCCCCACTTCCTTCCCTGACACACTAAGAGAAAGGCTGGAGCCAGGATGTGCCCTCATATCCCTCTCCTACCCCACACCGGGGGTGGGGAGGGGGGAATGGAGTCTCGAGGCCCCTGCTCTTCCCCATTCCCCTCCCTGCCCAGACCAGGGCAATGGAGGGTTGGGGTAGCAGATGCAAGGGCGGTATTGACTTTCCAGGTGCTTGCTCAGGATGGGAAGGGAGCAGAAGGCTGGGGAGGGAGGTTCCCTGTCCCTCCCCCCAGCAGGCAGCTGGCACCGATGCTCCAAGACAGGGACTGGCATGAGTCCAGGGGGATGGGCAGGGAACAAAGCCCTTGGCCCTGGTGCTGGCTACAGGGGACCGTGGGGGCCTTTAAGGGCAGCCAGCACTCCCCCTTATTAATCACTGCTTGGCCCCCACCTCCATGGCACCAGGAAGCAGGACCCGGCACTGATCCAGCTACCAGGGGGATGCCCTATTTGCAGCTGCCAAGCCAGCCAACCCTCCCCCCAACCGTTTCCTACTCTCTTGACTCGCCCGAGGGGGGGCCATTTGCTCAGCCAGTGCTGAGGAAACCGCATTGGGGAAGGGAAGTGATGTCAGAGCCCAGAGGGGAATCCTCCTGCAGATACTGAGAGACTGAGCAGGATAGAGACAGGCAAACCCCGAGTAACACAATGAACTCAATAAAGCCCTACACCACGCCCCTCTCCTGCAACACAATACAAGACAACGCAACCTGCATGCACAGCACAACCCCTACCCAACACAGCCCCTCTGTGCAGGATGCACAACACAACCCCAACACAATACAACACAACCCCTCTGCTCTGTGCAGTGCAATCACAACACCACACAACCCCTACCCAACACCGCCTCTATGCAATAACTCCTCTGTGTAGCATGCACAACACAGCACCACACCACACCTCTGCAGTAACCTGCACAGACCCATCCCCATGGGAATGGCTCTGTGTGTGTGTGTAGGGGACTGTCACTGCACGGGCAGGGTGAAGCTAATGCGCCCAGGGACCTCCTCCCACCCACGCCTGCAGCAAGGCCAACCTCATGGCTGTGGGCAGGAAGGCGTGGGAGGCAGCAGAGTTGCGGGGGGAACGGAAAGGGGCCACTCTTCCCACCCGCCTCTCCAGCTCCAGCCAGGGCTGAGGTGCTGGGGGGGGGGAGGGGTCTGAGAGTCACCTAAGGGTGCTACAAAAGCTGGTACCCCTCAATCATGACCTGCAGCCCCCTGCTATCCCAGCCCTGGGCTCCCCCACCATCTTTGCCAATGCCCCTCAATCCCAATCTGTAGCCCCGTATTATCCCAGCCCTGGTTCCCTGGTCAGACCCCCACACACCAAAGGCAGCATTTAGCTCCACCCCCTGCCCTCTTTGTCTCACCTTCCTCAGCATCTTCCTCCGCCCAGGCTTCCCCCTCTCCTCTTCCTCACTGAAGACATCGTCGGACTCCTGCGAGGACTCGAAGGAGGAGCAGGTGGAGGAGCTGGAGACAGAGCGGTCGTGGCCACTGCTAAGGCCCTTCATGGCCATGTGCTGGAGCTTGGGGGCTTCTGGGGGACCTGCATTCCCCTTGGTCCCATGAGGAGATGGGGCCTGGACTCCTTTTGGAGAGTCATCCGCAGGAGATGCCTTTGCCCCATCCAGGGCCGGCCCCTCTCCCCCCACATCCATGGAGAGCCCTGGGCCCTGGACCAGCTCCTCTCTCCACTCGGGATCCCCCGAGGCACCCTCCTTTGCCAAACAGGGAGCAGGACAGTCCTGCCCTCCCTGAGCCAGGGCCTGAGAGATGCCTTTTGGAAAGGCCTTGATGCCATTGAGCCCCTCCATGGCTGATCCCGTTCCTAGATTGTCTCCCCAGGGCACTCCAATTCGGGGTTCAGCTCAGACCAACTGCGGGTGGCATCTCCTTGCCCCGGGGAGCCCGACAGGGAGCGGGTTGGGGCGCTGCATTGCTGGAAAAGAGTGGGGCCCGTTCTGTGGGGAAAATAGCACAGAGAGGGAAGGGTTAATCTGATATTCTGCGGCGGGGGGGATGCTTGGTGACAGCCCATAGGAGCACCTTCCCCCTACATTCCCCTAGCCAGCCCAGCTCCAGGCCTGTGGTCTCTGCCTGGCATGCACCCCAGGACCCGGAGAGCAGTGATTTCACAACCAGCCTGAAAGGGGAAGAGAGAACAGAAAAGAGCTGTGAGGGAATTTTCCTAACCAGCTCCGCATCCCCACAGGCCCAGCCCATCTTGGGTGGGGTGACCAGACGTCCCGACATTATCAGCACCGTCCCGATATCAGGGGCTTTTGTCTATTACCCCCCCACCCCCCGCACAGGGCCCTAACCCAACCCATCCCAATTTTTCACATTTGTTATTTGGTCACCCTAATCTTGGGGATGCCAGGATCCCCCTTCTCCAGGAGATGCAGCATCACAGACCAAGTCATGTTTCCCCATTTGGTCAGGAGAGAAACTGAGGCACAAAGCATAGTGAGGGGTCTGTCTCCACGATCCAGAACTCAGGAGTCCTGCTCCCAGCCTCCCCTCCACTTTAACCCACTAGACTCCACTCTCCTCCCAGAGCTGGGGAAAGAACCCAGGAGTCCTGACTCCTAACTGCAGGTGGTCACTTTTGATTCACTATGATCTAGTGTGACTGCTTGTGACCTATGTCAGTCAACGTTCAACCAGTGTGTGATCTACTCCAGGGTCTAGCATGGTCTCTCAGGCTGTACTGTGATCTGCTGTGGTCTGGTCAGCTCTATGGGGATGGATTGTCATCTACTATTGTGTTCTCTTAGGACCTGTGGGAACCAATTTTGAGAGGCTGAGAGCCACTGAGATTTCCTGTGATCCATGCAGCTCTGCTGTGAAGCACTATGATGTGGTGTGGACCTTGTGAACTGCTGAGAGCCAATGAGGTTGTGATCTACTTAAATGAGTTCACTGACATCTGTTGAGATGTGTTGTTATGTATTGTGATTTGCTGGTATCTATTGAGAATTACTGTCATATACTATGGCCTGCTGAAATGTCCCCACAGATCAGCTGAGATGGGTTGTGTTCTGCTCTGGGGTTTACGGAGATCTGTGGGATCTGTTTTTATCTGTTGTAATCTCATTGTGGTCTTCTATGATCTAGTGAGATTCGCTGAGATGTGCTGCAATCTCATCTTCAGGGCTTCAGCCAGTTACCTGCTGGGGTCAGGAAGGAATTTTTCCCCCACAATCCACAACCGAACAGAGGGATTCAGGGTGGGGGCAAGGGGGGATCACCTTCCTCTGGAGCATCAGAGATCAGCCACAGATGGAGAGGGGACACTGTATGGGGTGGACAGTTGGTCTGAGATGATCCAGAGACTCCTCTGTCTTCGCTGCAAGGCTGGCACGTCTTGCTCCCATGCTCAGGGTGTAACTGATGGCCAGATTTGGGGTTGGGAAGCAATTTCCCCAGAGATCAGATTGGCGGGGGTGTCTTTGGGGTGTCTGCTGGGATTATCTGGCTATGTCTCACCTCACCAATTCCCTGCCACCACAGGGGCCTTAGACACTGATGACATCTGGCTCTGTCCTGTTCTCTGCCTGGGGCTCAACAGTTTGGTCTTGTGAGGACTGAAATGCTTCAGTCTGTCATTGAGCTTGACAGAGAGATACCTGGGAGAAGTTTAATGGCCTATGATACAGAGGAGGACAGACTGGATGATCTAGTGATATTTTACACCCTTGTGGGAACTATTATGATCTGATCTTCTGATGTGACCCATTTTGATCTGCTGGATCTATGGAGACCTGCTCGTATGTGTTGGGATCTGCTGTGATCTATGGAGCTCTACCAATATGGGCTGGGATATAACGAGATCTGTTGTGGCACACTGAGATCTACTGGGACGTTCTACCCGGGGGAAGGCCTGCGATCCTTAGCTCTTTGTTAATTGAAAACTAGATCCGCACAGATCCCTGGGGAATGGACCACAGGGACCAACACTGTCCTGGGTCCAAGATGGGGGACGAGTAGCTGGGACCCCCCATGGGACTTTCCCACTCACCCATCCCATGCTGGAGAGTGGGGAAGTCAGGGAAAAGTGGGTTAAACACCACCACCACCCCACCCCATCCCCTGCCTCTCAACAGGGTTGTCCAGCCTGGCTCCAGGCCCAGCACTCTCCCTGGCAAGGAGCCCCCGGCCCAGCGCCATGGAGCCTCCTGGGGCTTTTCAGAAGGGAGTTGGGAATGAGATGAACAAACTGAATCCCAGCCCAGGGCTGCGGGCACAGGGGGAAGGAAGCCTGCTGGCCCGTAGCCATAGGACAACAGCTGGGAGGGAGGAAGGGATGCACAGGAGGGGGTGAAGGAGGCGGGGATCGCTCACTCTGCATGCCCTGCTCTACCCACTAGACTCCATTGTGGGGCAGAGAATGGCATATTGTTAGGGGATGCTGTGGGTGTGCGGAGTGTGTGTAAAGGGGGCTGGGGGGAGCTCTCCCTGCCCCGGAGATGCACAAAGGGATGAGGAGAGGGGGTGTCCTGCTGCCCTTCCACAATGATTTGTGTGCATGGAAAATCCCATGGCAGCTGCAGCCATCAGTGGGTTCATTGTCCCAAGGGGGCTCTATGGGTTTGGGGGAGAGGAGGAGGATGATCGGATGTGGGGACCAGAACCCAGGAGTCCTGGCTCCCAGCTCTCCCCCCGGTCTAATCGATTAGACCCCACTCCCCTCCCGATCCCGGGGTAAGGGGTGGAGTCCTCCCCGCCATGTGGACCAGGAAGTGCTGCAGTGACCCTTACCCCCAGGGCATTCCCGCGGGTCGGGGGGGGCAGCGTCCATGCCCCATCCCGGCTCCAAGGGGAAGCGTCCTGCGGCAGAGCAAAGGGGGCACCTCCCCTCCCCCGATTTCAGCTGCCCCCACGCCGCGGACCCTCCCAGCCGCGCTGCGCGATGTCCCCCTACCTTCCGAGCCGAGGTCCGGGCTAGTGTGGCACAGACATCCCGGCGCTGCGAGCCTGGCCGCGGCAGGGAGAGGGCGGGGATGGAGGGGGCGGGGGAGGGAGAATGGCTGACAAATTGCCCCCCGAAAATTAATCCTGCGCTGCCCTCTGCTGCTCAGCCGAGGGACTGACTCCCTCCAGGCCTGGGGGAGCTGCGGGGGTGGGGGACGCTGCGCCTGGAGGGGGCGCTGGAGGGCGGCTGTGATTGGGTGTGGGGGGTGCTGAGTGTATGGGGGCGGGGCCGGACGCGGGAGGGAACCACAACTAGGCATGGATCGGAGCTGAGCAAGTCCAGAACCAGCTTCAGGTGTAACACAGTGCACAGTCAACCTGTGGAACTCCTTGCCAGAGGATGTTGCGAAGGCGAAGACCATAACAGGGTTCAAAAAATAACTAGATAAGTTCATGGAGGATAGGTCCATCAATGGCTATTAGCCAGGATGGGCAGGGATGGTGTCCCCAGCCTCTGTTTGCCAGAAGCTGGGAATGGACAACGGGATGGATCACTTGATGATTACCTGCTCTGTTCATTCCCTCTGGGGCACCTGGCACTGGCCACTGTCAGAACACAGGCTACTGGGCTAGATGGACCTTTGATCTGACCAACTAGGGCCATTCTTATGTTCTTAATTCCCCTATAGCTGAACACCAAACCCTAGGCATAGATCCATCCACCCACCCCCAGAACCACCCCATCAACACACACCCCCATCAATCCATCTGTCCACCCATCCATCTGCATATACACCCATCCATCGACCCAGCCCCAAATACACCCAGCCATCCATTCCCATATCCATCTGTCCATCCACCCATCCCATGTACCCCCACCCATCCATTCCCATATCCATCTGTCCATCCACCCATCCCATATACACCCACTCATCTATCTATCTCCATATACTCCCATCCATCCGGCCATACCCCCATCCTCATATACACTCATTCATCCATTCCCATACCCATCCACCCATCTCCACACATACACATCCATCCACCTAGCCCCACAGAGAGCTACACACACATTCATCCATCCCCATAGCCACTCATCCATCTACCCATCCCCATTCACCCCTCATCAATCCCCATATCCATCTTTCCACCCATCCAGCCATCCACATGCAAGCCCCTGCATCCACCCATCCACCTCCATGTCCATCCTGCTGTCCCTATATACACCCACACCCACATCCATCCTGATCTATCTATCTATCTATACCCATACACCCCTTCTATCTATCTATCTATCTATCTATCTATCTATCTATACCCATACACCCCTTCTATCTATCTATCTATCTATCTATCTATCTATCTATCTATCTAATTCATTTCTACTTTTATTCATTAATTCTCTCTCTCTCTCTCTGGATTTATAAACTTCAGCCCCCTCCATGCGCCCCCCCTTCCCCGGTCTCAGTTTTTCTCTATCCCTCTTTACATAATTTCTTCTCCAAGTATCTCAAAGCTTAGATTCCTTCATACAGTCTTCCCTCCACCTTCCCCATCCACCCCTCAGTGATTCCCCACCCCAGTCCCCCTCCACCCTCTTCCCCCATCCCTGCATCATTGATCCTCCATCCCAATCCCCCACCACTTGCCCCTTGCCTCCCCCCACTGATTCCCCCACTATCCTCTAGACCCCTGTGTCTCCCACAGTCCCACATCCCATTCCCCAGCCACCCCCCCTCAACGCAACAGCACCAGACAGACCAGGCTTTCCAGTCCTTTATTACCCCTTTAGTCAGAGTCCTCTGAGATCTCATAGACAGTGACACGCAGCTTGTCCAGGTCCCACTCTGGAGGGCAAATCTCCTCTCCCTGCACCCCCCAACTCCCCTGCAGACCCTGAGTTTCCAGCGCCTCCCTGCGCCTTCGCAGCTCATTCAGGAAGCCCTGCAGCTCCCTCTCCATCTGGCTCAGCCTTCGTAGGTGTCTCTCCTTGGCCTTCCTCGGCGTGCATGCAGGGCGCGAGGGCACAGCCACTGCCTTGCTGCCCACCTCACTGTCTACTGTGCTGCAGCCCTCGCTAGCCTGGCCGTGGGGAGAGAGCTGGGGTCAGGGCCAGGGCAGTTCCAACTTCATCTCCCCTGGGGGAGTCCCCACCACCAGGGATGGACGGATGGATGGACGGATGGATGGATGGATACGAGGATGGTTTGACAGATGGATAAATACATAGATTAGTAGGTATAGGGCTAGACACGGGGATGGGAGGGGAGCATGGGCATGGGGGGGAAAGGTGAAAGAATGGTTATGGGAGATGGAGGGAGGTGGGGGGATGGATAGATGGAGGGGTGTGTATGGAGATGGATGGATAGAAGTACATAGTGGCCCCGCACATCCCGCCATCCTCCCTCACCCTGCCGTGTATAACTGTCTCCCCAGCTCCTCCAAGGACCTGTCTCCAAGCTCCTCCATGGCAAACCCTCACTGGCAGCCCAAGGGCAGTGTGGCTGTCTCATGTCATGTGCCCCCCCCCATCCCCGTCTGTCTCCAGCTGTGATGACCCTAGGGATGGTTTCTCTGCATGCCTGGCCAGCAGACAGTGTATCTCAGAGCCGGATGGCAAGGGCCTGGGCCTGGGATGTCCAAAGCAGTCCATCCCCCTGTGTCAGCAGGATCCCAGCCCAGGACACAGGGACCATGGGAGGGTGTGTGATGTGCTGCACTGGCCTGGAGCCACATGGCAAAAGCTGTCAGCCGAGGGACATGTGCTCCAGGCTTTAGCCCTGTCCTCTTTGGCAGACTGATGTAGGCTCTCACCCCCTTTGCTGGACTGGTGGTCCTGGCCCCCTCTTTGCCAGGCCAGTTGCCCCGCCCCCACCCCGTGCCAGGCCAGGGGCTCCACCTCCTTTGCCAGGCTGGCGTCCCTGCACCCTCACCTCACTCTGTGCTTCCTCGGCCTCCTCCTCTTCCTCGCACTCGGGATCCGATGCCACGGCCTTGATGAGGCTGTACAGCACAGCCACAGCCACCCCACACACCATCACCACCTGCACTGGGCTCCCTGCCCGGCCCTCGGCCCCAGGCCCCTCCTGCCTGATGCGGAATTGCTTCTCACAGGGCCCCTCAGCCCAGCCAAGGGTCAGGGTCCCGCTCAGGACAGCCCAGTGCAGCAGGAAGGGCAGAGACCAGACCTGGGCAGCCATGGCCCGATCCCCAAGGAGCTGGCACAGCCCAGCACGTGGGCTGCTCCGGAACCTGCCACGACCTCACAGCCATATCCCATTGTGTCCTCACCACTTCGGGACCGTCTCACCTAGGGTGGCCTCGGGGAAAGGCACCAGACTGGGACTCAGGGGGTCTGGATTCTGCCACAAGCACCCCTGTCCTTGGGCAAGCAATTGAATCCCTCTGCTCCTCAGTTTCCCCATCCGTCAAACAGGGAGAATAATCCCTCCTTTGTCCATCTAGACTGGGAGCTCTTCAGGGCAGGGGCTGCCTCTCACTGTGCATCTGTGCCCCACCTGGCACAATGGGGGCCCTGATCTGCTTTGGGGTCTGTGCAGCACCTGGCACAATGGAGGCCTGATCTCAGTTCCGTCCTCTAAAGTACTGTCACAATAATAATAGGTAAAGCAATTTTGCTACCCAGAGACAGGAATAGAACACAGGAATCCTGGCTCCTAATCTTCTTGTCTAATCAATACTCTCTTGTTTAATGTCACCTGGAATTTGACATTCCAGACAGCAGGAGGTAGTGTGTGTGTGTACACTCTGTATGTGTGTGTGTATGCGTGCATGCATGCATGTGCGTGTGTGTACACACTCACACAAACACAGAGGCCTGATCTATATTAAAGAGTTTAAACAATGAGGAGTCCTTGGGGCACCTTAGAGACTAACAAATTTATTTGGGCATAAGCTTCATGGGCTTTTTTGGGCTCCACTTCATCAGATGCATGGAGTGAAAAATACAGTAAGCAGAATATATATTCTAGCACATGAAAAGATGGGAGTTGCCTTACCAAGTTGGTGGGTTAGTGCTAACGAGCCAATTCAATTAAGGTGGAAGTGGCCTATTCTCAATAGTTGACAGGAAGGGGTGAATACCAAGGGAGGGAAAATTACTTTTGCAGTGCTAATGAGGCCAATGCAATCAAGGTGCCCATTTCAAACAGTTGACAAGAAGATGTGAGTATCAGCAGAGGGGAAATTACTTATATATTCTGCTTACTGTATTTTTCACTTCATGCACCTGATGAAGTGGGTTTTAGCCCACAAAATCTTATGCCCAAATCAATTTGTTCGTCTCTAAGGTGCCACAAGGACTCCTCGTTGTTTTTGCTGATAAAGACTAACATGGCTACCACTCTGAAAACTAAAGAGTTCGGTCAACATAAGACAGTTTACGTTGACCTAACTCTGTAAGCGTCTACACTCAAATGTCATTCCAGTTGACATCACTTGCCCGCTCCTCTGCGTTAATAACCCCAGTTCAACAAGAGGTATAGAGTCAATGTCCATGCAGTTAGATCAACACAGTGTCTGTGTAGACACTGCGGTGTTCACATCTGCTGTTGCTGCCTTTCAGAAGCCATCCCACAATGCTCCACACTGAGAGTTCAATTGGTGCAAGTGCTCCTGGCGAGGACACATCACAAGGAGCAAAGTGTGGACATGCACAAATGGTGTAATTATTGCAGTGGCTGTATGCCGACATAAATTAGCTTGACAATTTTGTGGTGTAGACATGCCCTTGATCTCTGACTGTATATCACACATACACAGTCTTGCACAAGCATTCAATCTCTTTCACACACATATGCTCTCTCCATCTCACACAGAGTGGCTAACTCACACATACTCTCTTTGTTTTTCTCACACAGTCTGTTTCACACACACACACATGCACTCACTTCTCAAACACAGTCCCATACACAGTGTCTCTTAGACATAGTCTGTCTAATACACACACACACACAATCTCACACACACGTTCTGTCATGCACATGCTTGTGCACACACACCATCTTTTAACACATGTACCGTCTGTCACACATGCACACAAAACCTCTTTCGCTCACACATACTTTGTGGCATTCACACACACCCAAAGTATGCCTCTCTCTCTCTCACACACAAACAATCTATATTCCACACACACAATCTTCATCCCTCTTTAAAACTCTCCTTTGCCATGATGCCTACAAAAACCTTAACGGCTCGGCTGCTGGTGTGTGGAGACCACTGTCTATCATGCTGATCAGTAATGACTTATTGTTTCCTTGGGCTTCCTCCACTGTCCCTGTCTGGCTGTTGTCTCTTGTCTTATTCTTAGACTGGAAACTCTCAGAGGCGGGGACCATCTTTTGTTCTGTACAGCGCTTAGCACGATGGGGCCGTGAGTGAGGCTCCTAGCCGCTACAACAATACCCATAATAAAAAGGAAGCACGTCTTGTGTTTCGATTCAATTTTTGATGTTTTTTATTTCTCTTGCTAGGAACTTCTCCACTCCCCATGCACCCTGCAGATCCAGCAGCCACACCCAGACCCATCCACCCCGCACCATGGAGGCCAGCTGGGCACCCTGGGGGACATTTAACCTAATGTCCCCCTGGACAGCCCACTGCAGGCTCCCGTCTGGCTCAGGAGCCGGAGCGTCCCCTACAAGGAGCTTGTTGCCACCTTGTGTCACAGGTTGCCCATCCAGCCTGCCGGCCCCTCCTTGTGAGCAATGAGCCTTTGGGTGACCCTGTTATTTTCCCCCACCGCCAAAAATAATTGGCCACTAAGTGGCAGCCTCGGCAGAGCAGCGGAGGGTGGATGATGGGCAGCGAGTGGTTGGCTTCAGGGCGCCCTGTGGGCACCATGCCAGCCCAGTGTCACAGGGCAAGTCGCCGGTATGCAAGGGGGGGCGGGGGGGGAGGTAAGGGACACGCCCATTAGCTCCCATTGGCCAGGATCTACGGGGACGTCATGGCACTGGCTTGGGGAGCGATGGGGGCGGCAGAGGCAGCGGGGCCACTTGCTAGGCTGGGAACAAAAGCGCTCGGGGAGCAGCAGCCGGGCCAGACTTCGGGACAGCGGGTCCAGCTCCCCCCTCCCCGGGATCCGACAGACTGAGACCTCCCCTGCCTCTCTGGGGACCGCGGACGCAGAGAAGCAACCTCTGGGTGCGGACAAGGGCGGGGCTGGAGGAGCGGGGCTGGAGCGGGGATGCCCCGGCAGGGACGGGGGAGCGGGGCTTGCGGGGGGCTGGTGGGGGGATGCCCGGGCGGGGCAGGGGGGAGCGGGGCTGGAGGGGGGATGCCTGGGCAGGGATGGGAGGGAGCGGGTCTGGTGGGGGGCTGCCTGGGAGAGATGGGGGAAGCGGGGCTCGCAGGAGGTGGAGGTGTAGGGGGATGCGCAGGCTGGGTGGGGGGAGCGAGTCAGGCGGGGGGGGGGGGGCTGTTCCGGCTGGGGTGAAAAGATCGGGGCTGGAGTGGGGATGCCCGGGCGGGGATGTGGGGAGGAGGGTTCACGGAGTTTAGAGCGGGGTGCCCGGCTGGGGTCAGAGGATCAGGTCTGTCAGGAGGCTGGAGGGGGGATGCTCGAGCGGGGTTGGGGGGAGCACGGCTCTCGGGGGATTGGAGGGGGGTGCCCAGGCTAGGTTGCGGGGAGCGGGTCTGGCGGGGTGTGTGTGCTCCGGCTGGGGTGAGAGGATCGGGGCTGGAGGGAGGATGGGGGAGCGAGGCTGGAGGGGGGATGCTCGGGTGGGGGTGGGAGAGCGGGGCCGGGGTTGCCCCGGCTGGGATAAGAGGATGGGGGCTGGCAGGGGGCGCCCGGGTTGAGATGGGGGCGTGGTTTGCAGGGGATGCTCCTAAGGCATGAGCCACGCCCCCCCCCCTCCTCCCGCTGGTGGGGCTGGCGCTGGGTGCCAGGGGACGTGGTGGATGCCTATGCGAACCTACGTGCATTCCTGCACACAAGCCCCGGGCTTGGGCTGTTGCAACGCCTGGGCTGGGCTGGGCTAGTAGGAGCGAGCGGGGCTCGTTGCTGCAGCACTGGGAAGGGGGGAGCGCGCTGTGATGCACAGGGCATGGGGGGGTGGGGGAGGAGACAGGGCTACAGACAGAGGGGAGGGAATCTGAGCCAGTTATAGCTCTGGGATCCAGCCCAGTGCCCAAATTCTGCGCTGCATCCAAATTAAGCTACATCCCTGGGCCTAGACTAAAGTGCCCTAATCCCATGTCCATAGCCTGGTCAGTTTCCTAACCCCGTGGCTAGGGAGTGAGGGGCAGCAGCAATGACCCCTGATTGCTGGCTAGGAGGGGGTCGGTTTGGGCTTGTTATAAACTGCAAGGGAAATAAGCGATACGATATATTAATGACATGGGAATGATTGGGATGCAGGGCCTTTCCCCTGCAGGGGACACCAGCAAATCCAGCCCCTGACTGGGCCTTTGCCCTCTAAGCTAGTGGTTCTTAAATTTTTTTCACCTGAGGACCCCTAACAAATTTCAAATGGAGGTGCGGACCCCTTTGGAAATCTCAGACATAGTCCGTGGATCCCGGGGACCACGCTTGGAAACCACTGATCTAGGCCACCAGTTCAAATGCCCAGACTAATGAGGCCAGCCATCAACAAATATCTCAGAACAGCAAGATCTCAACACTGTAACTAGCCTCACAAAGATGTTTATTTGTGGTAGCCCCTAGGAGCCCCAGTCATGGACCAGAGCCCCACTGTAAGAACATAAGAGCTGCTATATACTAGGTGAGACCATGCTCTGTCTTGCTCAGTATCCTGTCTGTAGCAGTGGTCCGTACCAGAGCTTTGGAGGTGGGGGTGTAGAGAACAGGCCAATTATAGTGTGATTCACCCCTGTCTTCCACTCCAGGCTTCTGTTAGTCAGAGGTTTAGGGTCTCCCCAAGCATGGGGCTACATCCCTCACCATCTTGGCTAATCCATTGATGGACCATGAATGTATCCAGTTCTTTTTTGAACCCCATTATAATTTTGCCATACCATGGCACTGAATTCCACAGATTAGTCGTGTTGTCTGAAAAAATACTTCCTCTTGCTTGCATTAAACCTGCTGCCTATTAATTTAATCAGGTGACCCCTGCTTTTTTGTATTGTGTGAAAGTGTCAATAACACTTCACTAGTCACTTTTTCCACACCATTCATTATTTTATAGACCTTAGTCATCTCTTTTCTAAGGTGAACAGCCCTAATCTTTTTAATCTCTCCTTGTTTGAAGCTGTTCAGTACCCTTGATCATCTTTGTTGCCCTTCTCTGAACCTTTTCCAGTTCCACAATATCCTTTCTGATGAGGCAACCAGAACTGGACATGGTATTCAAGGTATTCAAGGTGCGGGTGCACCATGGATTTATAGAAGGCATTATAATATTTTCTTTCTTATTTCCTATCCCTTTTCTAATAGTTCCTAGTAGACTGTTAGTCTTTTTGACTGCTGCTGCACATTGAGCAGAAGTTTTCAGACAACTATCCACGGTGGCTCCAAGATCTCTTTCTTGGGTGGTGAGCTAGGTAAGCTTTCTTGAGCTAGACACTATACAAACAAAAAGATGTCCCTGCCCCAAAGCGCTTCCAATCTAGCTGTGGAGCCCCAGTGTTGGTGTATTAAAGATTTCTGGGGTGGGGTGAGGTGGGAAATAGACTGTATGAACCTGCCCCCACCCCAATTTCCTTTGATAACCTAAAAAATTGTTTAAATAGAAAGAATTTTACAAATCAAATTTACATGGAGCTCTGTGTGGTTTCCATAGATTGATAGATTTTAAGGCAAGGTGGCACCTTTCATTCCTCTCAGCGCAGACACTGAAAAGCTATCTGTCAATTTCCACTTCTGATTATAGAATCAATTTCTAGTCCATTTCACCCTCGGGGTCTCATGTCCCAGCTCAGTGCTGCAGTGTCTGATTGCAAATTGCTCAAGGCCAGAAACGGATTTTGCTTTGTTTTGGTTTGAAATAAAAATGATCCCCACTGGAATTTTTAAAACTCCCAACCCCTTTCAGTTGGTCTCAGGTTTTGTAAACCTGGGAAAATCTCAACGTTTAGAGCCAAATTTGACTTTACAGCAAACTCTCTAAAATCAGAATGGACAAAATCCTAAACTGTTTTGTACAGTATTGCTGTGCATTGTTAAACTCATGCCATGTTCCACCCCAGAGGTGGCTGCATTTCAGCACTGGGTGGGGGATCCCTATATAAATAGCTGATGCGATCCCAGCCTGCAACTGTGCACTGGGTGAAAGATCCCTGTTTAAATAGCCCCTGTGCCCCACCCCATAGGTGGCCGCATTTCAGTGCAGAGTGAGCAATCCCTGTGCAACATCGCAGTTAATAATACCTAGCTCTTATATAGCACTTTTCATCTTTAGTTCTCAAAGCACTTTACAAAGGAGGTCAGTATCATTAGTTGTGTTTTGCAGATGGGGAAACTGAGGTACGGGGAGGTAAATGACTTGCCCAAAGTTACACAGCAGGCCAGTGACTGAGCTGGGAATAGATGAACTCAAGAGTCTTGGCTCCCAGCCATTCCTTCTCGATCCATGAGACCCCACACCCTTCCCAGAGCTAGGAATAGAACGCAGGAGTCCTGACTGATCAGTAGTTACCTGCCTCCTGCCTATATGTCCTGGAGAAAAATTCAATAGCAGGCTTGTGTGACTTTTCCAAAACTGGATTTGGGGGCAGTGGGGAATTGGAACTCCGGATGCCCTGTACTTTGCATCTGGATTGTATTCCTGACTCTGGGAGGAGAGTCAGTTCTAATGATTAGAGCAGTGGGGGAAGCTAGGAATCCGTACTCCTGGGTTCATCCATTGCCAGTTCCTCCTCTCTGCTCCATGCCTCGTGCTCTGTGAGTGACCCCAAGCTGAGGGAACAAGTGAGTGGAGGGTCACAGGATGAGGTGGGGTGTGCATGTGCATCTCAAATTCTCTGGCCCCCAGCACGTTTCAAACGTGCTCCTGCCAGATGGGACTAGGTGACTCAGAGGAGTGGCACCGCCTTTTGTCTGACCACAGCTGCGTCTCCCAGTGCAGAGGAAAGGTGCTGACTCAGCAGCCTCTGGGAACATGCTCTGTCTCGGGGTGCTCCGAGTCGGGGGGCCGCAGTAGAGAGAACCACCCCTCCCCACAAAGCCACCATGCTACCCGTAGCAGTGGGTCTCTGGTGTAACCCCTCTGGTGGTAGAAGGGAACTCAGTCTCTGACCTGTTAGTCCTTAGCCTCTGTTGAAGAGAGATGGTGAAGACATGGGAGACTGGGAGTCAGGACTCCTGGGTTCTACTCCTGGCTCTAGAAGAAAGATAGTGGGGACTGGGAGGCAGAACTTCTGGGTTCTGTTCCCATTCTCTGGAAGGGGAGTGGGGACTAGTGGTTAGAGCTGGCAGTTAGGCTTCTGGATTCTAGTGCAAATCTGGGAGGGAAATGGGGTCTAGTGGTTAGAACACAGGGAAACTGGGAGTCAGGACTCCTGGGTTTTATCCCCAGCTGTGGCAGAGGATCTAGTAGCTTAGAATAGGGGGAGCTGGAAGCCCGGAGTCTTGGGTTCTGGCCCTGGAAGGGGGTGTTGTCTAGTGGTTAGAGCAGGGGGAGGGTCTGGGAGTAGGACTCGTGGTTCTCTCCTGAGCTATAGGAGGAGAGTGGTCTCTTGTGATCAGAGCTGGGTGTCAGGATTCCTAAGTTTTGTCCCTCGCTCCGGGAGGGCAGTGTGAATGCTTCACATGGAGGGGTTGATCAACAAGGGGAATCAGTGAGCTAAGGGTTAACAAGGCTTGCTTCCAGGGCAGTGGCCAGCCAGCCAGGGGCACCCAGATGGGCTACACTGGCTGCTCTGCACGTAGCCTCATGCTCACAGATTAGCAGTGTCTGTAGCCTGGGGCACAATGGCTAAGAGCAGCTGGCAGCTGTCCATGCTGCCGCCTCTGCAGGTCCCCAGGGGGTCAGCCCCAGAGCTGTCCGGGGGAGGAGGGCTATAGGGCAGTGTGGAGCGGAATGGGGTATCTGAGTTTAGAAGGTGCTGGAGGCAGGATGCCAGCCTCACTGTCCAGCCTTTTAAGGGCCACACAAAATCCGTTGGTTAGGGGGCTCTCCTGCACCCACGCTACTTCAGAAGGCCTGTAGTGATTAGAGTGGGGGAGCTGGGAGTCAGGACTCCTGGGTTCAATCCCCAGTTCTGGGCAGGGAGTGGGAGTCAGGACTCCTTGATTTTTTTGCTGGCTCTGGAGCAAAGTTTATTAGGCTGGTGACCCAGTGAGGATTTGTAAATAATCCTGGATAATTTAATATTATAGTTTGTGATATTTATTAACAGAACCCAGGAATCCTGACTCCCCGCCCCCTGTTCTAACCACTAGCCCACCCTCCTGTACATTCGGGGACCACTCCAGGTCATTCCTTCACATGCTGGGTGTCTATGTCCCATTGGTGGGTTCAGGACATGTCCCCGGGCAGGGCTTTATGTGTCTCTGTGCTGCAAGCTCCCTGCCTTGAGCTCTTAGTGGTTCCCTCTCTGCAGAGCCCTCCATGGCTGAGATCGTGATGAAGAAAGGGCTCCCCCTGGCTGGCCGGACCCTGGGGGAGTTCCCAGTATCCCCTCTTCGCTTTGCGTCAGCATCAGGGGGCCGCCAGAGGAACCTGGACCGCATCAGGAGTGGAGCCAAGGTACAAATGGGTCTGGCCAGAAGATTAGAATCATAGCAATGTAGGGCTGGAAGGAGTTTTGAAGGGTCATTAAGTCCAGCCCCCTGTGCTGAGGCAGGGCCAGGTAAACCCAGAGCATCCCTGACAGGAGTTTGTCCAACCCATTCTCAAAACTCTCCCATGACGAGGATTCCACAGCCTCCCCCCGGTAGCCTGTTCCAGAGCTCAACTACCCTTAGAAAGTTTTTCCTAATATCTAATCTAAATCTCCCTTGCTGCAGATTAAGCCCATTACTTCGTGTCCTGCCTCCTGTGGGCACAGAGAACAATTGATGCCCGTGCTCTTTATAACAGCCCTTTACATATTTAAAGTCTGTTATCATGCCTGATTCTCTGACGGGAGTGTGGGTATTGCGAATGGGATACAGGGCCTTTCCCCTCTAGGGGGGGCCAGCTCCAGTCTGGCCCCAGGATGGGAGGACTCGATGACCCAAGGGGACTAGGAATGAGGCCTGGGGCCTTTCCTCTCTAGGGGACACTGTCGATCTGGTTTAGGGTGGGAGGACAGGCTGGCTTGTGGGGGGAGGAGACTGGGACACGAGGTACCAGACAGTATCCCAGCCTCCACCCATAGAGGGGTGATGTTTCTCCCCTTTTCCAGACTTGCAGCTCTGACTGGACCATTATGCCTGGTGTTATCCCAAAATCCTTTGCCAGTCCCAGACCTGCTCACCCAGGGTGCTGGTCTCCTGTGCTGGGGCAAGGCACTGGCTCTCTGCTGTGGACATCACAGCTGGACCATGTCCTGTCCCTCTTCCTGGTCCGCTCCATGGGCCCCTGGCGCTTGTACCATCAGAACTCTCCTGCAGTGGGCAGGCTGACAGCTGAAGACATGCAAAAGGCCAGAGACGCCAAGGTGCCACCCATCCGGCCCTACAGGCATATGGTAAGGGGGTGGGGTCTAGTGGTTAGGGCAGGGGTCTGGGAATCAGGGTGCCTGGGCTCTATTCTCAATTCAGGGAGGTGAGGAGTGTAGTGGTTAGAACAGGGAGTCAGGACTCTTGGGTTCTATCCTCAGCTGCTGGAGGAGAGTGGGGTCTAGTGAGTTAGAGCAGGGGGGCTGGGAGACAGGACTCCTGGGTTTTATTTCTGTCTGTGACCAGGCAGTGTGTAGGAGTACACAGGGCTTTCTGCTCCCATACTGCCATGGGGTGAGACAGGCGCTGTCTGGGAGAGTCACCCCCGCTCTGTTTTGCAGCTCAGTGACAAATCCTGTGAGCGGAAGGTCCCCGCGACTCGGCTCGGCAGGCTGGCCAACTTTGGGGGTAAGAAGCATCCAGCGCATGCCCTGATAAGGGAAGGTCTTCCCTGCACAAGGGCCCCAGCTGACCCAGGGGACGGGACACGGGGCATTTCCCCTCTAGGGGGTCCCAGCTTCAATCTTCATTGTCAGAGGGGCCCAGCATTGAATCGGTCATAGCAGCTGAGTTGGCGGGGGATGGGTCCCTGTGGGGTCAGGAGAGGCAGGTCAGCAGGGGGCACTGTGCTGTGTATAGCATTAGTCCTACTGCATCCGGTCTGGACACACACACACAGAGACTAGTGGTCTAGCCTCCAGGGCAGCAGGAGACAGTAGGTCAGGAAGAAAAGTGTTCCCAGGAGCCGTGTCAGCATCTCCATGGGGCTTAAGGGGTGACTTGTTGGATGCTTTGTCGGGTGGGTGGCTCTGGAGGTCAGTGTGGGGGCGGCTTGCAGAGCAGTGAAGTAGGGCTGGTTGGCCTGGTGTGTTATTCCTCCACTCTGTCCCCTAGGCTTAGCCGTGAGCGTCGGGATCGGGGTCCTGGTGGAAGCTGCCAAGAAATCCTTCCGGACAGAAACGGTTGTGAAAGGTGAGTGAAGGACACTGGTGGCAGCCCACTCACTCACACACTTGGACAGGCACAATCAGAATCTCCCTCGCACTCTCAGACACACTGGTGGTTGAGTATGGACACAATCAGAATCCTTCTCTCACATTCAGACATGGTCCCAGTCAGGTACAGACATAACTGAAATCCCTCTTGCACACTCAGACACTCCTGTGGTCAGGTACAGACACAATTGGAATCCTCCTGCACTCTCATTCACATGTACACATGTGGACACACATGCTCTTGTGATACACCTGGGGCCCTTTTACACTAACGCACCGCCAACAGTAGCAGTGTTGGAAGCTGCCCTGGGGGCAGGGGCTCAATGCACAAGTAATCACGCTTGGGCACATGCATACGTAGAATCTCACACTCCCTGGCTCACATGCACACTTAAAATCTTACACTATTGGACACCCATTTCCATGGTGCACTGAGGCTGCCTGGAGACCCCTGCCCTGTGTGTGTGCAATGGGAGTGGGGTACATCTTTCCTGTGACCTCATTGTCTCCTGTGGGGATTGGGGGAAGAAAAGCATGTCACAACCAAAGGCTTGAACCTGTGGCTTGGGCTGGAGGGCAGGGTGCCAGCTGGGCCAATGGCCGGTGTGATTCTCGTGCCAAGGCTGGGATCAGATGGCAGGGGATTTGGACGTGACAGCCAGGCAGGGCGGGGCCCCTTGCCAGCAGGGCTTTTCCGGTGATGTGGGGGGCAGGGGGAGTACTAGCGCTGGGTGGGTCATTGGCAGGTTGGAAAGGATTCGTGGTGGCGGGGTGGGGGGGTGAACAAATCATTTTGTTTGAGCTTCAGAGCCTCTGGAAACGATTTGTCACTGTTAATGGAAGGACGTGTTAGATCAAAAAGTTGTTTCAAGGTGCAAAATCGCAACATTTTGTTTCAGAGCTGGCCCAGCCAGCCCCTGCGATTTCTCCCAAATTGTGCTGCAAGATTGAAAAATGTCTAAATGAAAAAAGTGGCAAAATCCACAAGCCTTTGGGAGAGGTTTGGGAGTCATGGAATTGCTGTTTGTCAGTGAAGTAATGGGTGGGGTGAAAAGGGTCACCCAGCTCCAGTGAGCAACACCCCCTTTTCCCCCCCAGAAGGGGGTCCTTGGCTGCCAGATCTGTGATGCTATGGTTGACAGGCAGGGATCTGTGCTGTTGTGGGGGGTCTCCCCAGAGGATATGGGGGGGTTAGCTCTGACCTGACCACTACTTTGTTCTCCCCCCACCCCCAGGTGAGCCATCACGCTCGAGCTCAGGTGCCCTCCTGTCTGAAGCCAATGCAGAGCGGATCGTCCGGACCCTGTGCAAGGTGCGGGGCGCGGCCCTGAAACTTGGCCAGATGCTGAGCATCCAAGGTGAGGAGGCGGGAGGATTGGGGGGTGGGGGCTGCCAACACCCCCAAATCCAGGGCGGGATTGTTCCCTACAGTCTATTTGCAAGGGCTCCCTAGCACTGAACTCCATTGCCTCCCCCAGGTGTGGGGCTTGCTGCGGGGACAGTTCCCCAGCCAGACCCCCCTTCGCTCTGCCCAGTGTCACCCCACTGCTCCTTCTCTGCAGCCTGGCATCCCCAATGTCACATCCCCCCCAACACAGCCTCTGATGCTCTCCTCTGCTTTGTACCCCCAGACGACGCCCTTATTAACCCTGCGCTCCAGAAGATCTTTGAGAGGGTCAGGCACAGCGCTGACTTCATGCCCACTAAGCAAATGATGGTGAGTGGGCTGTGGGAGGGGACAGACTCGGAAGGGGGGAGGACTGGGGGGTCATGGGAAGGTGGGGGGCCCAAACCTGAGGTGTGGGGGTGCAAGGGGTGGGGATGGTTGGCACTGACCCTGCTGTTCTCCCTTCTCCATGCAGGGGGTGCTGAACAGCGAGCTGGGCCCAGACTGGCGCAGGCGGCTGGCCTGGTTTGAGGAGCGCCCCTTCGCTGCTGCTTCCATTGGGCAGGTGCATCTGGCGCAGCTGCTGGATGGGCGCAATGTGGCCATGAAGATCCAGGTATCAGCAGGACGGAGGCGAGCCCAGATCCCCCTGCAGGCAGCCTCCATCTTGTCAAGCAAACCCGAACTCCCAGCAAGCAGAGCAGTGGCCATGTGGAGACTGGTCTTCCTGGGGCACTGGTGGCAGCCATGTTAGAGGCCTCTTCCCCCGGAGCACTGGACGAAGGTGGCCATGTTGGAGGCCGGTCCCCCGGGGCACTGGTAGCCATGTTAGAAGCTGGTTTCCCGGGGCACTGGGTGTTGGTGATTTCACCCCATTCAACTGGCCACCATGTCCCAGTCTGGCCCTCTGTGGCTGGTGCCTGTTTGCCCAAGAGGCTGATGGGAAAGGTCTTGGCATCTGTGTGATTGGACTGAAGGAGCTTCCTGTACCTGCCCGCCAGTGATTGCATTTAACCTCCTCCTTTGAGCACCTCGATGTCCCCCCCCCTCCCCCCGTGCCCTCTTTGGTTCGTGACATCTGTGCCATGGGCAGGCCCCATGGCTGCTGGGTCTGACGCCATTTCCCTTTCCCCCAGTACCCAGGCATCGCCCAGAGCATCAACAGTGACGTCCGGAACCTCATCTCCCTACTGAGTCTGAGCAACGCGCTGCCTGAAGGTACCAGGTCCCAGGCCCAAGGGCCCACATTCCCCCCCGGTGCTATCGCGCCTTGCTCCCTCCTGGTCCCAAGAGTGCCCAAGCCCTCCTAGGCCTTCCCCCAAGAATCGGGCTCCTGGTCTCCTGGCCAAATCCCAACTCTTCTAATGACATTCTGCGAGCGTGGTGTGTGTGGGGAGGGGCCTGGGAGCCAGGACTCCTGGGTTCCATCCCCAGCTCTGGGAGGGGAGTGGGATCTAGTGGGTTAGAGCAACAGGGGCTGGGAGTCAGGACTCCTGGGTTTCAAGCTTGACCATATTTGGCTTTGGGCAAGTCCCCTCCCTGCTGGGTGCCTCAGTTTCCCTGTCTCTGGAAGGTGACAGAGGGTGTGACTCACTCTAGGCTCCCAGGTGCTGGGCTGAGCTGGGCGCTGGCACTGACATCCCTTCCTTGTCCACTTCCCTGCAGGGCTTTTCCCTGAACATGCCATCGAGGTGATGAGCCGTGAGCTGGCCTTGGAGTGCGACTACAAGCGGGAGGCTGCCTGTGCCATGAGATTTCAGTAAGTGCCCACGTCAGTGTCAGATCCACCCTGGCACAGTCGCCCAGAAGATGGTACAGTCAGCCATTCTGGAACACTTGCCTTGGGGCTGGTGTTGTCAGCCACTCTGGCGCAGTCACCTGGAGGAGTGGTACAGTCGGGCACTCTGGCACAGTCACCTGGTAGGTATGGTACAGTCGGGCACTCTGGCACAGTTGCCTGGGAGATGGTACACATTGGTCCAACTGCCTGGTAAAGGGATGGTACAGGTGGCTGCTCTGGCACAGTCACCGTGGGGATGGTGCAGGCGACCACTCAGGCAGAGTCCCCCACTGTGTGTGTGTGTGTGTGTGTGTGTGTGTGTTTGGGGGGGGCGGGGTTAGGCTGGAACAGAGCCTACACCGACACAGCCTCTCTTGTTACATTCCCTCCACAGGCAGCTGTTGCAGGGCGACCCGGTGTTCTATGTGCCGTCGGTGATTAGCGAGCTGAGCACCCAGCGGGTGCTGACCACGGAGTTGGTGCCCGGCTTCCCCCTCGACCAGGCCCAGGGGCTGGACCAGGAGACACGCAACAGGGTGAGGGGGGGAAGACACTCGCACGCACACGGGATCCCATGCGCTGGGACGCATTCCTAGTCTCTCTCATGCCCCCTTGGGACCTCCCATTGGATGCCCTCTGCTCACGTCTGCCTCAGGATCCTGCGCCCGCAGACCCCACTCCATGCCTGACCCTTTTCACCTTAACTCTGGGATGTGGAGCCAGGGCGCGGCAGTTCCCAGCCTGATCCTAGTGGGGGAGGGAACCTGTCATGGGAGGGGGCATAGCAGGACTGGGGGCCATTGTGTTCAGGCTGGGCTCTCTCTCACCCCCACAGATCTGCTCCAGTATCCTTGATCTGTGCGTGCGGGAGCTCTTCCACTATCGCTACATGCAGACTGACCCCAACTGGTCCAACTTCTTCTATGATCCACATAGCGGCAAGGTATAGACACCCCCAGTTGCCCTCCATATCAGAGCCAGCCAGCACCGACCCCTTTCCCTGAATGGGGAAACCCCCTACTGCCCCCCCCCCCATGTCAGAGCCAGCCAGCCAGTCGGGGTGGTTTGTGGGGGAGGGTGGGCTGATCCCTCCCCTGCCCCCACATCGCATCCCAGACCTGGGTTTCCCAGCTGATTCTGACCTGCTCTTCCCTCTGTTGGACACCAGGTGGCGCTGCTGGATTTTGGAGCCACCCGCAGCTTCGACAAGGCCTTTACCGATCAGTACATTGAGGTGAGACTACTACTACTGCTGCGGGCTTTGTCCAGCAGGGGGTGCTGCAAGGAGGAAGGCAGGAGCTCTGGCAGTGGGGGGAGTTCCTGGCTATTCCAGCCCTGGCCTCTCCCAGCAGAGGGCACTGTAGGGAGTGGGGCAGGAGTGTTTTGAGCCCTGTGCCCATCTCACATGGCCTCTGGGCTGCTCTGCTAATGATTCCAGATCATTAAGGCTGCGGCTGAGGGCGACCGGGCTGGGGTACTGCAGGGATCCATCGTGCTTCGGTTCCTCACAGGCTATGAGACTCAGGTGAGACTCTTGGGCCCCTCCCTGGCCACAGCATGGGCCCAAGTGCCCAGATGTTTGGGGGCAGAACCCTGCTCCCCCAGCCATCTCCATGCCTCCAACCTCTGCCCAACTTCCCTGGCTCTCCTAGCCAGTTCTCTGCACCCACCCATCTGCCTGTGTGCTCCCCTCGGTCACCTCTGTGCCCCTGGGTCCTGCCCACCTCCCTATACCTCTGCATCCTCTGTCCCCCGCTGCTACCTGACCCCATCCTGACCCAGGCCCTGCTCACTTCCTCAGTCCCCTCTGTGCCCCCTGCCCTGTACTCTAACCCACCCCCATGCCTGCCTCGCTCTCCTCCACCATGTTTCCCTCCAGTCCCTGCCCACCCCCTCAGCTCTCTCAGTGCCCCTCAGGTGCTCTCACACCACCCTGGCCCCCCATGTCCCCAGACTACCCCCCCATGCCCCTCCTGCCACCAGGCATGCTGCCCTGGGCCTGTCCTATGCTCCTCTCCCCCAGGCAATGAAGGATGCCCACGTAGACGCCGTGATGATCCTGGGCGAGGCCTTTGCTGCCGACAGCCCCTTCGACTTTGGGGCCCAGAACACGACGCACCGGATACACACCCTCCTGCCCATCATGCTGCAACACCGCCTGATACCGCCCCCCGAAGAGACCTACTCCCTCCATCGCAAGATGGCTGGCTCCTTCCTCATCTGTGCCCGGCTTGGTGCCCGCATCCCCTGCCGGCCCATCTTCCGCCAGGCCTACGCCCGCTACTGGGGCCGGGAGGGCTGAGACTGCAGAGTGCGGGTGGCGTCCTGGTAGGGTGGGGGGCCCAGCAGACATTTCGGTGTGTGGCACCCACAGGGTGGTTCTGGGGGTTTAGGGATGCCATCGTGGAGAGTACATTGGGAGCCCCTGCGCCATTGAATGATCGGAGTTTCAAGGGACCTTTCTGAGCTGGACTCAAGGGATTTTTGAGGGAGACTTCATGGAATGATGGGAATTTCAAGGGAGCCCTCAGGTTCGTGACAGTTTCAGGGGGGCTCTCAGGGACTGGAGAATTTCAAAGGGGCCCTCATAGAAGGGTGGGACTGGGAATTTCAAGGGCCCCTTATGGGTAGGTCTCAGGTGAGTTTTGAGGGAGCCTTCATGGAATGAGAGGAGTTTCAAGGGATCCTTAATGGGAAGTCTTATATGAGTTTTGAGGGAGCCCTTACAGGATGATGAGATTTTTGAGGAAACCCTTAAGAAAGGGAACACCAAGCAGAGGGAGCTGGGGAGGAGGTGATTGGGTAATTGTCATAGACTTTAGGAAAGCTGGGGGGGGTTCCCTTTTCCCACCATGGTCATGCTGATGAATTCTATACAAGCCTGTCCCCCACTGTAAACGCCATGGGCCTGCCCTCCCTCCATCTCTGCACCCAGCTGGGATCCCCCGCCCAGAAACTGAACCAGGCCCTGTGGCTCTGTGGGGAACCCTCCACTTCATGCTGGCATCAAAGGAGGAGCAAAGGAGTTGATGTCATGACCCTCCCACAGCAGGGGAGCAACCCCATCTGTCTCCCAGTCTGCATGTATCTCCCCAGCCAATGTAGCCCATGTACATTGTGGTGTGTGCCTGTCTTCCGCTAGGGGCAGCACCAGGCATTACAGCCCATGCTCACTACAGCGTGCACATGCGTGTCCTCGCCTAGGGCCTGAGCCAGGCATTGTAGCCCATGCACTTTACTGTATGGATATCTTCCTCGAGGGGCAGCACCAGGCTGTGTGTTTGTGATGTGTGCATTTCCAAGTAAGGGCCGAGACAGGCTTTGCAGCCCCTGCACATTGCTGTATGGATATCTCCCCCTAGGGGGAGAGCCAAGCACTGCAGCCTATGTGCATTGCAGTATGTGTATGTCTCCCCCTAGGGGCAGAGCCAGGCATTGTAGCGCTGGCACATTGCAGTGTGTGTCTCCCCCAAGGTGGAACTCTAGGTAATGCAGCACATGTGCATTGCAGTCAGGGTGTCTTCGCAAAGAGGCAACTCTGAGGATTGTAGTCCAAATGCAGCAACCACCATATCCCCAATAAAAAGAATGAAATGCTGAACTGGTGTGTGTGTGTGTGGCAAAGCCATTGGGGGAAGGGGGGAAATGAATGGGACATTACAATGGTATCAAGAAAAGCTCTTGCCCAACAGCCAGTGTGAGTGGCTCCGTGATCTAGTTAAAAGCATGTCTCCCCCTGACAAACGGGGAGGGAACATTAGAGCCTTGGGTTCAAGGATGCACTTTGGCTATTACAGGGCCTTTTCTAATAGCCAAGTCTGGGAGATATAGGTTGGGCAGGCTCTTCTGCTCTGCTACCAATTGCTGCATGGGCTGAGCTGTAGGTGGAGCGACCCCTGCTGGCCGAAGATGAATAGCAGAAGGTAGTCCATTCCAAGCATAGGGGAGAGGAATCAGACTTGTGCCCCAAAGGCGGGCAGTGGATCTATCCTGAGGGCAAGGAGGTTTAGGCAACAGCGATTCCCAAATGATGGGTCAGGACCCCAAAGACGACTGCAAACCCATTTTAATGGGGTCACCAGGGCTGGGACAGCATTAGAGTTGCTGGGACGAAGCTGAAGCCCAAGCTCTACCCCCACCCGGGGTTGTGAGGCTCTGGCTCTGCCCCCTCCCCCAGGGTCATGTAGTAATTGTGTTGCCAGAACTGCTGGGCTAGGGTATGGAGCTGAAGGGCTATGTCTGTACGTTGCACTACTTGCGGTTGGCCGGGGGGGAGTGTCTCCTTCTGGTGGCAGGAGAAGGGGATGGAGCACGGGGGTGCAAGGAATAAGTTCCCAATCCCTCCCCTCAGCCACATGGGGAGGATGAAGGACAGAGCTCCAAGGGGGAGAAGGTTAAGAATCTGCACTTCTGCCATTTGACCACTAAGTGGCACCCTCATCCCTCTGGCAGATTTACCCAGTGCTGAGATGCAGCCGCCTCTGGGGTGGGGTGCAGGGGCTGTTTATACCAGGATCTCTCATCTGGTGCTGAGATGCAGCCACCTCTGGGGTGGGGTGGGGAATTGTTTAACAATGCTGCCCAATAGCTTAGAGCAGAAGAATCCTGTATCTCACGGGAATGGCCGGGGGCATTTAGGGAGGCAGCATGGAGTGTCCCTGAATTAGCATTTGCCCCAGACACATGACATACAAGATCATTGATGATAAGAGGTGGCCAGGAGCTGAATTTCACTTTGAGGCAGGGCCCTGGGGGGTTAAAGGACTGTATAGCTCCCAGTACAGCCGAGGGCTCTGACCCCCAGGGCTCTGGCTGCGAGGATCTCCTCTTCTAGGAAGTCCTGTTGGACGCATTGGGAAGAAACCCTTTGTCTAGCAGAGACACCCCTCTCTTAGGCCGAGCCGCGCCCACCCCAGTGATCTGCATTTAAGAGCAAAGTGCTGAGCGATAGACGTGACTGACCATTTGGAAAGGAGGACTCATGGAAAGCCAGGGCATCTATTCATCCACACATCCGTTGCTGTCCACTTCCCTCTCCATCCATCCCCCCACTCATCTACCTATTGGTCTGTATCCAAACCAGCTGGCCAGACACATACCCCCAGCCAGCCATTCCCCCCCCCCACACCCACCTCTCTCTCTCTCACTCTGACTGGGACAAGGTTCTTTCCAACACGCCCTGACTCTCAGTGCAGGGCTGAGGTTTGTGGCATCGGCCAGGATTCCTGGAAACCAATTCCCTTTGGGATGGGCTCATCACGCACTTCCCCTGCCCCGCCCCATTGTATCTCCAGGAAGTGGGGAGCTCACACGTACACACACATGCACACACCCTCCGCTCTGCCCTTGGCCCTGACACGCCACCAAAACTGAAAGTTCTCTCCCTTGCACCTCTGGGACCCGCCCTGCAGGCCAGTGAACTGCCTGGCTGCTTTCTGGAGATAAGGTGTGGGAAGGATCCCCAGCCTGGGCCTCCCCACTAACTGGGGCACATCCCAGAGACATGGGGGGGAGGGGGGCAACCTCCCCTGTGCCGGGTCAGAGCTGCAGGTGCCAGGACAGGGGAGCCAAAAGTCACTACCTGCTTAGTGCCCACGGCAGGCTGGTGTACAACAGGGGTGTGTGAGCCCCTCTATGGGGGGAAGGTTTGCACACATCCTGGGCTTGGGGAGGGGCTCTTCAATCATGAATCAGGGTGGTGGGATTTCAGTCCAGATGTTATTCTCAGAATGACTCCCAGCCCCCATCCACCTGTCCTAACCACTAGACCCCACTCCCCTCCCAGAGCTGAGGCTAGAACTTAGGAGTCCCCTTTACTCAGCAGGCCCCACGCCCCTCCCAGCACTGGGGATAGAACCCAGGAGTCCTGACACTCAGCCTGCCTGCTTTAACCCAGCAGACCCCACTCCTCCCCCAGCGCTGGGGATAGAACCCAGGAGTCCTAGTTCCTTCTGGGGTGTGTCCCTTCTCCCCTCAGCACAGTAGTGTTTATCTTTAACCATTGTGAAGCACTATCTCTGAGCTTAATTGCCCCCTCTAAACATGGGAGGGGGCAGAGCTTGCTTCCTTTGCCCGGGTCTCTGACCCCACCCCCA
The DNA here is from genome assembly GCF_965140235.1 of Caretta caretta. Classification (NCBI taxonomy): domain Eukaryota; kingdom Metazoa; phylum Chordata; order Testudines; family Cheloniidae; genus Caretta; species Caretta caretta. The sequence continues at coordinate 32,622,148 of NC_134212.1, forward strand.
GATAAGGGGAAGGGAATGGGGAATGGGAATGGGGATTAATCCTGGAGTTCTTGCAGGGGTCAAAGCCAATGCAGGAGGGTGGGGCAGGATGGGAGTGGGGGCTGGTGGGTTAGAGCTGGGGGTGCTGGGAGCCAGGACTCCTGGGCTCTATCCCCAGCTCTGGGAGGGAAGGGGGGTCTAGTGGGTGAAAGTGAGGGGGGGCTGGGAGTCAGGACCCCTGGGTTCTTGCCCCAGCTCTGAGAGGGGAGTGGGAGCTGGGGGGTTAGAACCAGGAGGCAATGGACTGAGCTAATCTATTGACATTTAGCCCCTAGATGGGGTCCTTCCAGGGCAGGCCAAATTTGGCCTTTGACTCCTCCAGAGCGGGCTGTTGGGGCAGCCCCTCCTTGCTGTGGGGGTGGAGGGCTGGGTTGTGGCTGGCTGTACTTTGAATCCCGAGGTGCTTATCAAATATTTACAGCCAGGCTAATCATTAATCTGCTTGTGCTTTATGGGCCTGGCCTCCTGGTGAAAAGATAGCCCAGCCCCGCCCGACCCATCAGTCCCTCCAGCTCTGGCAGGGTCCAGGCTGGCAAGGGTACAGAGAAGGGGAGAGAGACAGACAGACCAACCCTAGGGAGATGCCAAGGTAAGACCCTTTCCAAGTTTTCTTTCAATCTATCTAGTACCCTACTCCATTTCTCTGAACCCTGCCATTGATCTTTTAACCCCTTTGTCTCCAGAAAGAAAAGGAGGACTTGTGGCACCTTAGAGACTAACCAATTTATTTGAGCATAAGCTTTCGTGAGCTACAGCTCACTTCATCGGATGCATACTGTGGAAAATACAGAAGATGTTTTTAGTCTCTAAGGTGCCACAAGTACTCCTTTTCTTTTTGCGAATACGGACTAACACGGCTGTTACTCTGAAATTTGTCTCCAGACAGGCTGATGTACCTGCGGGGCAGGCCCATGTCTTTTCCCCGACCCCCTGGGAGGGACTCAGGGGCCATCTCCATGGCACCCTGCAAGGTGTTCCTGAATGCTTTACCTGGCATGGAGATGCAGGCACCTATGGGGTTGGGCGCAGGGGCTGTTTACTACAGGGGGCCCCTTACCCAGCCGTGAGATGCAGCTGCCTCTGCGGTAGGGTGCGGGGGCTGCTCATACAAAGATCCCTTGCCTGGTGCTGAGATGCAGCCACCTCTAGGGTGGAACATGGCTGCTGTTTAACAGCACACAGCAACACACAACTGCATAACAGTTTGGGATCGGCAGTGAAGGGGAATCTGGTCTCTCATTGACATGGCATGGGGGATAGAGGAAGGCCAGATGGAATCAGCCCAGCTGGGATGTGTCCATCAGGAAGTCCTAGTGCAAAGTAGCTTGGGATCTCGACAAGCCCCACAGGCTTCAGAACACTTGGCCTTGTGATGTCATTGCAACCCCCAGTGGCACAGCAATAGGGAGGGACAGAGCCCCAAGCTGGAGTCAGGACTCTCCTAGGTGTCTGAACAGGAAGTAGATATGGCTTTTCAGTCTGTCATTCTGGGAGTCAAGACTCCTGGGTTCTGCCTTGAATTTGAGAGAAGGGGGGTTTAGGGGCTGTTGGGAATCAAGACTCCTTGGTTCTGGCCCTAGCTCTGGGAGGGGAGTGGGGTCTAGTGGTTAGAGCAGGCAGGCTGGGAGTCAGGACTCCTGGGCTCTATCCCCAGCTCTTGGAGGGGAATCTAGTGGGGGGCTGCTGAATGTCAAAATTCCTGGGTTCTGCTGCCCCCATGTGAATTAATTTGCCTTTCCAGAATCTCTGTGTTTCTTCCTTTATTTCCCTACCCAGCCTGGCCCATGTTCCTATTTGCCTCTGTGTCCCCTCCCTGGTGCCGGATCCAGGCATAGTTTATGAAGGAGAAAGGTCTGGTTTATTTCTTTGCTCCTTTCCACACTTCTGGCCTGGGAGTTATTGGTTCATGGGGGAATAGGGCTAAATCACTCACCCACTAGGAGCTCCTCCCTAAAGATTAACTGGGCATGGAAGCCCCCACACCTCTCCCTACAGCACAGCGCCCCCTAGTGCCACACTGGGGGCACTGACTGTGAGGGAAAGCGCCCCCACTCAGCTGCCTGCAGCACCAGGAGCTTTTACTATCTTGATCCCTGCTGAGATCCAATGAGGTCATTTGGGGTCTGTCTGGTCCAAGGAATGAAATCCTTAATACTTTTTTAGAGCCCCCTCCCAGTACATTTCCTTGAAACTCTGGACCTTTAGGCATCCAGGCCACAATCTGTCAGAGACCTTGGGTCCCACCGGATCAGAGTCCTTTTATTATGGCTCCTTATCAAGGAGCCTTCTTTAACTGCACTTGGCACCCTGGATGCCAAGGGGTGAAGTTCAGCTCCCAGCCCGGGTGCTGCATGCAGTGCAGCTCGTAAAGCAAGCAGGCTTCATTGCTTTATTGCCCCTCATGCCTTATCGCCGCAGCTTCCTTATTGCCGGAGAGCTGGGCTAACGATCCCATGGATGGTGAACTTGTAACTCTGTGCCAGTTTCCGGGTGGCTCAGTAGGGGGATCTCTCCTCCCCCTGCCAATGCCCGAGTTCAGCACTAGGGGGCGCTTTGCAGCAGTGAATGTGGGCGGGGGGGGAGGCTCAGAGGGGGCGTTCTCCCCTTGCAGCCAGTGCTGCCCTCAATATCCCAATGCCATGCTAGGGGTGGCTGTACTGCAGTGAATGAGCTGGAGGGCCATTAGGGGGCGCTCTCCCCTCACAGTCAGTACTGATTGTCATTTGGGTAGCTCCAGTCTGCATCCTTTATTCACTTTTCAGCAAACCTGCTTCTCTTCCTGTCCTAAACGTTTGTGTAGCATTGTTAAACAGCCCCTGCACTCCACTCTAGCGATGGCTGCATCTCAGCGCCGGGTGAGGGATCCCAGTATAATCAGCCTTTGCATCCCACTGCAGAAGCGGCTATATCTCAGCACCGTACAAGGGCTCCCTGAATAAACAATTTCCATTTAGCTGGTGTTACAACTTTCATATTTCTGACCAGAAGTTTGAAACCACCAAAGAAAAGACTGCCCTACTGTGAACCAGTCCCTGGGTTTGTACTGAGTCCAGTGCTTGCTGGGACAGGATTCTGGAGTACTGTGTAGGTACATATGTAGTGCAGACATGATCAAGGGTTGTGGCTGTGTGTCTCACTAGCAAGTCACAATGTCTTGATTTAAATTATTCCTAGTAATTTAGCCCAGAGATGGCTGCATCTCAGTGCTGAGGAGCACTCTCTGGCATGCTTTGGGATGCTCCAGAAATATTAGTATGATTTATTATTAGGCTAATATCAGAATGAGGGAGAAACAACCCAAGAAAGGAGAAAAGACAAAGCCGTATCTGCTCCTGTGTTTGGCACCTCACACATTAGGGGCAATTCCTGGCTGGTCCAAATGCACTTCCATGATAAACATGAAGATAAATCAATAAATAATGCTAATAATTGGTACTGGGTTCCTTATTCCTTCAGGTGCCCAATTCAGGATCCCCTGTCCCCGGCAGGTGACTACCTCTATCCCAACCTGAGTCCTGCACACAGCTCTCATCTCGCGCCAGCGATGGACTGTCCAAGCATCACCTGGAGAAACGCTTTCCCTTGAACTCGGATCCCAGCATGCAGGAAGCCCCCATTGCACATGATCCCCTGGGGCTGGAAGTGATGACAGACACCGCCTCCTGCCTAGTGGGAAACTGCCCCCTGCTAGAAAGTGATGCCTAATGGATGTAACAGCAACTCCATGTGGAAGGTTTCATCCTGTTTCCAGTGGGGCTGCTGTTATTTTTGATAGGCTGTCAGGAGCGTCTCATGGAGCAGGGGGCAGGAGGGGAGGAACATCAGCTAGAGAGTGTTTGTGGGGCGGGGGGGGGGTAGGAGATGCTGGGTTGAACCCCACCCCCAGAGGGTGTATACCGGCTATGGCCTCTAGGTATTACTGTAATACTCAGAATAATGTACACACCATAATAGGGACTGTAGCTGGGCAGTCACTGACTCCTGCCCTGAAGGGTTTGAAATCAGCCCTGGGAGAGGGCTGAGGCTGCGAGAGGGCTGCTGCTAGGGAAAGCAGCAAGCCTCGGCTAATTGGGGAAACAGCCACAGCTGTGGCCACACCCCAATCAGGGTCCAGCTGGCCTTTATAAGAGGACAGTGGGCCAGGAGGACTTAGCCTCTCTCTAGACATTGAGAGGGAGGGAGGGGCCTGATTGCTAGGAGCTGAGCAAGGTACCTAAAGTGGAGCAGGGCTGGGGAAAGGCCAGAGGAGCTGGGGAGCTCTGGCCTGAGAAACCCCCAGGCTGAAGATCTAGGAAAAGGGTACTGGGGTTGCAGAGGGTAGCCCAAGGGTAGGCAGAAGCAGTAGGTCCAGACCCTCCTTGCTGGTGATGAGTGGCAATTGTACTGCAGTCTGCCCCGGGGGCCAGATGGTGACTGGCAGTAGCCAAAGACTGAGGCGAGGTGGGGATAGAGTGTGGAGGTTCCCCATGTTCCTATGGGGGGGGAGACCCAGATTTGTGTGGGTACTGCCAGGGGGCAGCATCCTGATGTGAAAGGGGTACCGGGGTCTAGGGACTTGGGGGGGGGGGGGCAGCAGCAAGTGGAACACTGGCCTGCAGAGGGTGCTCTGGAGGCTGGAAATGCTAATTCCCTGGATGACCAGCAGGAGGCACTGCAGGAGTGAGTCCCGCTCTGCCACAGGGACCCTGAGCTCAGTTGCAGCCTCCAGGTGGTACCATAATACTATTAATAATGCACACATAATAGAGCCCAATCTCAATCTGGGCCTCTAGATGCTACCATTCTGGCACTAATAATGTGCACTCTAGAAGGAGACCCTGATCTGCGTTAGGACCTCCTGCTGTTACTGTAATACTGTTAATAATGTGCACCTCACAATGGCTTCTAGATACAACTTTTATACTACTACTAATGGGGCCCCGATTGCAGTTGGGGCCTCTAGGAGCTACCATAATATCACTAATAGTGAGCGTGACATAATTTTGTTCCCCCTCCACATGGTACTGTAATACTGCTAATAATGCACAAGCTATAATTATATATATATAATAATGAGGCCCAATCTCAGTAATACACCTAACACAGGATGACAATAGCCAGTCCCATGCTGGGAGTCAAGCTGCTGGAGATTCAGAGGAGGCTCTGGCCAGCTCTCCCTTGTGTGTTGGTAGCCACTGGGGCAGTGGGTGAGCAAAGACAGGGGGGGAGCTAGGGAGCCGGTTTCCCACCTGCAGCAGGGCTGGAAGGCAGCTCTGGGACACAGGGGCTTTAAGAGCGGATGAGGGCAGGGCAGATAAGGAGCAGCCCCCCAAGACCCAGTGCACAGGCCTATGACCTATGAATTGACAGCCAGTCCTTCTGCCGCGCCCTGGCTGTCAGTTCTGTAGGGCACAGGTATGTTCACCTCCATGACCTCGGCATGGCGACCGGCGGGTGTGCCAGGGAGCGAGGGGTTACCTGGGGCTGGGGTGGGAGGGACGGGCGATGATTGGGTGGACAGGGAAGACCTGAGGAGGGGAAATAAACTGGATTCCCAACAAAGAAGTGTGAGGCTCCTTATTGGCTCTACAATCTGTGTGGGGGGTTGGAGGGAGCTTTTCACCAGCATCTTCCAGGCACCACAGGGTTAATGATATAGCAGGAGTCCTTGATACCAGACCCCTACCTCATTAGCTGCACACTCTGGATGATGGGCAAGGGGAGGCAGGCTCTGAGACCCTGGGGGAGCTCATATGGGAACACTAGCATCAACCCACATCCCAGGACCACGACTACCCTCCTCAGACTGGAACCCCTCCATCCTGAGGGCTGGTGCCAGGCTGAGGGGTGTGCCAGGAGCTATGGATCAGGCCAGGCTGGGGGAGTGTGTGCCAGGAAGTACAGGCAAAGCTAGGCCTGGGAGGGGTGTGTGCCAGAAGGTCTAGGTCAGGCCGGGCCTGGGATGGGGTGTGGGCCAGGAGGTCTGGGTCAAGCAAGGCTGGTGGGTGGGTGTGTGCGCCGGGAGGTCTGGGTCATGCCAGGCTGTGGGTGGTGCTGCCAGGAGGTTCAGGTCAGGCTAGGCCTGGGGCGGGGGGTGCCAGGAGTCTGGATCAGGCTGGGAGGGGGTGTGTGCCAGGAGGTCTGGGTCAGGCCAGGTGGGGGTGGGGGGTGCCAGGAGGTCTGGGTCGGGTCAGGCCAGGCGATGGGGGAGATGTCAGGAGGTCTGGGTCAGGCCAGGCTGGGAGGGGGTGCGTGCCAGGAGGCCTGGGTCGGGCCATGCAGTCTGGGTCAGGTCAGGCGGCAGGGGGTGTTGTGTGCCAGGAGGTCTGGGTCAGGCCAGGTACGGGTCAGGCCAGGCTGCTGCATGGGGGTTTCCAGTCATGATAATCCTGTTCCCCCCTGCTTGTGAATAGAGTACAGTACACCGAGCCCTCCCTGCAGTAACCAACTGTATCCACCAGGAGGCGCGATAAACCCGCTTTTGTCCAAGGTCTCACAAGATGTTATCAGCAGAACTGAGGTTAGAACTCAGGAGTCCTGATTCTCAGGTGCCCCTTCTCCTGCTCTGACTCACTAGACCCCACTCCCCTCCCAGAGCTGGGAATAGAACCCAGGAGTCCTGCTTTAAGCAGTGGGGAAGGCTCCCTCCCAGATGACACAAAGGGGACATGTGGCCCCTGCCCAGGCTGGAGTTTAGCTTCTCCCCCAAACCCGGCTGGTGGTCCCTGGGATAACAGGGTTCCCTGGTCAGCACCCCTCCCCATGGTCAGTGGAGGCTGTCTGGGCTAGGCCTGGGGAGGAGGCTATGAGCTCATGGGGTGTTGGCTGCTCTCTTCTGCAGCTGCTCTGCAGTGAGCTCAGCGCTGGGCTATGACAGGCCATGGCCCGGGGGGTGGGGGTGGGGAGGGGTTTCATATGATGAGAAGAAGGGGCTGGGGCTGCAGCTGCTCAGACGCTAATACACGTGGCTTCCTCCTTTGGACTCCAGCCATGCTTGGGAGTGGGGCCTAGTGGGATAGAGCAGTGGCTCTCAATATTTCCAGACTACTGTACCTCTTTTGGGAGTCTGATTTCTCTTGCGTACCCCAAGTTTCACCTGACTTCAAAACTATTTGCTTACAAACTCAGACGAAATACAAAAGTGTCCCAGCACGCTATTACTGAGAAATTGCTCACTCTCTCGTTTGTACCATATAATTCTACAATAAATCCACTGGAATATAAATATTGTACTTACATTTCAGTGTGTAGTATATAGAGCAGTATAAACAAGCCATCGTCTGTATGAAATTTTAGTTTGCACTGACTTCGCTAGTGCTTTTTATGTAGCCTGTTGTAAAACTAGGCAAATATGTAGGAGAGCTGATGTACTCCCTGGAAGACCTCTGTGTACCCCCCATGTACCCCTGGTTGAGAATCACTGGGTTAGAACAGGGGGCTAGTAGTCAGGACACTTGGGTTCTATTGCCAGCTCTGGAAGAGGAGTGTGGTCTAATGGTTAGAGCAGGGGGGCTGAGAGTCAGAGCTCCTGGGTTCTAGCCTCAGCTCTGGTGGAGGAGTGCAGTCTAATAGTTTGGGGAGGAGGCTGTGAGTTAGAAACTAGGATTGCCAACTCTCCAGGAATTAACAATTATGTCATGTGATGAAACCTCCAGGAATATGTCCAACCAAAATTGGCAACTCTAGTCAGGTCTCTGGGGTTCTCTTGCTAGGCTCATATGAGCATGACCATGAAATGAACTGGGTGAGTAAAGATATTTGTGTAAGTGTTTGCAGGACCAGAGAGGATTTGATCTAGAAGAACATATGGTAGTATCTAGAGACCCTGACCAAGATCAGGGCCCCCATCAGGCCAGGCACCCCACAGCCAAGATTGGGGCCCCATCGCGCCAGGCACTGTCCAAAAACACAATCTCTGCCATGAAGAGCTCATGGTCTAAGCAGACAAAGGCAGGATTATTCCACTCCATTTTACCTCTGGGGAAACGGAGGCACAGTGTCTGAACCAAGGTCACAAAGGCAGTTTTTGGCAGAAGTGAGACTAGAACCCATCTTGTCTAGCTCCCAGTTGAACACCATAACCACAAGCTCACCCTTTAATAGCCTGGGCATAGATCTAATTTTTCCCACCCACTATCCTCTGCTGGCACTGACCATGGGATGAAAGCTGTCCTGAGAGATTATCTGGAGCCAGGATTTTATGGAGGAGTCAGCCATTCTGCTGGGCAAACATCCCAGCCTTGTTTACAAGGTGGTGACCAGCCAGATGGGCTATTTCAACAGCTGGGGAGAGGTGGCGGTAGAAGCAGGAGCAGAACCAGTGAAACAGCTGAGAAGGGGGTGGGTGCTGCAAGGGAGAAGGCTCTTGCACCATGCTCAGTGCTAATACCCCCCTCAGACCTCTGTGCATTCACTGTAGTGTTCCTGCGCCCCGGGGCCCTTGATCTCCTTCTGCTCACATAACAATGCTCTCCACTTTCTCCATCCACTGTGGCACAAGAGCCCCCTTCTCTGGAGCTACAGCACTCCATGCTGGGGGAGGAGGGCATGCAAGAGCTTCTTTCTCTGCAGCCCCCACCCTCACTTTCTCTGCGGTCTGGATTATTTAACCCCAAGAGCGAGGAGCTGTGAGTTTGGGGCTCTGCCAGCCTCATGATAAGGGTTAGGGCTGGGTTAGGTTCCCGGAGAGGAAGCACATTAGCATGTTACATGAGTAGGGGAACATTCGCTGTTCAAGCAGGGAAGTTTCCCAGTTTTCAGAGCTCATTAGGGAGTCTAGACTCCTGGGTTCTGCCCCCAGCTCTGAAAGGGGAGGAGTCAGGACTCCTGAGTTCTATTCCCAGGTCAGGGAGAACACTGCTCACCCGCTGCTGAGTGCACACGGCCTGCAGGAGCCTAGCTTCTGAGCAGATGTTGTAGGGGTCTGCCTAAGACCCTATTGTCTGAATCTCACTCCTTAGCCATTTTCTAATTAGATGGAGTCTTCCGTCTCCCCCTGAGCTGGTACTTTCCCCCACAAGTGGGGACGTTAACTCCAAAGTCAAAGCCAAATCCTAACACACTCAGTTCCGTGCTGCCCCCCCTTCAATTGGACACAAGGTCATCCTTCACTTCCTGTCTCAAACTGATGCTGCATGCAGCAGCCCACTATCCTGAGGTGGCTGAATCTCAGCACCGGAAAAGAGATCCCCGTATAAATCACTCCCGTGCTTTACCACGGAGGCTGCTATGTCTCAGCATTAGGTGCGGGCCCCCGTGTAAACAGCCCCCCACATCCCACCCCAAAGGTGGCCGCATCTCCTCACTGGGGGAGGGAATCCCGGGATAGCCACAGTGCCCCACCCCCGCAGCTGGGATCCCTTTATAAAAGCCCCACCCCCGAGGTGGGTGTATCTCAGCCTCATCAAAAGTCAGCTGGATCCTTGAGGGGGCGGCTGAGGGGAATGACAGGGCATGAGAACCGCAAATGTTTTTTGCAATCCCCGAGGGGTCAGTGAGAAGCACAAACAGGGAGTGGAACAACTGGAGCGCTCTGAACTCAGGGTCAAGCCTGAATTCTTTGGCTGGTTGGAATGTGAGCCCCCCATGCCCAGGACAGGAGGGTGCATGGCTGGGCAGGGTTTGAGGAATCGCTGCCATGATCCTCTCCCTGCAAGTCCTTGCTTTTTGTTGCCTGCTTCCCCAGCTCTGCCATAAGTTACAGTTTTCCTTTGCTTGGAAGCCCAGACAGCAAACTTTTAATAGTGGAAAATATGAGGCACTGGCCCCTTAAGGGGAATCCGCAGACTCTCCTCCTGTTCTCCCTTATTTGGGAGGACAACTGGGCTGATTTTGTTCTGGTTTCTTGGCTTGGGTTCTCAGAGGCATTTTTAGCCATCGGTATTTAATCCCCGAGCAGACCAATGGCATCCCCCATTCCCACAGTCGGCTGGAGGGGCCCACCAGGACAAAGGCTGGTGCAATGAGATCTCTTTGCAGTAGGGCTTTGCAAAGAGCATTGCTTGCAAAGCTAGCCCTTTAGTGTGGTTAGAGACATGGATATGGGTGGGCTGGATCAGACCCATGGGCCCACCCAGCCCAGTATCCTGTCTCCAAAATTAGCCATCATCAGATGCTTTGAGGGAAGGTGCAAGAAAACTCTCTAATGCACAAGCATGGAGCAGCTGGCATGGGCCAGCAGTCAGGTCAATTCTCTTTCCATTCCAAGGGACAGTAATAAACATAATCCCAGGGTGGGCAGTGGAGTGGGGAGCCCCAGCACAGGATTGTTCTATAAATCTAGCCTTCACGCCTCCCGAGAAGGGCAGCGTGGTCTAGTGGGTAGGGCTGAGGTTTGGGACACCTGGTTTCTATTCCTGGCTCTGCTGTGTGACTTTCAGCAAAGTTCCTTCTCCCTTTTGTATCCCCTCCTGCCGTTATTGTAAATTCTTTGGGGCAGGGATGGTCTCTCACTGTGTTTGAGTGTGCAGTGCCTGGCACTGTGGGGGCCCTGATCTCAGTCAGGGTCTGTGCAGTGCCCAGCACAATGGAGGCCCCAGTCTCCGTCAGGGTCTGTGCAGCACATGGCCTGACATCACTCCAGTCTCAGCTGAGACTTCTAATTACTACTGTGATAGAAACAATAATATAGTAATGTAATTACCAGGGACCAGCTTTCTAGCACCAGGCCAGAGAATTTCCAAAAGGCTTGACCATCTTAGGCTCATATCATCAAGCATTCAAGAGTTACAGATCTTTGCATAATAACAGTCTGCTCCTGTGATCCGAGTCTGATTTCACCCTGTCTGTGAGTATGAGGTCTGGTCACCATTTCAGGTCCCTCCTGCCTTCTCTTCTCTCCAACCTGTTCTGATTCCCAGCAGTCATTGGCGGTGCTAGGCATAAGCAGACTAAGCAATTGCTCAGGGACCCAAGCAGCTCAAAGGGACCCGCATTCACAGTTTTAGTGTGTGTTGGGGGTGGGGGTGGGGATATTCCTGCTTAGGGCCCCCAGTGGGCTATCGCTGCCTCTACTGGTAGTGGATGGCCCTTTGAGGGTATCCCTGCTTAAATACAGGCTCTGACCCTGTGCCCAAAGTGGAAAATTCCAACCCCCAGCCATGCCCTTTTTGTCCTACACAATTAGCCAAAATTCAGGTTGTTTTGGTTAGGAGGAGAAATTGATGCTGGAGTCAGGTATCTTTGATGCAATCCTGTTTATTTACAAAGAAAGTACAAAGTCCTGTTTCCCTGAATCAAACAGCAGGATGCAGTTTCTTTGCTCATAGTTCCAAGCCTTTTTCCAGCCAGTAAACCCAAAAATCTCTCTTCTCTCTGTAGGCTTTTACTCGGGGCCAATTGTACTATTTTTAGTACAAGTCAGGGACAGGTCATGGGCAGTAAACAAAAATTCATGGAAGTCCACGACCTGTCCCTGACTTTTACTAAAAATAACTGTGACACAATGAGGGTGATGGGGGGATGAGAGACTGAGTCCTGTTGGTGAGGGGGTGGGGGAACGCTCCAGCACTGTGGCTGACAGCTCTGGGGTCCCCCCGATGCCCATGGCAGCTCACAGCTCTGGGTCCCCCCACTGTCCACGGTGGCTGGGAACTGTGGGGGCCCCCACTGCCCATGGTGACTGATAGCTGTGGGGCCTCCCGTCATCCGCAGAGCTCCAGGGCCCTGCCAGCTTGCAGCTGCATCTCTGCCGCCCTGGGGCTGAAGCAGAATATGTCACAGAGGTCTCTGGAAGTCAGGAAATCTGTGACCTCTGTGACGTAATCTTAGCCTTATTGATAGGTCTCCTCAAGAGGTTCCATATCTCTCCATATGGAATAGACTGGCCTTGTCAAGGTTTCTTTGGCTTTTCAACCCAGAACAACAAAATGGCTGTTAGGATGTATATCGAGAGCCAGGCTACAAAAATGGAAGTCATTTCACAAAGCAGACTTCACAATGTGATCCCCCTTGTCAGTCAGGATGCCTGGGTTCAGTTCCTGGCTGTACCCCAGATATCTACTTTGGGCCAGGGTTTCAAGGGCTTGGGACCCCTCGGCCCTGATCTTTATGGAAAATCTGGCCAATTCTTTTGGTGACTAAAGGGGAGCCCATAATTGCTCAGTGCCTCAGTTTTTTCTCTCTGCAAAATGGGGATAATGGTACATCCCTATTTCACAGTGGGGAGTGCAAGGATAAATACACTAACAATAGCAAGGTGGTTAGATGTTACAGTCACGGGGCCATGTAAGTACATAAGAATGTTCATACCGGGTCAGACTAATGGTCCATCTAGCCCCGTATCCTGTCTGGGACAGTGGCCAGTACCAGATGCTTCAGAGGGAATGAAAAGAACAGGGCAATTATGGAGTGATCCATCCCCAGTCATTCAGTCCCAGATTCTTGCAGTCAGAGACTTGGGAAATGGGGTTGCATCCCTGACCATCTTGGCTAAATAGCCATTGAGGGACCTATCCTCCATGAAATTATCAAGTTCTTTTTTGAACCCAGTTATAATTTTGTTCTTCATAACCTCCCCTGGCAACACGTTCCTCAGGTTGACTGTGCGATGTGTGAAGAAGTACTTCCTCTTGTTTGTTTTAAACGTGCTGCCCATTAATTTCATTGGGTGACCCAAGTTCATGTGTTATGCGAAGGAGTAGATAACACTTCCTTATTCACTTTCTCCACACCAGTCATGATTTTATAGATCTCTATAATATCCCCCTTAGGGCTTGTCAACTTTCTCGCTCAGGGGTGTGAAAAAACACCCCCCTGAGTGCAGCAAGGTTCAGCGCTGTAACGTGCCTGTGTAGACAGTAGCTATGCCCCTTGTGGAGGTGGTTTTTTAGAGCGCTGGAAGACCTCTCTCCCAGCGCTGTGCCGTGACTACACAAGCAGCGCTTTAATGTTGCCAGTGTAGACTAGCCCTTAGTTGCCTCTTTTCCAAGCTGAAAAGTCCCAGTCTTTTTAATCTCCCCTCATACAGAAGCTGGTCCATCCCCCTAATCATTTTTGTTGCCCTTCTCTGTACCTTTTCCAATTCTAATATCTTTTTTTTGGGATGGGGTGATCAGAACTACATGCAGTATTCAAGGTGTGGACATATCGTGGATTTATATAGTGACATTATGATATTTTCTGCCTTATTACGGTTCCTAACATTCCCTTAGCTTTTTTGACTGCGGTACATTGAACAGATCTTTTACGAGAACTATCCAGAATGACTCCAAGATCTCTTTCTTAAGTGGTAACAGCTAATTTAGATCCCATCATTTTGTATGTACAGTTGGGATTATGTTTTCCAATGTGCATTACTTTGCATTTATCAACATTGAATTTCATCTGCCATTTTGTTGCCCTGTCACCCAGTTTTGTGAGATCCCTTTGTAGCTCTTTGGAGTCTGCCTGTGACTTAACTATCTTGAGTAGTTTTGTATCATCTGCAAATTTTGCAATCTTACTGTTTACCCCTTTCCCAGATCATTTATGCATATGTTGAATAGCACTGGTCCTAGTACAGACCCTTAGGTGACATAACTATTTACTGCTCTCCATTCTGAAAACTGACCATTTATTCCTAACCTTTGTTTCCTATCTTTTAACCAGTTACTAATCCATGAGAGGACCTTCCCTCTTATCCCATGACTGCTTACTTTGCTTAAGAGCCTTTGGAGAGGGACCTTGTTAAAAGCTTTCTGAAAGTCTGAGTACTCTATATGCATTGGATCACCCTTGTCCACATGTTGTTGACCCCTCAAAGCATGCTAATAGATTGGTGAAGCATGATTTCCTTTTAGAAAAGCCATGCTGATTCTTCCCCAACAAACAAATCATGTTCATCCCTATGTCTGATAATTCTGTTGTTTACTATAGTTTCAACCAGTTTGCCTGGTACTGAAGTTAGGCTTACTGGCCTGTAATTGCCAGGATCACCTCTGGAGCCTTTTAAAAAAAAATAAAAATTGGTGTCACATTAGCTATCCTCCAGTCTCCTGGTTTAAGTGATAGGTTACAGATTCAGATCTGAGTTCCTTCAGAACTCTTGGGTGAATATCATCTGGTCCTGGTGACTTATTATTGTTTAATTTATCTATTTGTTCCAAAACCTCCTCTACTGACACCTCAATCTGGGACAGTTCCTCAGATTCGTTATCTAAAAAGAATGGCTTAGGTGTGGGAATCTCCCTCACATCCTCTGCAGTAAAGACTGATTCAAAGAATTCACTTAGCTTCACCGCAACAGCCTTGTCTTCTTTGAGTGCCCCTTTAGCGCCTCGATCATCCAGTGGCCCCACTGATTGTTTGGCAAGCATCCTGCTTCTGATGTACTTAAAAAAAATTTTTTTATGTTAGTTTTTGAGTCTTTTGCTAATTGCTCTTCAAATTCTTTTTTGGCCTGCCTACAAAAAGACTTTACACTTGACTTGCCAGAGTTTATGCTTCTTTCTATTTTCCTGTGTAGGCCTTAACTTCCAATTTTTAAGGATGCCTTTTTGCCTGTAACTGCTTCTTTTACTTTGTTGTTTAGCCATGGTGGCACTTTTTTGGTCCTCCTTCTATGCTTTTTAATTTGGGGTTATACATTTAAGCCTCCATTATGGTGTTTTTAAAATGTTTCCATGCAGCTTGCAGGCATTTCACTTTTGTGACTGTAGCTTTTAATTTCCATTTAATTGGCTTCCTCATTTTTGTGTAGTTGTCCTTTATGAAGTTAAATGCTAGTGTGGAGTAACTATGTAGACGGTCCCCAGAAGATGAACTAAAGGCTTGATCCAACACATGTTGACTGATGATTCCCAGCGACTTGATGGGACTCTCTTCACTGGCTTCAAAGGGCATTGGATCGTACCCTAAGTGAACTGCTCCCCTTTGGAACAAGCAGTTCGCCAACACTTGGGACCTTGCCAGGCTGTTTCTGAGAGGAGGAAGAAGAGGATGCAAGGGGGATATGTTCTGTGGTGCAATCTTATTTATTTGCAAAGAATGTCCACTGTCCTGTGTCCCTGATCACAGCAGGAACAAACAAGCAGCAGTGTTTGTGCTCACAGTTTCCAAGCCTGCCTCTCCAGTCAGTCCTAGATCTGTCTCTTTGCTGCCTCCTAGGGCCACGCTCACCTCTGCTCCTCTTGCTGTCTGCTGGCTCTCTGCCTCTCTCACATGGTCACAGGCTCAGCTTGCTAAGCAATCCCCCAGCCCCTGCATTTGCAGTCAGTCCCAGGAAAACCCTGCAGCCAACATGGCTTAGCCATGCTCAGGCTTTGCCATGCAGCTGATTGCCTTGGGTGCTTTCTGTCGTCTCCAGCTCTCCTGCTCTATGAAGGAACTTAATTGCTCCTTGCATTTTTCCCGAAAGAAGGGTGGTTCGCACGGCCAGT